>NC_135499.1:39958375-40282202 GCF_052857255.1 Amblyomma americanum | reverse complement strand
GGCAGGGGGGAGGGGGAGCCCTCGGTGCATAGGGAGTGTGTGTAAGCACCGGGCGGGGGGAGGAGAGCCTCGGTGCACTGGGAGGGGTGTGCAAGCACCGGGTAGGGCAGGGGAGCCTCAGTGCACTGGGAGCGTGTGCAAGCACCGGGCGAGGGAGGGGACCCTCGGTGCACAGGGGGTGTGTGCAAGCATCAGGCAGGGGGAGGGAGCCCCAGTGCACTGGGGTGTGTGTGCAAGCACCGGGCGAGGGGAGGGGAGACTCGGTGCACTGGGAGTGTGAGGAAGCACCAGGCGGGTGTGTGGGGAGCCACAGTGCACTGGGAGTGTGTGCAAGCACAAGGCGGTGGAAGGGGAGCCACACTGCACTGGGAGTGTGTGCAAGCACCGGGCGGGGGAGGGGGAGCCAAAGTGCACTGGGAGTGTGTGCAAGCACCGGGCGAGGGGAGGGGAGCCACAGTGCACTGGGAGAGTGTGCAAGCACCGAGCGGGGGAGCGCAGCCTCGGTGCACTGGGAGTGTGTGCAAGAACCAGGCGGGAGGGAAGGGAGCCTCGGTGCGCTGGGAAAGTGTGCAAGCATTGGGTGAGAAGAGGGGAGCCACGGTGCACTGGGAGTGTGTGCAAGCACCGGGCCGGGGAGGGGAACCTCGGTGCAGAGGGAGTGTGTCTAAGCACAGGGCGGGAGGGAGGGTATCCTCGGTGCACAGGGATAGTATGCAAGCACCGGGCGAGGGTAGAGGAGCCTCGGTGCACTGGGAGTGTGTGCAAGCACTGGGCGGGGGGAGGAGAGCCACAGTGCACTGGGAGTGTGTGCAAGCACCAGGCGTGAGGGAAGGAAGCCTCGGTGCACTGGGAAAGCGTGCAAGCATTGGGCGAGGAGATGGGAGCCTCGGTGCACTGGGAGTGTGTGCAAGCACCGGGCGGAGGGAGGGGAGCCACGGTGCACTGGGAGATTGTTCAACCACCGGGCGGAGGGAGGGGAGCCACAGTGCACTGGGAGTGTGTGCAAGCACCGGGCGAGGGGACGGGAGCCACAGTGCAATGGGAGAGTGTGCAAGCACCGGGCGAGGGTAGAGGAGCCTCGGTGCACTGGGAGCGTGTGCAAACACCGGGCGGGAGGGAAGGGAGCCTCGGTGCACTGTGAAGGTGTGCAAGCATTGGGCGAGGGGAGGGGAGCCACGGTGCACTGGGAGTGTGTGCAATGACTGAGAGGGGGAGGGGAGCCACAGTGTACTGGGAGTGTGTTCAAGCACCGGGGGGAGCTAGAGTGCACTCGGAGAGTGTGCAAGCACTGGGCGAGGGGAGAGGAGCCTCGGTGCACTGGGAGTGTGTGCAAGAACCGAGTGGGGGAGGGGAGCTACAGTGCACTTGGAGTGTGTGCAAGCACCGGGCGGGGGCAGGGGAGCCACAGTGCACTGTGCGAGCACCGGGCGGGGGGAGGGGGAGCCTCGGTGCACAGGGAGTGTGTGTAAGAACCAGGCGTGAGGGAGGGGAGCCACAGTGCACAGGGATTGTGTGCAAGCACAGGGTGGGGGGAGGGGGAGCTACAGTGCATTGGGAGAGTGTGCAAGCACTGGGCGATGGGAGAGGAGCCTCGGTGCACTGGTTGTGCGTGTAAGCACCGGGCGCGAGGGAGGGGGAGCCACAGTGCACTGGGAGTGTGTGCAAGCACCGGGCGGGGGGAGGAGAGCCTCGGTGCACTGGGAGCGTGTGCAAGCACCAGGCAGGGGGAGGGAGTCACAGTGCAATGGGAGTGTGTGCAAGCACCGGGTGGAGGGAGGGGAGCTACAGTGCACAGGGAGTGTGTGTAAGCTCCGGGCGGGGAGAGGGGAGCCACAGTGCAATGGGAGTGTGTGCAAGCACCTTGCGGGGGTGAGGAGCCACAGTGCACTGAGAGTGTGTGCAAGCACCGGGCGGGGGAGGGGGAGCCACAGTGCACTGGGGAGAGTGTGCAAGCACCGGGGGGGGGAGGGGAGCCACTATGCACTAGCAGTGTGTGCAAGCACCGGGCGGGGGGGAGGGGAGCCTCGGTGCACACGGAGTGTGTGTAAGCACTAGGCGTGAGGGAGGGTAGCCACAGTGCACATTGATTGTGTGCAAGCACCGGGCGGGGGGAGGAGAGCCTCGGTGCACTGGGAGTGCGTGCAAGCACCGGGCGGGGGGAGGGGAGCCACAGTGCACTGGGAGTGTGTGCAAGCACTGGGCGGGGGAAGGGGGAGCCACAGTGCACTGGGAGTGTGTGCAAGCACCGGGCGGGGGGCAGGGGAGCCTCAGTGCACTGGGAGCGTGTGCAAGCACCGGGCGAGGGAGGGGAGCCTCGGTGCACTGGGAGTGTGTGCAACCACCGGGCGGGGGAGGGGAGCCACAGTGCACTGGGAGAGTGTGCAAGCACCAGGCGGGGCAGGGGAGCCACATTGCACTCAGAGTGTGTGCAAGCACCGGGCGGGGGGAGGGGACCCTCGGTGCACTGGGAGTGTGTGCAAGAACCGAGTGGGGGAGGGGAGCTACAGTGCACTTGGAGTGTGTGCAAGCATCGGGCGGGAGGAGGGGAGCCACAGTGCACTGGGAGTGTGTGCAAGCACCGGGCGGGGGAGGGGGAGCCTCGGTGCACTGGGAGTGTGTGCGAGCACCAGGCGGGAAGGAAGAGCCTCGGTGCACTGGGAAAGTGTGCGAGCACCGGGCGAGGGGAGGGGAGCCTTGGTGCACTGGGAGCATGTGCAAACACCGAGCGGGGCAGGGGAGCCACAGTGCACTGGGAGTGTGTGCAAGCACCGGGCGGGGGGAGGGGAGCCTCGGTGCACAGGGAGTGCGTGTAAGAACCAGGCGGGAGGGAGGGGAGCCACAGTGCACAGGGATTGTGTGCAAGCACAGGACGGGGGGAGGGGAGCTACAGTGCATTGGGAGAGTGTGCAAGCACTGGGCGAGGGGGAGAGGAGCCTCGGTGCTCTGGTTGTGCGTATAAGCACCGGGCGCGAGGGAGGGGAGCCACAGTGCACTGGGAGTGTGTGCAAGCACCGGGCGGGGGGAGGAGAGCCTCGGTACACTGGGAGTGTGTGCAAGCACCGGGCGGGGGGAGGGTAGCCACAGTGCACTGGGAGTGTGTGAAGCACCGGGCGGGGTAGGGGAGCCACAGTGCACTGGGAGTGTGTGCAAGCACCGGGCGGGGGCAGAGAGCCTCAGTGCACTGGGAGCGTGTGCAAGCACCGGGCGAGGGAGGGGAGCCTCGGTGCACTGTGGGTGTGTGCAAGCACCAGGCAGGGGGAGCGAGTCACAGTGCAGTGGGAGTGTGTGCAAGCACCGGGCGGAGGGAGGGGAGCCACAGTGCACAGGGAGTGTGTTCAAGCTCCGGGCGGGGAGAGGGGAGCCACAGTGCACTGGGAGTGTGTGCAAGCACCGGGCGGGGGAGGGGAGCCACAGTGCTCTGGGAGAGTGTGCAAGAACCGGGTGGATGGAGGGGAGCCACTGTGCACTGGGCGTGTGCGCTAGCACCGGGCGGGGGGAGGGGAGACTCGGTGCACAGTGAGTGTGTTTAAGCACCAGGCGGGAGGGAGGGGAGCCACAGTGCAGAGGGATTGTGTGCAAACACCGGGCAGGGGAGGGGAGCTACAGTGCATTGGGAGAGTGTGCAAACACTGGGCGAGGGGAGAGGAGCCTCGGTGCTCTGGTTGTGCGTGTAAGCACCAGGCGGATGTGGCGAGCCATGGTGCACTGGGAGCGTGTGCAAGCACCGGGCGGGGGGAGGGGAGCCTCGGTGCATTGGGAGTGTGTGCAAGCACCATTCAGGGGGAGGGGAGCGTCGGTGCATAGGGAGTGTGTGTAAGCACCGGGCGGGGGGAGGAGAGCCTCGGTGCACTGGGAGTGTGTGCAAGCACCGGGTAGGGCAGGGGAGCCTCAGTGCACAGGGAGCGTGTGCAAGCACCGGGCGAGGGAGGGGAGCCTCGGTGCACAGGGGGGGGTGTGCAAGCACCAGGCAGGGGGAGGGAGCCCCAGTGCACTGGAGTGTGTGCAAGCACCGGGCGAGGGGAGGGGAGACGGTGCACTGGGAGTGTGACGAAGCACCGGGCGGGTGTGGCGAGCCACAGTGCACTGGGAGTGTGTGCAAGCACAAGGCGGTGGAAGGGGAGCCACAGTGCACTGGGAGTGTGTGCAAGCACCGGGCGGGGGAGGGGAGCCACAGTGCACTGGGAGTGTGTTCAAGCACCGGGCGAAGGGAGGGGAGCCACAGTGCACTGGGAGAGTGTGCAAGCACCGATTGGGGGACGGCAACCTCGGTGCTCTGGGAGTGTGTGCAAGAACCAGGCGGGAGGGAAGGGAGCCTCGGTGCGCTGGGAAAGTGTGCAAGCATTGGGTGAGGGGAGGGGAGCCACGGTGCACTGGGAGTGTGTGCAAGCACCCGGCCGGGGAGGGGAACCTCGGTGCAGAGGGAGTGTGTCTAAGCACAGGGCGGGAGGGAGGGGATCCTCGGTGCACTGGGATAGTGTGCAAGCACCGGGCGAGGGTAGAGGAGCCTCGGTGCACTGGGAGCGTGTGCAAACACCGGGCGGGGCAGGGGACCCTTGTGCACTGGAAGTGTGTGCAAGCACCGCGCGGTGGGAGGGCAGCCTCGGTGCACTGGGAGTGTGTGCAAGCACTGGGCGGGGGAGGAGAGCCACAGTGCACTGGGAGTGTGTGCAAGCACCAGGCGGGAGGGAGGGGAGCCACGGTGCAATGGGAGATTGTTGAACCACCGGGCGGAGAGAGGGGAGCCTCGGTGCACTGGAGTGTGCAAGAACCAGGCGGGAAGGAAGGGAGCCTCGGTGCGCTGGGAAAGTGTGCAAGCATTGGGTGAGGGGAGGGGAGCAACGGTGCACTGGGAGTGTGTGCAAGCACCGGGACGGGGGAGGGAACCTCGGTGCAGAGGGAGGGTGTGTAAGCACCGGGAGGGAGGGAGGGGATCCTCGGTACACTGGGAAAGTATGCAAGCACCGGGCGAGGGTAGAGGAGCCTCGGTGCACTGGTTGTGCGTGTAAGCACCGGGCGCGAGGGAGGGGAGCCACAGTGCACTGGGAGTGTGTGCAAGCACCGGGCGGGGGGAGGAGAGCCTCGGTGCACTGCGGGTGCGTGCAAGCACCGGGCAGGGGGAGGGGAGCCACAGTGCACTGGGAGTGTGTGCAAGCACCGGGCGGGGTAGGGGAGCCACAGTGCACTGGGAGTGTGTGCAAGCACCGGGCGGGGGCAGGGGAGCCACGGTGCACTGGGAGCGACTGCGAACACCGGGCGAGGGGAGGGGAGCCTCGGTGCATTGGGAGTGTGTGCAAGCACCGGGCGCAGGAGGGGAGCCTTGTGCACTGGGAGTGTGTGCAAGCACCGCGCGGGGAGAGGGGAGCCTCGGTGCACTGGGAGTGTGTGCAAGCACTGGGCGGGGGGAGGAGAGCCACAGTGCACTGGGGGTGTGTGCAAGCACCGGGCGGGGGGAGGGGAGCCTCGGTGCACAGGGAGTGTGTGCAAGCACCAAGCGTGAGGGAAGGGAGCCTCGGTGCACTGGGAAAGTGTGAAAGCATTGGGCGAGGGGAGCCTCGGTGCACTGGGAGTGTGTGCAAGCACCGGGCGCGGGAGGGGAGCCACGGTGCGCTGGGTGCCAGTGCGAACACCGGGCGAGGGGAGGGGAGCCTCGGTGAACTGGGAATGTGTGCAAGCACCGGGTGGTGGGAGGGGCGCCCCGGTGCACTGGGAGTGTGTGCAAGCACCGGGCGGGAGGGAAGGGAGCCTCGGTGCACTGGGAAAGTGTGCAAGCACCGGGCGAGGGGAGGGGAGCCGCGGTGCACTGCGAGCGTGTGCAAACACCAGGCGGGGATGGGGAGCCACATTGCACTCGGAGTGTGTGCAAGCACCGGGCGTGGGAGGGGACCCTCCGTGCACTGGGAGTGTGTGCAAGAACCGAGTGGGGGAGGGGAGCTACAGTGCACTTGGAGTGTGTGCAAGCATCGGGCGGGAGGAGGGGAGCCACAGTGCACTGGGAGTGTGTGCGAGCACCGGGCGGGGGAGGGGAGCCTCGGTGCACTGGGATAGTGTGCAAGCACCGGGCGAGGGTAGAGGAGCCTCGGTGCACTGGGAGCATGTGCAAACACCGGCCGGGGCAGGGGACCCTTGTGCACTGGAAGTGTGTGCAAGCACCGCGCGGTGGGAGGGCAGCCTCGGTGCACACTGGGGGTGTGTGCAAGCACTGGGCGGGGGAGGAGAGCCACAGTGCACTGGGAGTGTGTGCAAGCACCAGGCGGGAGGGAAGGGAGCCTCGGTGCACTGGGAAAGTGTGCAAGCATTGGGCGAGGAGATGGGAGCCTCGGTGCACTGGGAGTGTGTGCAAGCACCGGGCGGAGGGAGGGGAGCCACGGTGCAATGGGAGATTGTTGAACCACCGGGCGGAGGGAGGGGAACCTAGGTGCACTGGAGTGTGTGCAAGAACCAGGCGGGAAGGAAGGGATCCTCGGTGCGCTGGGAAAGTGTGCAAGCATTGGGTGAGGGGAGGGGAGCAACGGTGCACTGGGAGTGTGTGCAAGCACCGGGACGGGGGAGGGGAACCTCGGTGCAGAGGGAGGGTGTGTAAGCACCGGGAGAGAGGGAGGGGATCCTCGGTACACTGTGAAAGTGTGCAAGCACCGGGCGAGGGTAGAGGAACCTCGGTGCACTGGGAGCGTGTGCAAACACAGGGCGGGAGGGAAGGGAGCCTCGGTGCACTGGGAAAGTGTGCAATCATTGGGCGAGGGGGGGGGAGCCACGGTGGACTGGGAGTGTGTGCAATGACTGAGCGGGGGAGGGGAGCCTAATTGGGAGTGTGTGCAAGCACCGCGCGGGAGGAGGGGAGCCTCGGTGCACTGGGAGTGTGTGCAAGAACTGGGCGGGGAAAGGAGAGCCAATGTGCACTATGAGTGTGTGCAAGCACCGGGCGGAGGGAGGAGAGCCTCGGTGCACAGGGAGTGTGTGCAAGCACCAGGCGGATGTGGGGAGCCATGGTGCACTGGGAGTGTGTGCAAGCACCGGGCGTGGGGAGGGGACCCTCGGTGCATTGGGAGTGTGTGCAAGCACCAGGCAGGGGGAGGGGAGCCTCGGTGCATAGGGAGTGTGTGTAAGCACCGGGCGGGGGGAGGAGAGCCTCGGTGCACTGGGACGGTGTGCAAGCACCGGGTAGGGCAGGGGAGCCTCAGTGCACTGGGAGCGTGTGCAAGCACCGGGCGAGGGAGGGGACCCTCGGCAAGCACCAGGCAGGGGAAGGGAGCCCCAGTGCACTGGGTGTGTGTGCAAGCACCGGGCGAGGGGAGGGGAGACTCGGTGCACTGGGAGTGTGAGGAAGCACCAGGCGGGTGTGGGGAGCCACAGTGCACTGGGAGTGTGTGCAAGCACAAGGCGGTGGAAGGGGAGCCACACTGCACTGGGAGTGTGTGCAAGCACCGGGTGGGGGTGGGGAGCCACAGTGCACTGGGAGTGTGTGCAAGCACCGGGCGGGGGGAGGGGAGCCACAGTGCACTGGGAGTGTGTGCAAGCACCGGGCGAGGGGAGGGGAGCCACAGTGCGCTGGGAAAGTGTGCAAGCATTGGGTGAGGGGAGGGGAGCCACGGTGCACTGGGAGTGTGTGCAAGCACCGGGCCGGTGAGGGGAACCTCGGTGCAGAGGGAGTGTGTCTAAGCACAGGGCGGGAGGGAGGGGATCCTCGGTGCACAGGGATAGTGTGCAAGCACCGGGCGAGGGTAGAGGAGCCTCGGTGCACTGGGAGTGTGTGCAAGCACTGGGCGGGGGGAGGAGAGCCACAGTGCACTGGGAGTGTGTGCAAGCATCAGGCGTGAGGGAAGGAAGCCTCGGTGCACTGGGAAAGCGTGCAAGCATTGGGCGAGGAGATGGGAGCCTCGGTGCACTGGGAGTGTGTGCAAGCACCGGGCGGAGGGAGGGGAGCCACGGTGCGCTGGGAGCCAGTGCGAACACCGGGCGAGGGGAGGGGAGCCTCGGTGAACTGGGAATGTGTGCAAGCACCGGGCGGTGGGAGGGGCGCCTCGGTGCACTGGGAGTGTGTTCAAGCACCGGGCGGGAGGGAAGGGAGCCTCGGTGCACTGGGACAATGTGCAAGCACCGGGCGAGGGGAGAGGAGCCGCGGTGCACTGCGAGCGTGTGCAAACACCAGGCGGGGCAGGGGAGCCACGGTGCACTGGGAGCGACTGCGAACACCGGGCGAGGGGAGGGGAGCCTCGGTGCATTGGGAGTGTGTGCAAGCACCGGGCGCGGGAGGGGAGCCTTGTGCACTGGGAGTGTGTGCAAGCACCGCGCGGGGAGAGGGGAGCCTCGGTGCACTGGGAGTGTGTGCAAGCACTGGGCGGGGGGAGGAGAGCCACAGTGCACTGGGGGTGTGTGCAAGCTCCGGGCGGGGGGAGGGGAGCCTCGGTGCACAGGGAGTGTGTGCAAGCACCAAGCGTGAGGGAAGGGAGCCTCGGTGCACTGGGAAAGTGTGAAAGCATTGGGCGAGGGGAGCCTCGGTGCACTGGGAGTGTGTGCAAGCACCGGGCGCGGGAGGGGAGCCACGGTGCGCTGGGAGCCAGTGCGAACACCGGGCGAGGGGAGGGGAGCCTCGGTGAACTGGGAATGTGTGCAAGCACCGGGTGGTGGCAGGGGCGCCACGGTGCACTGGGAGTGTGTGCAAGCACCGGGCGGGAGGGAAGGGAGCCTCGGTGCACTGGGAAAGTGTGCAAGCACCGGGCGAGGGGAGGGGAGCCGCGGTGCACTGCGAGCGTGTGCAAACACCAGGCGGGGATGGGGAGCCACATTGCACTCGGAGTGTGTGCAAGCACCGGGCGTGGGAGGGGACCCTCGGTGCACTGGGAGTGTGTGCAAGAACCGAGTGGGGGAGGGGAGCTACAGTGCACTTGGAGTGTGTGCAAGCACCGGGCGCGGGAGGGGAGCCTTGTGCACTGGGAGTGTGTGCAAGCACCGCGCGGGGAGAGGGGAGCCTCGGTGCACTAGGAGTGTGTGCAAGCACCAGGCAGGGGAAGGGAGCCCCAGTGCACTGGGTGTGTGTGCAAGCACCGGGCGAGGGGAGGGGAGACTCGGTGCACTGGGAGTGTGAGGAAGCACCAGGCGGGTGTGGGGAGCCACAGTGCACTGGGAGTGTGTGCAAGCACAAGGCGGTGGAAGGGGAGCCACACTGCACTGGGAGTGTGTGCAAGCACCGGGTGGGGGTGGGGAGCCACAGTGCACTGGGAGTGTGTGCAAGCACCGGGCGGGGGGAGGGGAGCCACAGTGCACTGGGAGTGTGTGCAAGCACCGGGCGAGGGGAGGGGAGCCACAGTGCGCTGGGAAAGTGTGCAAGCATTGGGTGAGGGGAGGGGAGCCACGGTGCACTGGGAGTGTGTGCAAGCACCGGGCCGGTGAGGGGAACCTCGGTGCAGAGGGAGTGTGTCTAAGCACCGGGCGGGAGGGAGGGGATCCTCGGTGCACAGGGATAGTGTGCAAGCACCGGGCGAGGGTAGAGGAGCCTCGGTGCACTGGGAGTGTGTGCAAGCACTGGGCGGGGGGAGGAGAGCCACAGTGCACTGGGAGAGTGTGCAAGCATCAGGCGTGAGGGAAGGAAGCCTCGGTGCACTGGGAAAGCGTGCAAGCATTGGGCGAGGAGATGGGAGCCTCGGTGCACTGGGAGTGTGTGCAAGCACCGGGCGGAGGGAGGGGAGCCACGGTGCGCTGGGAGCCAGTGCGAACACCGGGCGAGGGGAGGGGAGCCTCGGTGAACTGGGAATGTGTGCAAGCACCGGGCGGTGGGAGGGGCGCCTCGGTGCACTGGGAGTGTGTTCAAGCACCGGGCGGGAGGGAAGGGAGCCTCGGTGCACTGGGACAATGTGCAAGCACCGGGCGAGGGGAGAGGAGCCGCGGTGCACTGCGAGCGTGTGCAAACACCAGGCGGGGCAGGGGAGCCACGGTGCACTGGGAGCGACTGCGAACACCGGGCGAGGGGAGGGGAGCCTCGGTGCATTGGGAGTGTGTGCAAGCACCGGGCGCGGGAGGGGAGCCTTGTGCACTGGGAGTGTGTGCAAGCACCGCGCGGGGAGAGGGGAGCCTCGGTGCACTGGGAGTGTGTGCAAGCACTGGGCGGGGGGAGGAGAGCCACAGTGCACTGGGGGTGTGTGCAAGCACCGGGCGGGGGGAGGGGAGCCTCGGTGCACAGGGAGTGTGTGCAAGCACCAAGCGTGAGGGAAGGGAGCCTCGGTGCACTGGGAAAGTGTGAAAGCATTGGGCGAGGGGAGCCTCGGTGCACTGGGAGTGTGTGCAAGCACCGGGCGCGGGAGGGGAGCCACGGTGCGCTGGGAGCCAGTGCGAACACCGGGCGAGGGGAGGGGAGCCTCGGTGAACTGGGAATGTGTGCAAGCACCGGGTGGTGGGAGGGGCGCCACGGTGCACTGGGAGTGTGTGCAAGCACCGGGCGGGAGGGAAGGGAGCCTCGGTGCACTGGGAAAGTGTGCAAGCACCGGGCGAGGGGAGGGGAGCCGCGGTGCACTGCGAGCGTGTGCAAACACCAGGCGGGGATGGGGAGCCACATTGCACTCGGAGTGTGTGCAAGCACCGGGCGTGGGAGGGGACCCTCGGTGCACTGGGAGTGTGTGCAAGAACCGAGTGGGGGAGGGGAGCTACAGTGCACTTGGAGTGTGTGCAAGCATCGGGCGGGAGGAGGGGAGCCACAGTGCACTGGGAGTGTGTGCGAGCACCGGGCGGGGGAGGGGAGCCTCGGTGCACTGGGAGTGTGTCTAAGCACAGGGCGGGAGGGAGGGGATCCTCGGTGCTCTGGGATAGTGTGCAAGCACCGGGCGAGGGTAGAGGAGCCTCGGTGCACTGGGAGCATGTGCAAACACCGGGCGGGGCAGGGGACCCTTGTGCACTGGAAGTGTGTGCAAGCACCGCGCGGTGGGAGGGCAGCCTCGGTGCACTGGGAGTGTGTGCAAGCACTGGGCGGGGGAGGAGAGCCACAGTGCACTGGGAGTGTGTGCAAGCACCAGGCGGGAGGGAAGGGAGCCTCGGTGCACTGGGAAAGTGTGCAAGCATTGGGCGAGGAGATGGGAGCCTCGGTGCACTGGGAGTGTGTGCAAGCACCGGGCGGAGGGAGGGGAGCCACGGTGCAATGGGAGATTGTTGAACCACCGGGCGGAGGGAGGGGAGCCTCGGTGCACTGGAGTGTGTGCAAGAACCAGGCGGGAAGGAAGGGAGCCTCGGTGCGCTGGGAAAGTGTGCAAGCATTGGGTGAGGGGAGGGGAGCAACGGTGCACTGGGAGTGTGTGCAAGCACCGGGACGGGGGAGGGGAACCTCGGTGCAGAGGGAGGGTGTGTAAGCACCGGGAGAAAGGGAGGGGATCCTCGGTACACTGGGAAAGTGTGCAAGCACCGGGCGAGGGTAGAGGAGCCTCGGTGCACTGGGAGCGTGTGCAAACACCGGGCGGGAGGGAAGGGAGCCTCGGTGCACTGGGAAAGTGTGCAAGCATTGGGCGAGGGGGGGGGGGAGCCACGGTGCACTGGGAGTGTGTGCAATGACTGAGCGGGGGAGGGGAGCCTAATTGGGAGTGTGTGCAAGCACCGCGCGGGAGGAGGGGAGCCTCGGTGCACTGGGAGTGTGTGCAACAACCGGGCGGGGAAAGGAAAGCCAATGTGCACTATGAGTGTGTGCAAGCACCGGGTGGAGGGAGGAGAGCCTCGGTGCACAGGGAGTGTGTGCAAGCACCAGGCGGATGTGGGGAGCCATGGTGCCCTGGGAGTGTGTGCAAGCACCGGGCGTGGGGAGGGGACCCTCGGTGCATTGGGAGTGTGTGCAAGCACCAGGCAGGGGGAGGGAACCTCGGTGCATAGGGAGTGTGTGTAAGCACCGGGCGGGGGGAGGAGAGCCTCGGTGCACTGGGACGGTGTGCAAGCACCGGGTAGGGCAGGGGAGCCTCAGTGCACTGGGAGCGTGTGCAAGCACCGGGCGAGGGAGGGGACCCTCGGTGCACAGGGGGTGTGTGCAAGCACCAGGCAGGGGAAGGGAGCCCCAGTGCGCTGGGTGTGTGTGCAAGCACCGGGCGAGGGGAGGGGAGACTCGGTGCACTGGGAGTGTGAGGAAGCACCAGGCGGGTGTGGGGAGCCACAGTGCACTGGGAGTGTGTGCAAGCACAAGGCGGTGGAAGGGGAGCCACACTGCACTGGGAGTGTGTGCAAGCACCGGGTGGGGGTGGGGAGCCACAGTGCACTGGGAGTGTGTGCAAGCACCGGGCGGGGGGAGGGGAGCCACAGTGCACTGGGAGTGTGTGCAAGCACCGGGCGAGGGGAGGGGAGCCACAGTGCGCTGGGAAAGTGTGCAAGCATTGGGTGAGGGGAGGGGAGCCACGGTGCACTGGGAGTGTGTGCAAGCACCGGGCCGGTGAGGGGAACCTCGGTGCAGAGGGAGTGTGTCTAAGCACAGGGCGGGAGGGAGGAGATCCTCGGTGCACAGGGATAGTGTGCAAGCACCGGGCGAGGGTAGAGGAGCCTCGGTGCACTGGGAGTGTGTGCAAGCACTGGGCGGGGGAGCAGAGCCACAGTGCACTGGGAGTGTGTGCAAGCACTGGGCGGGGGGAGGAGAGCCACAGTGCACTGGGGGTGTGTGCAAGCACCGGGCGGGGGGAGGGGAGCCTCGGTGCACAGGGAGTGTGTGCAAGCACCAAGCGTGAGGGAAGGGAGCCTCGGTGCACTGGGAAAGTGTGAAAGCATTGGGCGAGGGGAGCCTCGGTGCACTGGGAGTGTGTGCAAGCACCGGGCGCGGGAGGGGAGCCACGGTGCGCTGGGTGCCAGTGCGAACACCGGGCGAGGGGAGGGGAGCCTCGGTGAACTGGGAATGTGTGCAAGCACCGGGTGGTGGGAGGGGCGCCCCGGTGCACTGGGAGTGTGTGCAAGCACCGGGCGGGAGGGAAGGGAGCCTCGGTGCACTGGGAAAGTGTGCAAGCACCGGGCGAGGGGAGGGGAGCCGCGGTGCACTTTGAGCGTGTGCAAACACCAGGCGGGGATGGGGAGCCACATTGCACTCGGAGTGTGTGCAAGCACCGGGCGTGGGAGGGGACCCTCGGTGCACTGGGAGTGTGTGCAAGAACCGAGTGGGGGAGGGGAGCTACAGTGCACTTGGAGTGTGTGCAAGCATCGGGCGGGAGGAGGGGAGCCACAGTGCACTGGGAGTGTGTGCGAGCACCGGGCGAGGGGAGGGGAGCCACAGTGCGCTGGGAAAGTGTGCAAGCATTGGGTGAGGGGAGGGGAGCCACGGTGCACTGGGAGTGTGTGTAAGCACCGGGCCGGTGAGGGGAACCTCGGTGCAGAGGGAGTGTGTCTAAGCACAGGGCGGGAGGGAGGGGATCCTCGGTGCACAGGGATAGTGTGCAAGCACCGGGCGAGGGTAGAGGAGCCTCGGTGCACTGGGAGTGTGTGCAAGCACTGGGCGGGGGGAGGAGAGCCACAGTGCACTGGGAGTGTGTGCAAGCATCAGGCGTGAGGGGAGGAAGCCTCGGTGCACTGGGAAAGCGTGCAAGCATTGGGCGAGGAGATGGGAGCCTCGGTGCACTGGGAGTGTGTGCAAGCACCGGGCGGAGGGAGGGGAGCCACGGTGCGCTGGGAGCCAGTGCGAACACCGGGCGAGGGGAGGGGAGCCTCGGTGAACTGGGAATGTGTGCAAGCACCGGGCGGTGGGAGGGGCGCCTCGGTGCACTGGGAGTGTGTTCAAGCACCGGGCGGGAGGGAAGGGAGCCTCGGTGCACTGGGACAATGTGCAAGCACCGGGCGAGGGGAGAGGAGCCGCGGTGCACTGCGAGCGTGTGCAAACACCAGGCGGGGCAGGGGAGCCACGGTGCACTGGGAGCGACTGCGAACACCGGGCGAGGGGAGGGGAGCCTCGGTGCATTGGGAGTGTGTGCAAGCACCGGGCGCGGGAGGGGAGCCTTGTGCACTGGGAGTGTGTGCAAGCACCGCGCGGGGAGAGGGGAGCCTCGGTGCACTGGGAGTGTGTGCAAGCACTGGGCGGGGGGAGGAGAGCCACAGTGCACTGGGGGTGTGTGCAAGCACCGGGCGGGGGGGAGGGGAGCCTCGGTGCACAGGGAGTGTGTGCAAGCACCAAGCGTGAGGGAAGGGAGCCTCGGTGCACTGGGAAAGTGTGAAAGCATTGGGCGAGGGGAGCCTCGGTGCACTGGGAGTGTGTGCAAGCACCGGGCGCGGGAGGGGAGCCACGGTGCGCTGGGAGCCAGTGCGAACACCGGGCGAGGGGAGGGGAGCCTCGGTGAACTGGGAATGTGTGCAAGCACCGGGTGGTGGGAGGGGCGCCACGGTGCACTGGGAGTGTGTGCAAGCACCGGGCGGGAGGGAACGGAGCCTCGGTGCACTGGGAAAGTGTGCAAGCACCGGGCGAGGGGAGGGGAGCCGCGGTGCACTGCGAGCGTGTGCAAACACCAGGCGGGGATGGGGAGCCACATTGCACTCGGAGTGTGTGCAAGCACCGGGCGTGGGAGGGGACCCTCGGTGCACTGGGAGTGTGTGCAAGAACCGAGTGGGGGAGGGGAGCTACAGTGCACTTGGAGTGTGTGCAAGCATCGGGCGGGAGGAGGGGAGCCACAGTGCACTGGGAGTGTGTGCGAGCACCGGGCGGGGGAGGGGAGCCTCGGTGCACTGGGAGTGTGTCTAAGCACAGGGCGGGAGGGAGGGGATCCTCGGTGCTCTGGGATAGTGTGCAAGCACCGGGCGAGGGTAGAGGAGCCTCGGTGCACTGGGAGCATGTGCAAACACCGGGCGGGGCAGGGGACCCTTGTGCACTGGAAGTGTGTGCAAGCACCGCGCGGTGGGAGGGCAGCCTCGGTGCACTGGGAGTGTGTGCAAGCACTGGGCGGGGGAGGAGAGCCACAGTGCACTGGGAGTGTGTGCAAGCACCAGGCGGGAGGGAAGGGAGCCTCGGTGCACTGGGAAAGTGTGCAAGCATTGGGCGAGGAGATGGGAGCCTCGGTGCACTGGGAGTGTGTGCAAGCACCGGGCGGAGGGAGGGGAGCCACGGTGCAATGGGAGATTGTTGAACCACCGGGCGGAGGGAGGGGAGCCTCGGTGCACTGGAGTGTGTGCAAGAACCAGGCGGGAAGGAAGGGAGCCTCGGTGCGCTGGGAAAGTGTGCAAGCATTGGGTGAGGGGAGGGGAGCAACGGTGCACTGGGAGTGTGTGCAAGCACCGGGACGGGGGAGGGGAACCTCGGTGCAGAGGGAGGGTGTGTAAGCACCGGGAGAAAGGGAGGGGATCCTCGGTACACTGGGAAAGTGTGCAAGCACCGGGCGAGGGTAGAGGAGCCTCGGTGCACTGGGAGCGTGTGCAAACACCGGGCGGGAGGGAAGGGAGCCTCGGTGCACTGGGAAAGTGTGCAAGCATTGGGCGAGGGGGGGGGAGCCACGGTGCACTGGGAGTGTGTGCAATGACTGAGCGGGGGAGGGGAGCCTAATTGGGAGTGTGTGCAAGCACCGCGCGGGAGGAGGGGAGCCTCGGTGCACTGGGAGTGTGTGCAACAACCGGGCGGGGAAAGGAAAGCCAATGTGCACTATGAGTGTGTGCAAGCACCGGGTGGAGGGAGGAGAGCCTCGGTGCACAGGGAGTGTGTGCAAGCACCAGGCGGATGTGGGGAGCCATGGTGCCCTGGGAGTGTGTGCAAGCACCGGGCGTGGGGAGGGGACCCTCGGTGCATTGGGAGTGTGTGCAAGCACCAGGCAGGGGGAGGGAACCTCGGTGCATAGGGAGTGTGTGTAAGCACCGGGCGGGGGGAGGAGAGCCTCGGTGCACTGGGACGGTGTGCAAGCACCGGGTAGGGCAGGGGAGCCTCAGTGCACTGGGAGCGTGTGCAAGCACCGGGCGAGGGAGGGGACCCTCGGTGCACAGGGGGTGTGTGCAAGCACCAGGCAGGGGAAGGGAGCCCCAGTGCGCTGGGTGTGTGTGCAAGCACCGGGCGAGGGGAGGGGAGACTCGGTGCACTGGGAGTGTGAGGAAGCACCAGGCGGGTGTGGGGAGCCACAGTGCACTGGGAGTGTGTGCAAGCACAAGGCGGTGGAAGGGGAGCCACACTGCACTGGGAGTGTGTGCAAGCACCGGGTGGGGGTGGGGAGCCACAGTGCACTGGGAGTGTGTGCAAGCACCGGGCGGGGGGAGGGGAGCCACAGTGCACTGGGAGTGTGTGCTAGCACCGGGCGAGGGGAGGGGAGCCACAGTGCGCTGGGAAAGTGTGCAAGCATTGGGTGAGGGGAGGGGAGCCACGGTGCACTGGGAGTGTGTGCAAGCACCGGGCCGGTGAGGGGAACCTCGGTGCAGAGGGAGTGTGTCTAAGCACAGGGCGGGAGGGAGGAGATCCTCGGTGCACAGGGATAGTGTGCAAGCACCGGGCGAGGGTAGAGGAGCCTCGGTGCACTGGGAGTGTGTGCAAGCACTGGGCGGGGGAGCAGAGCCACAGTGCACTGGGAGTGTGTGCAAGCACTGGGCGGGGGGAGGAGAGCCACAGTGCACTGGGGGTGTGTGCAAGCACCGGGCGGGGGGAGGGGAGCCTCGGTGCACAGGGAGTGTGTGCAAGCACCAAGCGTGAGGGAAGGGAGCCTCGGTGCACTGGGAAAGTGTGAAAGCATTGGGCGAGGGGAGCCTCGGTGCACTGGGAGTGTGTGCAAGCACCGGGCGCGGGAGGGGAGCCACGGTGCGCTGGGTGCCAGTGCGAACACCGGGCGAGGGGAGGGGAGCCTCGGTGAACTGGGAATGTGTGCAAGCACCGGGTGGTGGGAGGGGCGCCCCGGTGCACTGGGAGTGTGTGCAAGCACCGGGCGGGAGGGAAGGGAGCCTCGGTGCACTGGGAAAGTGTGCAAGCACCGGGCGAGGGGAGGGGGAGCCGCGGTGCACTTTGAGCGTGTGCAAACACCAGGCGGGGATGGGGAGCCACATTGCACTCGGAGTGTGTGCAAGCACCGGGCGTGGGAGGGGACCCTCGGTGCACTGGGAGTGTGTGCAAGAACCGAGTGGGGGAGGGGAGCTACAGTGCACTTGGAGTGTGTGCAAGCATCGGGCGGGAGGAGGGGAGCCACAGTGCACTGGGAGTGTGTGCGAGCACCGGGCGAGGGGAGGGGAGCCACAGTGCGCTGGGAAAGTGTGCAAGCATTGGGTGAGGGGAGGGGAGCCACGGTGCACTGGGAGTGTGTGTAAGCACCGGGCCGGTGAGGGGAACCTCGGTGCAGAGGGAGTGTGTCTAAGCACAGGGCGGGAGGGAGGGGATCCTCGGTGCACAGGGATAGTGTGCAAGCACCGGGCGAGGGTAGAGGAGCCTCGGTGCACTGGGAGTGTGTGCAAGCACTGGGCGGGGGGAGGAGAGCCACAGTGCACTGGGAGTGTGTGCAAGCATCAGGCGTGAGGGGAGGAAGCCTCGGTGCACTGGGAAAGCGTGCAAGCATTGGGCGAGGAGATGGGAGCCTCGGTGCACTGGGAGTGTGTGCAAGCACCGGGCGGAGGGAGGGGAGCCACGGTGCGCTGGGAGCCAGTGCGAACACCGGGCGAGGGGAGGGGAGCCTCGGTGAACTGGGAATGTGTGCAAGCACCGGGCGGTGGGAGGGGCGCCTCGGTGCACTGGGAGTGTGTTCAAGCACCGGGCGGGAGGGAAGGGAGCCTCGGTGCACTGGGACAATGTGCAAGCACCGGGCGAGGGGAGAGGAGCCGCGGTGCACTGCGAGCGTGTGCAAACACCAGGCGGGGCAGGGGAGCCACGGTGCACTGGGAGCGACTGCGAACACCGGGCGAGGGGAGGGGAGCCTCGGTGCATTGGGAGTGTGTGCAAGCACCGGGCGCGGGAGGGGAGCCTTGTGCACTGGGAGTGTGTGCAAGCACCGCGCGGGGAGAGGGGAGCCTCGGTGCACTGGGAGTGTGTGCAAGCACTGGGCGGGGGGAGGAGAGCCACAGTGCACTGGGGGTGTGTGCAAGCACCGGGCGGGGGGAGGGGAGCCTCGGTGCACAGGGAGTGTGTGCAAGCACCAAGCGTGAGGGAAGGGAGCCTCGGTGCACTGGGAAAGTGTGAAAGCATTGGGCGAGGGGAGCCTCGGTGCACTGGGAGTGTGTGCAAGCACCGGGCGCGGGAGGGGAGCCACGGTGCGCTGGGAGCGAGTGCGAACACCGGGCGAGGGGAGGGGAGCCTCGGTGAACTGGGAATGTGTGCAAGCACCGGGGTGGTGGGAGGGGCGCCACGGTGCACTGGGAGTGTGTGCAAGCACCGGGCGGGAGGGAACGGAGCCTCGGTGCACTGGGAAAGTGTGCAAGCACCGGGCGAGGGGAGGGGAGCCGCGGTGCACTGCGAGCGTGTGCAAACACCAGGCGGGGATGGGGAGCCACATTGCACTCGGAGTGTGTGCAAGCACCGGGCGTGGGAGGGGACCCTCGGTGCACTGGGAGTGTGTGCAAGAACCGAGTGGGGGAGGGGAGCTACAGTGCACTTGGAGTGTGTTGCAAGCATCGGGCGGGAGGAGGGGAGCCACAGTGCACTGGGAGTGTGTGCGAGCACCGGCGGGGGAGGGGAGCCTCGGTGCACTTGGAGTGTGTCTAAGCACAGGGCGGGGAGGGAGGGGATCCTCGGTGCACTGGGATAGTGTGCAAGCACCGGGCGAGGGTAGAGGAGCCTCGGTGCACTGGGAGCATGTGCAAACACCGGGCGGGGCAGGGGACCCTTGTGCACTGGAAGTGTGTGCAAGCACCGCGCGGTGGGGAGGGCAGCCTCGGTGCACTGGGAGTGTGTGCAAGCACTGGGCGGGGGAGGAGAGCCACAGTGCACTGGGAGTGTGTGCAAGCACCAGGCGGGAGGGAAGGGAGCCTCGGTGCACTGGGAAAGTGTGCAAGCATTGGGCGAGGAGATGGGAGCCTCGGTGCACTGGGAGTGTGTGCAAGCACCGGGCGGAGGGAGGGGAGCCACGGTGCAATGGGAGATTGTTGAACCACCGGGCGGAGGGAGGGGAGCCTCGGTGCACTGGAGTGTGTGCAAGAACCAGGCGGGAAGGAAGGGAGCCTCGGTGCGCTGGGAAAGTGTGCAAGCATTGGGTGAGGGGAGGGGAGCAACGTGCACTGGGAGTGTGTGCAAGCACCGGGACGGGGGAGGGAACCTCGGTGCAGAGGGAGGGTTTGTAAGCACCGGGAGAGAGGGAGGGGATCCTCGGTACACTGGGAAAGTGTGCAAGCACCGGGGCGAGGGTAGAGGAGCCTCGGTGCACTGGGAGCGTGTGCAAACACCGGGCGGGAGGGAAGGGAGCCTCGGTGCACTGGGAAAGTGTGCAAGCATTGGGCGAGGGGGGGAGCCACGGTGCACTGGGAGTGTGTGCAATGACTGAGCGGGGGAGGGGAGCCTAATTGGGAGTGTGTGCAAGCACCGCGCGGGAGGAGGGGAGCCTCGGTGCACCTGGGAGTGTGTGCAAACAACTGGGCGGGGGAAAGGAAAGCCAATGTGCACTATGAGTGTGTGCAAGCACGGGCGGAGGAGGAGAGCCTCGGTGCACAGGGAGTGTGTGCAAGCACCAGGCGGATGTGGGGAGCCTCAGTGCACTGGGAGCGTGTGCAAGCACCGGGCGAGGGAGGGGACCCTCGGTGCACAGGGGGTGTGTGCAAGCACCAGGCAGGGGAAGGGAGCCCCAGTGCACTGGGTGTGTGTGCAAGCAACGGGCGAGGGGGGAGGGGAGACTCGGTGCACTGGAGTGTGAGGAAGCACCAGGCGGGTGTGGGGAGCCACAGTGCACTGGGAGTGTGTGCAAGCACAAGGCGGTGGAAGGGGAGCCACACTGCACTGGGAGTGTGTGCAAGCACCGGGTGGGGGTGGGGAGCCACAGTGCACTGGGAGTGTGTGCAAGCACCGGGCGGGGGGAGGGGAGCCACAGTGCACTGGGAGTGTGTGCAAGCACCGGGCGAGGGGAGGGGAGCCACAGTGCGCTGGGAAAGTGTGCAAGCATTGGGTGAGGGGGAGGGGAGCCACGGTGCACTGGGAGTGTGTGCAAGCACCGGCCGGTGAGGGGAACCTCGGTGCAGAGGGAGTGTGTCTAAGCACAGGGCGGGAGGGAGGGGATCCTCGGTGCACAGGGATAGTGTGCAAGCACCTGGCGAGGGTAGAGGAGCCCTCGGTGCACTGGAGTGTGTGCAAGCACTGGGCGGGGGGAGGAGAGCCACAGTGCACTGGGAGTGTGTGCAAGCATCAGGCGTGAGGGAAGGGAAGCCTCGGTGCACTGGGAAAGCGTGCAAGCATTGGGCGAGGAGATGGGAGTCTCGGTGCACTGGGAGTGTGTGCAAGCACCGGGCGGAGGGAGGGGAGCCACGGTGCGCTGGGAGCCAGTGCGAACACCGGGCGAGGGGAGGGGAGGCCTCGGTGAACTGGGAATGTGTGCAAGCACCGGGCGGTGGGAGGGGCGCCTCGGTGCACTGGGAGTGTGTTCAAGCACCGGGGCGGGAGGGAAGGGAGCCTCGGTGCACTGGGACAATGTGCAAGCACCGGGCGAGGGGAGAGGAGCCGCGGTGCACTGCGAGCGTGTGCAAACACCAGGCGGGGCAGGGGGAGCCACGGTGCACTGGGAGCGACTGCGAACACCGGGCGAGGGGAGGGGAGCCTCGGTGCATTGGGAGTGTGTGCAAGCACCGGGCGCGGGAGGGGAGCCTTGTGCACTGGGAGTGTGTGCAAGCACCGCGCGGGGAGAGGGGAGCCTCGGTGCACTGGGAGTGTGTGCAAGCACTGGGCGGGGGAGGAGAGCCACAGTGCACTGGGGTGTGTGCAAGCACCGGGCGGGGGGAGGGGAGCCTCGGTGCACAGGGAGTGTGTGCAAGCACCAAGCGTGAGGGAAGGGAGCCTCGGGTGCACTGGGAAAGTGTGAAAGCATTGGGCGAGGGGAGCCTCGGTGCACTGGAGTGTGTGCAAGCACCGGGCGCGGGAGGGGAGCCACGGTGCGCTGGGAGCCAGTGCGAAACACCGGGCGAGGGGAGGGGAGCCTCGGTGAACTGGGAATGTGTGCAAGCACCGGGTGGTGGGGAGGGGCGCCACGGTGCACTGGGAGTGTGTGCAAGCACCGGGCGGGAGGGAAGGGAGCCTCGGTGCACTGGGAAAGGTGTGCAAGCACCGGGCGAGGGGAGGGGAGCCGCGGTGCACTGCGAGCGTGTGCAAACACCAGGCGGGGGGATGGGAGCCACATTGCACTTCGGAGTGTGTGCAAGCACCGGGCGTGGGAGGGGACCCTCGGTGCACTGGGAGTGTGTGCAAGAACCGAGTGGGGGGAGGGGAGCTACAGTGCACTTGGAGTGTGTGCAAGCATCGGGCGGGAGGAGGGGAGCCACAGTGCACTGGGAGTGTGTGCGAGCACCGGGCGGGGGAGGGGAGCCTCGGTGCACTGGGAGTGTGTCTAAGCACAGGGCGGGAGGGAGGGGATTCCTCGGTGCACTGGGATAGTGTGCAAGCACCGGGCGAGGGTAGAGGAGGCCTCGGTGGTGCACTGGGAGCATGTGCAAACACCGGGCGGGGCAGGGGACCCTTGTGCACTGGAAGTGTGTGCAAGCACCGCGCGGGTGGGAGGGCAGCCTCGGTGCACTGGGGAGTGTGTGCAAGCACTGGGCGGGGGGAGGAGAGCCACAGTGCACTGGGAGTGTGTGCAAGCACCAGGCGGGAGGGAAGGGAGCCTCGGTGCACTGGGAAAGTGTGCAAGCATTGGGCGAGGAGATGGGAGCCTCGGTGCACTGGGAGTGTGTGCAAGCACCGGGCGGAGGGAGGGGAGCCACGGTGCAATGGGAGATTGTTGAACCACCGGGCGGAGGGAGGGGAGCCTCGGTGCACTGGAGTGTGTGCAAGAACCAGGCGGGAAGGAAGGGAGCCTCGGTGCGCTGGGAAAGTGTGCAAGCATTGGGTGAGGGGAGGGGAGCAACGGTGCACTGGGAGTGTGTGCAAGCACCGGGACGGGGGAGGGGAACCTCGGTGCAGAGGGAGGGTGTGTAAGCACCGGGAGAGAGGGAGGGGATCCTCGGTACACTGGGAAAGTGTGCAAGCACCGGGTAGGGCAGGGGAGCCTCAGTGCACTGGGAACGTGTGCAAGCACCGGGCGAGGGAGGGGACCCTCGGTGCACAGGGGGTGTGTGCAAGCACCAGGCAGGGGAAGGGAGCACCAGTGCACTGGGTGTGTGTGCAAGCACCGGGCGAGGGGAGGGGAGACTCGGTGCACTGGGAGTGTGAGGAAGCACCAGGCGGGTGTGGGGAGCCACAGTGCACTGGGAGTGTGTGCAAGCACAAGGCGGTGGAAGGGGAGCCGCACTGCACTGGGAGTGTGTGCAAGCACCGGGTGGGGGTGGGGAGCCACAGTGCACTGGGAGTGTGTGCAAGCACCGGGCGGGGGGAGGGGAGCAACAGTGCACTGGGAGTGTGTGCAAGCACCGGGCGAGGGGAGGGGAGCCACAGTGCGCTGGGAAAGTGTGCAAGCATTGGGTCAGGGGAGGGGAGCCACGGTGCACTGGGAGTGTGTGCAAGCACCGGGCCGGTGAGGGGAACCTCGGTGCAGAGGGAGTGTGTCTAAGCACAGGGCGGGAGGGAGGGGATCCTCGATGCACAGGGATAGTGTGCAAGCACCGGGGCGAGGGTAGAGGCGCCTCGGTGCATTGGGAGTGTGTGCAAGCACTGGGCGGGGGGAGGAGAGCCGCAGTGCACTGGGAGTGTGTGCAAGCACCAGGCGTGAGGGAAGGAAGCCTCGGTGCACTGGGAAAGCGTGCAAGCATTGGGCGAGGAGATGGGAGCCTCGGTGCACTGGGAGTGTGTGCAAGCACCGGGCGGAGGGAGGGGAGCCACGGTGCGCTGGGAGCCAGTGCGAACACCGGGCGAGGGGAGGGGAGCCTCGGTGAACTGGGAATGTGTGCAAGCACCGGGCGGTGGGAGGGGCGCCTCGGTGCACTGGGAGTGTGTTCAAGCACCGGGCGAGGGGAGAGGAGCCGCGGTGCACTGCGAGCGTGTGCAAACACCAGGCGGGGCAGGGGAGCCACATTGCACTCAGAGTGTGTGCAAGCACCGGGCGGGGGAGGGGTCCCTCGGTGCACTGGGAGTGTGTGCAAGAACCGAGTGGGGGAGGGGAGCTACAGTGCACTTGGAGTGTGGGCAAGCATCGGGCGGGACGAGGGGAGCCACAGTGCACTGGGAGTGTTTGCAAGCACCGGGCGGGGCAGGGGACCCTTGTGCACTGGAAGTGTGTGCAAGCACCGCGCGGTGGGAGGGCAGCCTCGGTGCACTGGGAGTGTGTGCAAGCACTGGGCGGGGGAGGAGAGCCACAGTGCACTGGGAGTGTGTGCAAGCACCAGGCGGGAGGGAGGGGAGCCACGGTGCAATGGGAGATTGTTGAACCACCGGGCGGAGAGAGGGGAGCCTCGGTGCACTGGAGTGTGTGCAAGAACCAGGCGGGAAGGAAGGGAGCCTCGGTGCGCTGGGAAAGTGTGCAAGCATTGGGTGAGGGGAGGGGAGCAACGGTGCACTGGGAGTGTGTGCAAGCACCGGGACGGGGGAGGGAACCTCGGTGCAGAGGGAGGGTCTGTAAGCACCGGGAGGGAGGGAGGGGATCATCGGTACACTGGGAAAGTGTGCAAGCACCGGGCGAGGGTAGAGGAGCCTCGGTGCACTAGGAGCGTGTGCAAACACCGGGCGGGAGGGAAGGGAGCCTCGGTGCACTGGGAAATTGTGCAAGCATTGGGCGAGGGGAGGGGAGCCACGGTGCACTGGGAGTGTGTGCAATGACTGAGCGGGGGAGGGGAGCCACAGTGTACTGGGAGTGTGTGCAAGCACCGGGGGGGGGAGCTACAGTGCACTCGGAGAGTGTGCAGAAGAACCGACAACTGAGCTAGTTGGTGCATCTTTAAGCCTTGTCCGTCTTCTTCTGTCTTCTCTGTGTCTGTCGTCGCTGCGCTGTTTTTACCACGGCTTGGAGAGTGTGCAAGCACTGGGCGAGGGGAGAGGAGCATCGGTGCACTGGGAGTGTGTGCAAGAACCGAGTGGGGGAGGGGAGCTACAGTGCACTTGGAGTGTGTGCAAGCGTCGGGCGGGAGAAGGGGAGCCACAGTGCACAGGGAGTGTGTGTAAGAACCAGGCGGTAGGGAGGGGAGCCACAGTGCACAGGGATTGTGTGCAAGCACAGGGCGGGGGGAGGGGAGCTACAGTGCATTGGGAGAGTGTGCAAGCACTGGGCGAGGGGAGAGGAGCCTCGGTGCACTGGTTGTGCGTGTAAGCACCGGGCGCGAGGTAGGGGAACCACAGTGCACTGGGAGTGTGTGAAGCACCGGGCGGGGTAGGGGAGCCACAGTGCACTGGGAGTGTGTGCAAGCACCGGGCGGGGGCAGGGGAGCCTCAGTGCACTGGGAGCGTGTGCAAGCACCGGGCGAGGGAGGGGAGCCTCGGTGCACTAGGGGTGTGTGCAAGCACCAGGCAGGGCGAGGGAGTCACAGCGCAGTGGGAGTGTGTGCAAGCACCGGGTGGATGGAGGGGAGCCACAGTGCACAGGGAGTGTGTGTAAACTCCGGGCGGGGAGAGGGGAGCGACAGTGCACTGGGAGTGTGTGCAAGCACCTTGCGGGGGTGGGGAGCCACAGAGTACTGGGAGTGTGTGCAAGCACCGGGCGGGGGGAGGGGAGCCACTGTGCACTGGGAGTGTGTGCAAGCACCGGGCGGGGGAAGGGGAGCCTCGGTGCACAGGGAGTGTGTGTAAGCACCAGGCGGGAGGGAGGGGAGCCACAGTGCACAGGGATTGTGTGCAAGCACCGGGCGGGGGGACGCGAGCTACAGTGCATTGGGAGAGTGTGCAAGCACTGGGCGAGGGGAGAGGAGCCTCGGTGCACTGGTTGTGTGTGTAAGCACCGCGCGGGAGGAAGGGGAGCCAGAGTGCACTGGGAGTGTGTGCAAGCACCGGGCGGGGGGAGGAGAGCCTCGGTGCACTGGGAGTGCGTGCAAGCACCGGGCAGGGGGAGGGGAGCCACAGTGCACTGGGAGTGTGTGCAAGCACCGGGCGGGGTAGGGGAGCCACAGTGCACTGGGAGTGTGTGCAAGCACCGGGAGGGGGCAGGGGAGCCACGGTGCACTGGGAGCGACTGCGAACACCGGCGAGGGGAGGGGAGCCTCGGTGCACTGGGAGTGTGTGCAAGCACCGCGCGGGGAGAGGGGAGCCTCGGTGCACTGGGAGTGTGTGCAAGCACTGGGCGGGGGGAGGAGAGCGACAGTGCACTGGGGGTGTGTGCAAGCACCGTGCGGGGGGAGGGGAGCCTCGGTGCACAGGGAGTGTGTGCAAGCACCAAGCGTGAGGGAAGGGAGCCTCGGTGCACTGGGAAAGTGTGAAAGCATTGGGCGAGGGGAGCCTCGGTGCACTGGGAGTGTGTGCAAGCACCGGGCGCGGGAGGGGAGCCACGGTGCGCTGGGTGCCAGTGCGAACACCGGGCGAGGGGAGGGGAGCCTCGGTGAACTGGGAATGTGTGCAAGCACCGGGTGGTGGGAGGGGCGCCCCGGTGCACTGGGAGTGTGTGCAAGCACCGGGTGGGAGGGAAGGGAGCCTCGGTGCACTGGGAAAGTGTGCAAGCACCGGGCGAGGGGAGGGGAGCCGCGGTGCACTGCGAGCCTGTGCAAACACCAGGCGGGGATGGGGAGCCACATTGCACTCGGAGCGTGTGCAAGCACCGGGCGTGGGAGGGGACCCTCGGTGCACTGGGAGTGTGTGCAAGAACCGAGTGGGGGAGGGGAGCTACAGTGCACTTGGAGTGTGTGCAAGCATCGGGCGGGAGGAGGGGAGCCACAGTGCACTGGGAGTGTGTGCGAGCACCGGGCGGGGGAGGGAACCCTCGGTGCACTGGGAGTGTGTCTAAGCACAGGGCGGGAGGGAGGGGATCCTCGGTGCACTGGGATAGTGTGCAAGCACCGGGCGAGGGTAGAGGAGCCTCGGTGCACTGGGAGCATGTGCAAACACCGGGCGGGGCAGGGGACCCTTGTGCACTGGAAGTGTGTGCAAGCACCGCGCGGTGGGAGGGCAGCCTCGGTGCACTGGGGGTGTGTGCAAGCACTGGGCGGGGGAGGAGAGCCACAGTGCACTGGGAGTGTGTGCAAGCACCAGGCGGGAGGGAAGGGAGCCTCGGTGCACTGGGAAAGTGTGCAAGCATTGGGCGAGGAGATGGGAGCCTCGGTGCACTGGGAGTGTGTGCAAGCACCGGGCGGAGGGAGGGGAGCCACGGTGCACTGGAGTGTGTGCAAGAACCAGGCGGGAAGGAAGGGAGCCTCGGTGCGCTGGGAAAGTGTGCAAGCATTGGGTGAGGGGAGGGGAGCAACGGTGCACTGGGAGTGTGTGCAAGCACCGGGACGGGGGAGGGGAACCTCGGTGCAGAGGGAGGGTGTGTAAGCACCGGGAGAGAGGGAGGGGATCCTCGGTACACTGGGAAAGTGTGCAAGCACCGGGCGAGGGTAGAGGAGCCTCGGTGCACTGGGAGCGTGTGCAAACACCGGGCGGGAGGGAAGGGAGCCTCGGTGCACTGGGAAAGTGTGCAAGCATTGGGCGAGGGGGGGAGCCACGGTGCACTGGGAGTGTGTGCAATGACTGAGCGGGGGAGGGGAGCCTAATTGGGAGTGTGTGCAAGCACCGCGCGGGAGGAGGGGAGCCTCGGTGCACTGGGAGTGTGTGCAAGAACTGGGCGGGGAAAGGAGAGCCAATGTGCACTATGAGAGTGTGCAAGCACCGGGCGGAGGGAGGAGAGCCTCGGTGCACAGGGAGTGTGTGCAAGCACCAGGCGGATGTGGGGAGCCATGGTGCACTGGGAGTGTGTGCAAGCACCGGGCGTGGGGAGGGGACCCTCGGTGCATTGGGAGTGTGTGCAAGCACCAGGCAGGGGGAGGGGAGCCTCGGTGCATAGGGAGTGTGTGTAAGCACCGGGCGGGGGGAGGAGAGCCTCGGTGCACTGGGACGGTGGGCAAGCACCGGGTAGGGCAGGGGAGCCTCAGTGCACTGGGAGCGTGTGCAAGCACCGGGCGAGGGAGGGGACCCTCGGTGCACAGGGGGTGTGTGCAAGCACCAGGCAGGGGAAGGGAGCCCCAGTGCACTGGGTGTGTGTGCAAGCACCGGGCGAGGGGAGGGGAGACTCGGTGCACTGGGAGTGTGAGGAAGCACCAGGCGGGTGTGGGGAGCCACAGTGCACTGGGAGTGTGTGCAAGCACAAGGCGGTGGAAGGGGAGCCACACTGCACTGGGAGTGTGTGCAAGCACCGGGTGGGGGTGGGGAGCCACAGTGCACTGGGAGTGTGTGCAAGCACCGGGCGGGGGGAGGGGAGCCACAGTGCACTGGGAGTGTGTGCAAGCACCGGGCGAGGGGAGGGGAGCCACAGTGCGCTGGGAAAGTGTGCAAGCATTGGGTGAGGGGAGGGGAGCCACGGTGCACTGGGAGTGTGTGCAAGCACCGGGCCGGTGAGGGGAACCTCGGTGCAGATGGAGTGTGTCTAAGCACAGGGCGGGAGGGAGGGGATCCTCGGTGCACAGGGATAGTGTGCAAGCACCTGGCGAGGGTAGAGGAGCCTCGGTGCACTGGGAGTGTGTGCAAGCACTGGGCGGGGGGAGGAGAGCCACAGTGCACTGGGAGTGTGTGCAAGCATCAGGCGTGAGGGAAGGAAGCCTCGGTGCACTGGGAAAGCGTGCAAGCATTGGGCGAGGAGATGGGAGTCTCGGTGCACTGGGAGTGTGTGCAAGCACCGGGCGGAGGGAGGGGAGCCACGGTGCGCTGGGAGCCAGTGCGAACACCGGGCGAGGGGAGGGGAGCCTCGGTGAACTGGGAATGTGTGCAAGCACCGGGCGGTGGGAGGGGCGCCTCGGTGCACTGGGAGTGTGTTCAAGCACCGGGCGGGAGGGAAGGGAGCCTCGGTGCACTGGGACAATGTGCAAGCACCGGGCGAGGGGAGAGGAGCCGCGGTGCACTGCGAGCGTGTGCAAACACCAGGCGGGGCAGGGGAGCCACGGTGCTCTGGGAGCGACTGCGAACACCGGGCGAGGGGAGGGGAGCCTTGGTGCATTGGGAGTGTGTGCAAGCACCGGGCGCGGGAGGGGAGCCTTGTGCACTGGGAGTGTGTGCAAGCACCGCGCGGGGAGAGGGGAGCCTCGGTGCACTGGGAGTGTGTGCAAGCACTGGGCGGGGGGAGGAGAGCCACAGTGCACTGGGGGTGTGTGCAAGCACCGGGCGGGGGGAGGGGAGCCTCGGTGCACAGGGAGTGTGTGCAAGCACCAAGCGTGAGGGAAGGGAGCCTCGGTGCACTGGGAAAGTGTGAAAGCATTGGGCGAGGGGAGCCTCGGTGCACTGGGAGTGTGTGCAAGCATCGGGCGCGGGAGGGGAGCCACGGTGCGCTGGGAGCCAGTGCGAACACCGGGCGAGGGGAGGGGAGCCTCGGTGAACTGGGAATGTGTGCAAGCACCGGGTGGTGGGAGGGGCGCCACGGTGCACTGGGAGTGTGTGCAAGCACCGGGCGGGAGGGAAGGGAGCCTCGGTGCACTGGGAAAGTGTGCAAGCACCGGGCGAGGGGAGGGGAGCCGCGGTGCACTGCGAGCGTGTGCAAACACCAGGCGGGGATGGGGAGCCACATTGCACTCGGAGTGTGTGCAAGCACCGGGCGTGGGAGGGGACCCTCGGTGCACTGGGAGTGTGTGCAAGAACCGAGTGGGGGAGGGGAGCTACAGTGCACATGGAGTGTGTGCAAGCATCGGGCGGGAGGAGGGGAGCCACAGTGCACTGGGAGTGTGTGCGAGCACCGGGCGGGGGAGGGGAGCCTCGGTGCACTGGGAGTGTGTCTAAGCACAGGGCGGGAGGGAGGGGATCCTCGGTGCACTGGGATAGTGTGCAAGCACCGGGCGAGGGTAGAGGAGCCTCGGTGCACTGGAAGCATGTGCAAACACCGGGCGGGGCAGGGGACCCTTGTGCACTGGAAGTGTGTGCAAGCACCGCGCGGTGGGAGGGCAGCCTCGGTGCACTGGGAGTGTGTGCAAGCTCTGGGCGGGGGAGGAGAGCCACAGTGCACTGGGAGTGTGTGCAAGCACCAGGCGGGAGGGAAGGGAGCCTCGGTGCACTGGGAAAGTGTGCAAGCATTGGGCGAGGAGATGGGAGCCTCGGTGCACTGGGAGTGTGTGCAAGCACCGGGCGGAGGGAGGGGAGCCACGGTGCAATGGGAGATTGTTGAACCACCGGGCGGAGGGAGGGGAGCCTCGGTGCACTGGAGTGTGTGCAAGAACCAGGCGGGAAGGAAGGGAGCCTCGGTGCGCTGGGAAAGTGTGCAAGCATTGGGTGAGGGGAGGGGAGCAACGGTGCACTGGGAGTGTGTGCAAGCACCGGGACGGGGGAGGGGAACCTCGGTGCAGAGGGAGGGTGTGTAAGCACCGGGAGAGAGGGAGGGGATCCTCGGTACACTGGGAAAGTGTGCAAGCACCGGGTAGGGCAGGGGAGCCACAGTGCACTGGGAACGTGTGCAAGCACCGGGCGAGGGAGGGGACCCTCGGTGCACAGGGGGTGTGTGCAAGCACCAGGCAGGGGAAGGGAGCCCCAGTGCACTGGGTGTGTGTGCAAGCACCGGGCGAGGGGAGGGGAGACTCGGTGCACTGGGAGTGTGAGGAAGCACCATGCGGGTGTGGGGAGCCACAGTGCACTGGGAGTGTGTGCAAGCACAAGGCGGTGGAAGGGGAGCCGCACTGCACTGGGAGTGTGTGCAAGCACCGGGCGGGGGGAGGGGAGCCACAGTGCACTGGGAGTGTGTTCAAGCACCGGGCGAGGGGAGGGGAGCCACAGTGCGCTGGGAAAGTGTGCAAGCATTGGGTCAGGGGAGGGGAGCCACGGTGCACTGGGAGTGTGTGCAAGCACCGGGCCGGTGAGGGGAACCTCGGTGCAGAGGGAGTGTGTCTAAGCACAGGGTGGGAGGGAGGGGATCCTCGATGCACAGGGATAGTGTGCAAGCACCGGGCGAGGGTAGAGGAGCCTCGGTGCACTGGGAGTGTGTGCAAGCACTGGGCGGGGGGAGGAGAGCCACAGTGCACTGGGAGTGTGTGCAAGCACCAGGCGTGAGGGAAGGAAGCCTCGGTGCACTGGGAAAGCGTGCAAGCATTGGGCGAGGAGATGGGAGCCTCGGTGCACTGGGAGTGTGTGCAAGCACCGGGCGGAGAGAGGGGAGCCACGGTGCGCTGGGAGCCAGTGCGAACACCGGGCGAGGGGAGGGGAGCCTCGGTGAACTGGGAATGTGTGCAAGCACCGGGCGGTGGGAGGGGACCCTCGGTGCACTGGGAGTGTGTGCAAGAACCGAGTGGGGGAGGGGAGCTACAGTGCACTTGGAGTGTGGGCAAGCATCGGGCTGGAGGAGGGGAGCCACAGTGCACTGGGGGTGTTTGCAAGCACCGGGCGGGGGAGGGGAGCCTCGGTGCACTGGGAGTGTGTGCAAGCACCAGGCGGGAAGGAAGAGCATCGGTGCACTGGGAAAGTGTGCAAGCACCGGGCGAGGGGAGGGGAGCCTTGGTGCACTGGGAGCATGTGCAAACACCGAGCGGGGCAGGGGAGCCAGAGTGCACTGAGAGTGTGTGCAAGCACCGGGCGGGGGGAGGGGAGCCTCGGTACACAGGGAGTGCGTGTAAGAACCAGGCGGGAGGGAGGGGAGCCACAGTGCACAGGGATTGTGTGCAAGCACAGGGCGGGGGGAGGGGAGCTACAGTGCATTGGGAGAGTGTGCAAGCACTGGGCGAGGGGAGAGGAGCCTCGGTGCTCTGGTTGTGCCTGTAAGCTCCGGGCGCGAGGGAGGGGAGCCACAGTGCACTGGGAGTGTGTGCAAGCACCGGGCGGGGGGAGGAGAGCCTCGGTACACTGGGAGTGTGTGCAAGCACCGGGCGGGGGGAGGGTAGCCACAGTGCACTGGGAGTGTGTGAAGCACCGGGCGGGGTAGGGGAGCCACAGTGGACTGGGAGTTTGTGCAAGCACCGTGCGGGGGCAGAGAGCCTCAGTGCACTGGGGGCGTGTGCAAGCACCGGGCGAGGGAGGGGAGCCTCGGTGCACTGGGGGTGTGTGCAAGCACCAGGCAGGGGGAGCGAGTCACAGTGCAGTGGGAGTGTGTGCAAGCAGCGGGCGGAGGGAGGGGAGCCACAGTGCACAGGGAGTGTGTTCAAGCTCCGGGTGGGGAGAGGGGAGCCACAGTGCACTGGGAGTGTGTGCAAGCACCGGGCGGGGGTGGGGAGCCACAGTGCACTGGGAGTGTGTGCAAGCACCGGGCGGGGGAGGGGAGCCACAGTGCTCTGGGAGAGTGTGCAAGCACCGGGCGGATGGAGGGGAGCCACAGCGCACTGGGAGTGTGTGCTAGCACCGGGCGGGGGCAGGGAAGACTCGGTGCACAGTGAGTGTGTGTAAGCACCAGGCGGGAGGGTGGGGAGCCACAGTGCAGAGAGATTGTGTGCAAGCACCGGGCAGGGGAGGGGAGCTACAGTGCATTGGAAAAGTGTGCAAGCACTTGGCGAGGGGAGAGGAGCCTCGGTGCTCTGGTTGTGCGTGTAAGCACCGGGCGCGAAGCAGGGGCGCCACAGTGCACTGGGAGTGTGTGCAAGCACCGGGCGGGGGAGGGGAGCCACAGTGCACTGGGAGTGTGTGCAAACACCGGGCAGGGGGAGGGGAGCCTCGGTGCACTGGGAGTGTGTGCAAGCACCGGGCGCGGGAGGGGAGCCACCATGCACTGGGAGCGAGTGCGAACACCGGGGGAGGGGAGGGGAGCCTCGGTGCATTGGGAGTGTGTGCAAGCACCGGGCGGGGGAGCGGAGCCTTGTGCACTGGGAGTGTGTGCAAGCACCGCGCGGGGGGAGGGGAGCCACGGTGCACTGGGAGTGTGTGCAAGCACTGGGCGGGGGGAGGAGAGCCACAGTGCACTGGGAGTGTGTGCAAGCACCGGGCGGGGGGAGGGGAGCCTCGGTGCACAGGGAGTGTGTGCAAGCACCAGGCGCGAGGGAGGGAGCCTCGGTGCACTGGGAAAGTGTGAAAGCATTGGGCGAGGGGAGCCTCGGTGCACTGGGAGTGTGTGCAAGCACCGGGCGGGGGAGGGGAGCCACGGTGCACTGGGAGCGAGTGCGAACACCGGGCGAGGGGAGGGGAGCATCGGTGCACTGAGAATGTGTGCAAGCACCGGGCGGTGGGAGGGGCGCCTCGGTGCACTGGGAGTGTGTGCAAGCACCGGACGGGAGGGAAGGGAGCCTCCGTGCACTGGGAAAGTGTGCAAGCACCGGGCGAGGGGAGGGGAGCCGCGGTGCACTGCGAGCGTGTGCAAACACCAGGTGGGGCAGAGAGCCACATTGCACTCGGAGTGTGTGCAAGCACCGGGCGGGGGAGGGGACCCTCGGTGCACTGGGAGTGTGTGCATGAACCGAGTGGGGGAGAGGAGCTACAGTGCACTTGGAGTGTGTGCAAGCATCGGGCGGGAGGAGGGGAGCCACAGTGCACTGGGAGTGTGTGCAAGCACCAGGCGGGGGAGGGGAGCCTCGGTGCACTGAGAGTGTGTGCAAGCACCAGGCGGGAAGGAAGAGCCTCGGTGCACTGAGAAAGTGTGCAAGCACCGGGCGAGGGGAGGGGAGCCTTGGTGCACTGGCAGCATGTGCAAACACCGAGCGGGGCAGGGGAGCCACAGTGCACTGGGAGTGTGTGCAAGCACCGGGCGGGGGGAGGGGAGCCTCGGTGCACAGGCAGTGTGTGTAAGAATCAGGCGGGAGGGAGGGGAGCCACTGTGCACTGGGAGCGTGTGCAAGCACCGGGCGAGGGAGGGGAGCCTCGGTGCACTGGGGGTGTGTGCAAGCACCAGGCAGGGGGAGGGAGTCACAGTGCAGTGGGAGTGTGTGCAAGCACCGGGCGGAGGGAGGGGAGCCACAGTGCACAGGGATTGTGTGCAAGCACCAGGCAGGGGGAGGGAGTCACAGTGCAGTGGGAGTGTGTGCAAGCACCGGGCGGAGGGAGGGCAGCCACAGTGCAAAGGGATTGTGTGCAAGCTCCGGGCGGGGAGAGGGGAGCCACAGTGCACTGGGAGTGTGTGCAAGCACCGGGCGGGGGTGGGGAGCCACAGTGCACTGGGAGTGTGTGCAAGCACCGGGCGGGGGAGGGGAGCCACAGTGCACTGGGAGAGTGTGCAAGCACCGGGCGGGGGGAGGGGAGCTACAGTGCATTGGGAGAGTGTGCAAGCACTGGGCGAGGGGAGAGGAGACTCGGTGCACTGGTTGTGTGTGTAAGCACATCGCGGGAGGGAGGGGAGCCACAGTGCACTGGGAGTGTGTGCAAGCACCGGGCGGGGGGAGGAGAGCCTCGGTGCACTAGGAGTGCGTGCAAGCCCCGCGCGGGGGGAGGGGAGCCTCGGTGCACTGGGAGTGTGTGCAAGCACTGGGCGGTGGGAGGAGACAAGCGATTGCGGGTCGATAGGCTGGAAACGCTGATTGGCCCAAAAAAAAGTGACGTCACGCCTCTAACGTCATGGCCACGTGACTTTTAATGACGTCATGTCCGGTTGGGGACAGACACATTTTCCCTAGAGTTTTCTCAGAATTCCCCACGTTTGTGACAGCGTGCGTGGGATAAAGAAACGCATCTTTACCTCCACCCCACCCAGTTCGACCACTTTGCCCAGCGGGGTGCAGTTGAAGAACCCTTGCCTAAATGCTCCCGCCATTCACGTTCACCCCCGCCTCCCCCCCCCCCACACTACACTTTCCTGAACTCGGATGTTTTGTCGCCTTTTTTATTTTTATTTTGTGTGTTTGTGTTTGCATGCACAGCGCACGTGTCTACTTAAGCTAACTGCGCCTCTGATTCCGCATTGACTATTCCTGCCGAAGAGGCTCCAGGGAAGACTCCTGCCATGTCTGCGTTTATTCTGTTTTTTTACTCGTTTTGGCAAGGGGCACGCGAGTACACGCATCTCCGCGAATCCGCCACCGTCTGTTTCTGTACTCGCCGCCGCTCTGCCTTGAGGGGCGACCATTCTCCCCTCCCACTCCTCGTTTTCTTTTTTTTCTTTCTCTTTTTTTTTCTGCACGCTCCCAGAGGCTTTTCGGTGGACAGGGTGCGACAGCGCGTTTCCTTTTTCTATTTATTACTCTTTCTCCATTTTCTAGTATTTTTCTTTTCTGTCCATCTTCTTTCCGGCACCCGATTGCTTGTTGCTATTTTCATGTGGCGGACATGTGTGCCAATTACAAATCCTCAAGAACGGGAGGAAGATCGCTGTAACTTCAGTCTTGAGAAAGGACAGGCTCTGTCCGAAATGTCGACTCCAAATAAATCTGTCTAAATGAAGCGTCTCTCAACTTTGCATATATATATTTAGTTACCCTTGATGTAGTGTCTCTGTACACAAACATACCGCGTGATGATGGCTTCCGATTCTGGTCGCATCCTATGGAAAACACAAAAACGATGATGCTCCTAGCCAAATTAAGTACCATCGCTGCACTTACTGATCTGGTCCTCAAGCTCCACTTTTTTGAATTCAACAACTTCTTTTACCTACAAACGAGTGGTACCGCTATGGGAACGAAAATGGCCCCAAACTATGCCAACATATATATGCATAGCATTGAATCGGAGTTTATCCGCTCATACCCAACAAAAACGGCTTTTTACAAACGCTTCCTAGACAACATATTCATGGTATGGACGAAAACAGAGGACCAATTCATCCAGTTTATTTCAGCATTTAACAACGTACATCCAAACATCTGTTTCACACACCCTTACTCCACCAGTCAAATTAATTTCTTGGACGTCTCAATTCGAATGGAGAAGGGTACCTTAATCACCAGTGTCTATAGAAAGCCCACGGATAGGTAACAGTACCTTCATTAGAAGAGCTGCCACCCACGCCACTGCAAAACTTCAATTCCATATTCCCAAGCCATCAGATTCAAACGGATCTGCTCACGACCAGAAGACTTCGAGAAAAATTCTAGCCGTATGCGGGAGGTTCTGAGGGACCAATGCTATCCGGCCTCCATTATTGATGATGCCGTTACGAAAGCGGAAGCAACAGATCGTAATGAAATGTTTGGGGATCCCCCATTAGCAACCGCAAATGAACACCGCTCTAATCTCGTCTTAACCTTCGCAAACAACCTTCCTAATGTCAACAAAACTCTAAAAAAACATTTCAACATAATCGAACAAAACGATCGACTGTCAAAAATTTTTCCAACAGTTCTACAGGTTACCTATAGACTACCAAAAAACATGCAAAATTATAAAGTTCACTCTACTGTCAATAAGTAAAACCCTGTGGCTTGCCTACCTTGCAGGAAGAATCGCTGTCAAGTTTGCCAGCACATGCGGACAACAACACTAGCTCAAAGCACACACTCTAGCTTCAAACACTCCATCCGTGAAAACTTGAACTGTGACAGTAGTAACATAGTATGCATGCTCGAGTGTGGCGATTGTCAGATGCAATACATTCGCCAAACAGAGAATTCCTTCCGAATTAGATTCAACAACCAACGCGCGCACACCAGATCTTTTTCTCTCCTCCCCCTGTCGAAACATCTTTCCCAGGAAGGTCACGAGTTTCACAAACTAAAAGTTACGCTGCTACAGAGCGGCTTCCAAAATACCCGTGAGCGTGAGCAACGAGAGTCATACTTTATATATCAGTTTAATACTGTGCAAGCCGGTATAAATGAAAACCCTGGTACTCTCTCCACACTTCAGAGATCATAGTCCTAGCCCTACTGAAATTCACAGCACCCGGACTGCATCGCCGGAGGTCATGCCAATTTGCGTGCTTGCTTCCACATGCCGCCCTTCTCCTCCCCCTGCCATTCTTTCTTGCTCATGACCATAGAAAACAGTTCTGAGAGCAAAGCATATTGCCTATTCCCCCCCTCAACTTTTTATATTTTTATATTTTTTTTATTTCTTTTTTCCTGCTTTGCAGATAATAGAGCGTGATGCTCCATATAGGGCAGTAACCCATTGCAATAACGCACACTTGGTCGATTTCGCGCCTTCGTTCCCCATTTTCTTTCTGTTACTCTCCCCCCTCTCTCAGTTTTTAGGAAGGAGCCCTCTTTTTGTCTCCGCGACTGAAGGCGGGCGGAGGCACCTTCGACGCATCTTCGCGTTTTGTAACTTCACTTAATTGAGGTATCCTTCGATTTAAAATTGCGCTCGTGGCGGGAGGCGTTCCGGAATGACGCTGACCTCCGACGCCGCGCGAATGCAGAAGCATCTATAGCTTTGCGCCGGAATGCAGGAAACTCAGGCGCCAGACGCCTCTAAGTAGGTAGAAAACAGTGCCTTCCACTGGTTCCATATTATTGGTGGCTGATCCGGGGTTTTCAGGAATGTACGAGGGGGCGTAAGATCCCGTGAAACTCATAGTAAAGATTTACCTCGTCGGCACGTTGTTGTATTGTAGATGCAAGATCGAACGACACACCGGAGCGAGCGATGTCATGCTGACGCCAAGGTTCCTCCGACCCCCCCCCCTCTACTTTTCCTGCGTCACGTATACGCGGTGTCAAGCAATATGCATGTGACAGAAACTGAAACTCTGAAGAAGAGAAACTGAAAGTAAGAGAATTGAATTTGAAAATAAGAGAAGAGAAACTGAAACTGCCGCACAGTTTATTTATTTTATTTATTTATTTATTTATACACAGTACCTACAGCGCCCTTTTTGGGGCATTATTGTAGGGGGGAAACATCATAAATAAGAACAAACATCTAGTACATAATAAATTAGGCAAATGATGCGGTCTACACAGAAAATACAATAAACCCATGCACACGGAAGCAAAAACAAACAAACAAGCAAAATAAAAACCATTGCAGAAAGGCAAACATACCCTAAACACACACATACACACACAAAAAAAAGATACATATTAAAATACAGCACTGCTAAAACATAATACACTCGGACAAGAATTATTGCACTTATATTGACAGGTGGCTTTGCAAATCGGTCAGAAACGATGTAGGACGAGCGGTAGCGACCCGCGAAGGGAGACAGTTCCAATCATGCACTGTTCGTGGGAAAAAACTATATTTGAATACGTTTATACGGCAATTGTACTCGCACACCTTGAGTGGGTGGTCAGTGCGGGCGGAAATGTAGCTGGGTTCACTAATGTATTTCTCTTTTGGAATTCCAGTTTTATTATTAAGCACATTATAAAAGAAAGAGAGTCTCAAATATTTGCGCCTGTTTTCAAGTAACGGCCATCCCAAGTTCTCGCGCAAACCAGAAGAACTTTTTTGGAAATTGTAATCGGTGGACACAAACCTAGCAGCCCGTTTCTGGACGCGCTCCAGCTCCTCAATATTCAGTTTTGTATGCGGGTCCCAAACCGTGGAAGCATACTCAAGTATCGGACGTACAGTAGACATGTATAATGTCTCCTTCAGCGTAAGGGGAGCGTCCTTAAAGTTACGTCTGAGAAAGTTTAATGTGCGACTGGCTTTAGCAGATATGTAATTTACGTGTGTATTCCATGATAGGTCAGTAGAAAAAAAGACTCCCAAGTACTTATAAGTTGAAACTGCGGATAATTCAGTGCTACCAAGGAAATAGTCTGTTTGGAGGAATTGTTTCTTTTTTGTAAACCGGACCAGATTACATTTGGAGATGTTTAGCGCCATATTCCAGTTGTTGCACCAAGAGAATACAGAGTTGAGGTCATGCTGTAGTGAAATTGCATCTGCTTCAGAAGAAATATTGCGGTAGATACAACAGTCATCAGCATAAAGTCTGATTATACTTGAAATGTTACTAGTGAGGTCATTTGTAAAAATGAGAAATAGAAGAGGGCCCAAAACCGACCCCTGCGGAAAACCTGAAGTTACACCCACACTTTCCGAGCTGACACCGTCGATAACCACGCACAGTCTCCTTTCCGCAAGATACGCCTCAATCCAGGATAAGAGTGAGGTAGGAATATTTAATTTTGAAAGCTTCTGTAACAATAGGTTGTGAGCAACTAAATCGAACGCTTTTCGAAAATCTAAAAATATACAACCTACCTGACCGGCGGAGTTTAAGGAAACAGAAATGTCATGTGTGAATTCCACGAGCTGTGTTTCACATGAGAAGCCGGACCTAAATCCATGTTGTGTCGAACAGAAAAAACTATTGTTTTGTAGATGGCTAATTAACTGAGTATAAATGACATGTTCCAGTGTTTTGCACGACATGCTCGTCAGCGATATGGGCCTATAGTTACATGTTTTAGTTTTATCACCACTCTTATGAATCGGAACGACATTGGCACTTCTCCAGTCAAGGGGCAAAGAAGAATTCTCTAACGATTTCTGAAATAATGCAACGAGATACGGGGCAACTGAAGCTGCACAATTTTTCAAAACGTAATTGGAAATGTTGTCAGGCCCTGGTGCTGATGTAACGTTAATTTTCTGTAATAAAAGCATGATCCCCCGTTCAGAAATTTCTACGTCATTCATTCTGGTCAGGGTGCTGGAAGATTGAAAGTCAGTATGTGTATTAATGGGATCGGAAAACACCGATTGGAAATAAAGATTGAAACTTCTCGCTTTACCTTTTGAATTCCTTCCAAAATCAGTTGCGTCTAGTATATCAGGCGCAGAGACCCTGCTGTTTCTCTTATTTTTAACATATTTCCAGACTGCCTTTGGGTTTGTATTTAGTTGTTGGCCTAGTGTGCTGAAGTATGCCCTTTTCGCTTTACGGATTTCTTTCGATAAGTTCTTAGTTTGCTTTTTCATCTCGGAGTACAAAGTTAGTGCGGGCGTATCACAATATCTGCGAAAGAGCCGTTTCCGCCGGTTGATCATTGCCCGCAACTGTCTATTCATCCAATGCATATCGTCACGACGCTTGGCTGAAATCAAGCGGGATGGGATGAAAGTCTGCGTCAGTGACAAAATTTTAGTTTTAAACAAGTTCCAGAAGGAATCAATATTCAGGGATGGCTGATGTGAAAGAAACTCAGGAAAAAATGCGTCGAGTTCCTGTGATAGCGAAGCATAATCCCCTTTTTCATAAAAAGACACTTTGCGTGGTTGGGTGTGGTGGGTCTTCATAGCATTACAGGATACTTTTGCTAAAACTACATCATGGTCGCTTATGCCTGGCAGCGTTATGACAGACGAGACTAGGCTAGGGTCATTGCAGAAAAACAAGTCTAGCACATTAGCACTGGTAAGGCCGAGTCTGGTAGGGGTTTGAACAAACTGAAATAATGAGTGAGCACCAATTACTTCACGGAAAGCGGTATACAAGAGGGATGCAGTGCGAATTACTGGTTTAAAACAAGACCATTCTACGCTGGGCATATTAAAATCACCGGCAAGGATAATATGTGTTGCGTCTCAGGCTAATAATGTGTTGCTAAGTTCAAAAAATGGCTGTGCGCAGGTTGAACCGGGCGTCCTATAAAAAGAGCCAATTGCCAAAGAAGTACCATCGCCCAGCCGTACCCTGCACCAGACAGCTTCAGAGGAATCGTTGTCTAAGTTAACAGACACGCTTCTCAAACTGCTATGAACGAGGATGAACACACCACCACCGCGTACATTGCGATCCTTCCTATACGTGGTATAGGATGGAGGAAATATTTCACCATCACTTAAGTTGCTGTCCAGCCATGACTCGGTTCCAATTACCACATGTGCGCTCGTCAATACCTGATGGACACAACAGTATCACGTATTACTTAACGTCTTCATAAAACCACTGTTTGTTCGTCTATAACATTAGCAGCATTAGCATATGTTTGCTATTAATGACACCCAGGTAATGAACATGATTTACCAACTTAAATAGTGTTGGTTCTGGTCACGGTGTAAGAGAGAAAGCTACTTCTTACACCGTGGTTCTGGTGTAACGCACGAATAATTTATAGACATGCCTTTGTGTATACGCCAGAAATTAAATTGTGAAGCAAGCCTTGAAACTGCCTTCCTGATGGACACAACAGTATCACGTATTGCTTAACGTCTTCATAAAACCGCTGTTTGTTCGTCTATAACATTAGCAGCATTATCACATGTTTGCTATTAATGACACCCAGGTAATGAACATGATTTACCAACTTAAGTAGTGTTGGTTCTGGTGTAACGCACGAATAATTTATAGACATGCCTTTGTGTGTACGCCCAGAAATTAAATTTTGAAGCAAGCCTTGAAACTGCCTGTGCATTTCTCATAAGGAAAAAAAATTATCTTGCTTTCATAGCATGCGTGTCATCTATATCAGATGTGATTGTAATCTTGAGCTATAACTTGAAATGACCCATGCTGGCTGCCAAGAAAAATCACTTTTTTAATTGTTCAACAAACCTCATAACTCATTTATGCCACGAAAGGAATGAAATGCTTCACTTATGTCTCATTGCTTTGTTACAGTCATGGTTCATTATGCAATGTAAAATCTGATTTAGGAATATTTTATTACTTGTTGCATGGTTTGTTCCTGAAATTCAGCACATCCGCCAGTGTTGCGTTCCCGGGTGGTTTTCTTTTTTGTTAATTGAGTACAGATGAATAGCCACCGGATTCTTCGCCGATCGCCCAGTGTGGGTATGTGCCATCTTTTGATAGGCTAACAACAACAGCAACATTGGCCAGGCTATCAGGTTCCGCAAGCTAGGTTCACGCAAGCTCCGCTTCAGGTTGATCTGATCTCCTTGCAACGAGTTGCTGATACGCAGGCTGACCCCGTCTTCTATTACGACCATATTTACCCGTTCCATGCGAAACATATGCCCGCAAATATCCTAAATGGTCTTCTTTCTGAACACCTACACAATTTTCCTCATGATACTGTTCTCTCCACTGATGCCTCCGGCAGCTGTGAGAAGGCGGCGATTAGGATATATTCGCAGGATCTGGCTTGGAGCTATTCCGTTCGTATCCCTGATTACACTTCTAAATTCTTCGTAGAGTTTTTGGCTATTGGTTTGGATCTTCTCAAAATTCCCAGACATGTAGCACGGGTTCTTATTCTTGCGGACTGCCTTTCAGTTTTAGGCTCTCTCCAAAACTCCGGAAAATCTTTATTGAATCGGCCGCTTAGGTTTTTTGTTCCGTGCACAGTGCGTGAGATCCGCTTTGTCCGGGCACCTGCAGGCATTCGGGTGTCTATTTTAACGAGGTGGCTGATTTATTGGCAAGGGCAGCTCTCAGCGCTCCTGTAATCTTAATCTATCCCGTCCCTCACCTCATTCTGTTGGAAACTTCACGTTTACAGTGGTTACAACATATTTCAGCCAGCTTGAGTGATCCGTTGCTCAATACCGTGGATTTTCACCACTTAAAGTACCCATGGGATGTCCGGTGGTGTAAATCAAGGCGTTTTGAGGTGTCAATGACGCTTCTGCGATGCAGAATCCCTCACTTAAATTTGTACTTACGCAGATACGGGTTCCCTGCGACAAACCTTTGTGTCTCATGTGGGCAAGTTGAAACATTAGACCATTTTCTCCTCACTTGCCGGCGGTTGTTCAAGGAAATCAGTATTTGGAGGTCCCTCTTCCAGTCTCTTCCAGTTCTTCTCTCGTTCGGTGCGAGCGCCAAGGAATTCCCGTTAAGCAGTGTTTGTGGCTACCTTCATGATTACTGAAGTGCAACTGATCGGTTACCTTGTTACCTGTATACAAAATTCTGTCTCATGTCCGAAATGCTTGGTTCTATTCCTGGTAATTCATATTTCTTAAATTTAATTGAATTTTCCTATCTTTATCTTGATTCAGTCTTCTACGCCGCCGCCTCACGTCTTTTTTCCCGTGCAAATACTTCATTGGCAAATCTCCACTGTACCTTGGCCAGTCCCCTCGCGTGGGTATGTGCCATATTTACTGATGTGAAGAAGAAGAAGAGTGTGGACTACAAACACTATCTGTACTTGTGCTCCATGTGTTTTTTTTGTCTGCTTGCAATGTAAGCCATTACTAGGTGGAAAGGCATGCACGTAATGGACATACCCTGTGCACATGAATGCGGAAAGCTAGCCATGGTTGTCCAAGCATTGCCAACAAAGCAACGGGACCTTCAAGAAACAGGATAAGGTTGTGACCCCTCACATGCAATGATTTTCATACAATTTGAAAATGTGGCAATTTACAGCAGTCCCGTGGTTATATTGTTGCAATACAAGCCAGCTCACTTAGGCGGAAACTTTTTTAGAGGCTGCCAAAAAGGAACACGTCAAAAAGTTACACATAGCATCCTGTTTCATTGATGTTGTTTATATGTGTGGTAAACGATATGAACAAGCATCTCTTTGTTGGTTAACTGCTTTGCTATCCACGCACTGTCATGCAGTACATACACAATCACAGTTCAGTGACTGCAGAGCGGTCTGCAACCAGTAACTTGCAACTATACTATGCAGCAAGCTTCTTTGCACGGTATTTGTTATATTTATCGAACGATGAGATGGAATTGGTATGGCTATTTCTACACAGTGAATTTCCTAAAGACTCCTTTCTGCCATACTGTACTTTTTACCCAAAAAGCTTCCTACAGAGTCATTTAAATTGCTACGTATAAAGATGTTTGTAGCAGGTGTGTGAGCCCGAACAAAAAAAAATGTTTTAATTTTCCTTAATTCTTCAGTATTCCTGATTATCACGACATGGGCATCTATATGTTGGTACAACTTTTTTCAGGCATTACAACTGATGTACCGATGTGTTTGGTACTAATTCATCTTCAGACCTTTCATGTCTGTTGGGTAAAAAAAAGAAATAATAGTTGGCTGCATTAGTTTTCACTGAGATAACTAGCATCACACAGCATGCACTTGAAATTCCTCTAGCTGTCTGTAATTGGCTTCATTGTATAGCTTCATACTTGTTTAATTTAAGCACTGCACACTGCTCTTTTCACCGCACATGCGACGTGGCACGAGGAGCTCCGTGGGAATGGGCGAGGAGGATTCAGAGGTCGGCTGCTACTTCCCTGGAATCCAAACAGAGCTATAGGCACCTGCAAGTCACGGTTAATTTCGGAAAGGCAGCTTTCCCCGCTTCCTTTCGTCGTCTTGTCCGTCGTGCGTCGCGTGTTGCGGCGAACCCGACAAAGGGGAGGCCATCAACCCCCTTCCCCTCCCCTCCTGAAGCAGAGGAAAGATCCCACAAAAAGTTTCCTAGAGAGGTCCTTTTTTTCCCTGCGGTCAACGAGGGGTCAAACGACAGGCCCAAGCAGTGTGAGGCAACGTTCTCTGTTCATTCTAGAGACGCAAGCTTACACTGCAAAATGAAACCTTGTCTTTCTCTTCTAAATGCAATTTCATTTCATTTTTACAAAATGCAAGTTACATGCTACAGAGATGCAAGGGCTAAAAGCTGCTAAAAAGCAGCTTGACTGGGCCCAAGCGCCTCTGAAATGGCAGTATACGACAAACGCACTTCAAGCAAAAAAAAAATGTTTACATATACGTATAAAAAGCATTAAAAAATGTTTACGTGCTCTTAACACAGCGCTATCCACGTTCTTTTATTGATGACGCCATAAGCAGAGCTTCAAATCTGAACCGTATTCAAATACTCCAGGGCCACCGAAGAGATAACCGAAATGATTACACTACAAACCTTATTCTCACCTTTAACAGTGACGCACCGAACATAAACAAAATTCTTAATAAGCACTTTAATATTCACTAGCAAAGTCAACGACTATCGAAAATATTTACATGCGCACCCCGCGTGATTTACAGGCGTGCCAAAAACATTCAGAACCATCTAGTCCACTCCAAGGAACACAAACCCCCCAAAATATGGATGCCAGCCCTGTGATAAAGGTCGCTGCAAAGTTTGCAAGCACATGAAGACTACGTGTTCCGCAACTAGTACGAGGTCAGTTTTCCAGCATTCAATCAACGGCAAGTTTGACTGCGACTCATCAAACATTATTTACCTTCTTGAATGCACTGTGTGTAACCAGCAATACATAGGAGAGACAAACACTGCATTCCGCATTCGATTTAACAACCACCGAGCACACACCAAGTCACTCCCCAATCTTCCCGTATCCAAGCATGTAAACTCAGAAGGACTCCCATTTGACCAACTAAAAGTAACAATTATTCAAGGGGGCTTCAAAAACAGGCGAGAACGTGAACAACGTGAATTCTATTTTATCCACAAGTTTAATACTATTCAAGAATGTCTTAACGAAAAGCCTAGTATCCTTTCTTTTATTCACGACCTCCAAACAAAATAATAATGCACCTCTCGTTAATTGGCTAACTCAGATATACCCTTTATAACTCCTAGTGTATATCCCAGGCAATCATACCCCTCCTTACTAATACCCCTGTCACACGGGCATTTCGAGGGCCCTCGAACCGATAGTCTATCGACTCAAAGGCGATCGAGCGCTGCCACACGGGCAGTTTCAATGGCGATCGAGTCAATAGTCTATCGAGTCAACGGAGTAGCGCAGAACTCCATCGAGATTTCGAGGGCCTTCGAGCGCTGCCCAAGGTTGCTAGCGTTGCTTCGAGCGGCGCCAAGCGCACTTTCGTACACGACACATTCACAATGCAAAAACATGAACAAACATTATTCGCATAAAATTTAATGCAAGCAGCCTGTAAAATTATTTTAAAATTACATTAGCCTGGTTTTAGGTGCATTAAGCGCATTAATTTTGCGTTGCAGTCTTTGCGTTGCTTGCGTACTTAACGTTGACAACATGGCGGCACCCTGCCGCCCGCTTCACAGCGATAACAGCTTCGTCGCTAATCCCTCAAAGCAATATCGTGTTCCAAGCTGTTGTATTCGCCTTCAATTTGCCCAATCTTACCCTCGCATAAAGCTTCAAGAGGCAAATAGCTCTTGTTTTTCAGATATCATGGCGATTTCCCAGGTCTTAAGCCTGACGAAGCAGCGCTCCGACGCAGTTGGACTGGCTTGGTTTTGGCTCGTCTTGTATTAGTGTGGCTATAGCAGTGTATGCATATGTCCGTCGCGTACGTGCAATTAAAAGGGTTTTGAACTACTTTCGCGTATGCCTGTATTTCAGCATTTGGTATACATTTATTAAATATTTTTGTTATTTTTCCAAAATCCAAAGTAGCGATTGTGGCGCCACACATCCGTGGCGTAAGACACGAGAACCATTTCAATGGCCATTGAGATTTGCCGTGTAGCAGCGGCGAGTTCGATGGCGATTGAGAATCTCGAAGACCCTCGACTCTAGGGTGATTGAAACTGGCCGTGTGACAGGGGTATTACACTATCCTGCCTCGTGCAGTATTAATAAGCTTTGACGTTCTTTCCTTACTTTTTTCCGACAATTTGAAATATTTGTACACAGCTAGCCCAGCCCTCCTCCACTACAACCAAGTATTCCCGACGAAGTCGGTTCAACGACCCGCCCAGGGAGAGGGGTGCACCGTTCAGTGAAACCCAGACCTCCTGAGTAAGTTCTTACACATGTGCTCGTTAACGTAGCCCACTCCTTCCTTAACGTTCTAGTCCTCAGCTCACCGGAAATTAGTGAGACCACCCCAAAAGGCGCCTGGTTTGGCCTGTTCGTCGCTGCCAGTGTCATTTGCGCAGCGGCGCCTCTTTGGCGACGCATCTGCAGCGGCGCCCATCTTTGTGTTTGTGCATTTAGTTTGTGTCTTGTTTGCACGTTTTGCTTTCGTACGCCGGTGGTTGCCGCGCTGCCCATATCGCGGGCACCGTCTTCCTCTCCCTTTCTCTCGTTTCGCCATCTCCTTTTTTTACCCCGTTTTTCCTTAATAGAATAGGTCCCCCCCCCCCCTTTTTTCTTTTCTTTCTATTTTTTGCTTCCTCCCCCAATCTTGTCCCTGCCTGCTCCCCACACACCTATCTTTATTTTTTTTACTTGTTCAATTTTTTGAACTGCAATGAAAACAATGAACATGTATGTTCACTAACAATAGTTTACAGACGCATGAAAACAAAGAGAAGACACGAGAAAAATAAGGAGAAAAGAAACACTCAATAGGCATACATGGCACCGGCAGACAACAAAGGAACATTAAATGCAACCTGGCTATATATTAACAAAATACATTTTTAACTCGCTTGGTTTAACACTATCCAAAACTTTCTGCTTATTAAGAGTGGTCGGTAAATTGTGTTCAAGCGTTTGTAGTTTATAATTAATTCGAAAATATGGAATATACCAGAGATCGGTATTTCAGGTGTAGAGTCGATTCGAAGCGGTCCTTAAATGTGTAGTACGTATTAACAAAAGTAACTTCAAGGATTTTGTGGCTGTCTACAAGTTGAATTTCTTGACCTGCTTATTTAGGAGTGCGTTGTAGTTTGACTGGCTTGTTCCTTGCACGGAAAATCATTACCTTAGTCTTTGTAGGGTTTATTTGGAGGCAATTAGAAGAGGACCAGTTCTCTAGTCTCGTAAGGATTACGTTGCACTCTTCAATTAACTTGTTTATGTCGTGACCAGGGATTAGTAAACTGCTATCATCGGCGTATATAATAAATTTCGCTTTGTCATAAATATGCACAATGTCAATTATATAGATGTTAAAAAGCATCGGGCCCAGAATGCTGCCTTGAGGCACACCATTTCGTACCGCCAGAAAAGAAGACTGATGGTTGGGGATATAGACAGATTGTTTTCGATTTTGCAGGTATGATTTCATGAGGTCTAAAGGTGTTCCACGAACTCCGTTTTGAGAAAGTTTATGAGTTAAAATTTGATGGTTTAGGTAATCGAAACCCTTACTAAAATCAATGAAGAGTCCGACAGTGAGAATACCTGCTTCAGTGTTTTGCACGATACAATCCTTCAGTGATAACAAAGCCGTTTCCGTCGACTTTCTCCTTCGGAAGCCAAATTGAGCATCAGACAGGATTTGTTTTGCATTAAAAAAGTTGACTACACGGGAAAAGATTACCCGATAATTCTGCCACTACAATCAGCCTATTCTGTCACTACAATTCTGCCACTACAATCAAAGATAATTCTGCCACTACAATCAGCCCTAAAGGGCTGATTGTAATGGCAGAATTATCGTGGCCACTTTTACCCTGGACTTGCCACTGCAAAGGAACAAAGGCGCACTGGGGTCGATGCCCTGGCGTCTCGCCACGTGATATCGGTCCGCGGCAAATAAGGACAGCATCGGCTCGCCAGAAGCATCCAGGAAACGATGCTGCAAAAAAAGTTACGTTACAAGCGTCGCAATTTGGCGAGTTCTGCACGAGAAAACTTGCGAAAACGTTGTTCAACCCTTACCTCGTGATTGAGAACGTGCACGCCCGACAAGCGCTTCATCGTGGCTGTCAGACGGCGGTTCAGAAGGCGACGCCGGCGGTCCTCAAACCGCACCTTATGTGGGTCGTCGTAATGGAGTTGCAAAATTTTGAACACCAGCACGACGTGCTCCTGCAGCAGGAAAACGAGGTCCTGGAATGCGCAAGGCATGTAGGTAAGCGGTACAGCACTTCATGAAGCGAAATTTGAGATAAAATGCGTACCTTTATGTCGCTGGCGATTTCTCGCGGGTCCGCGCCTTTTGGGGGTCGTCGCAATGTCGTGGAAGCAAGAACTGTACAGAAATTTCAGCTGGCTGCGCCGACGAGCGCACCACGCAAAAAAAGCCATACCTGAACAGCTCCCGAAACGCGCGCGTCGCCGCCTACGCTCACGAAGAGAATGCCCGCAGACCAAGCACGCCCGGCGGCCGGCCGGCCGGCCCTAGCGATTCCCTAGGCACTCTAGGGACAGGCCGAGAGAGGCGCGGCGACCCCACATCCGGTTGAGAACGAGGGCGAAGCGATTAAACGTCACGCAGACACGCATCCCACCGACCAATCGGCGTTTCCAGCCCACCGACCCGCAAACGCTTCTGGTCTCAAGAGGAGCGGAATGAAAAATTCAGACACTGTGTGGAAAGTTGTAGATAACTTGTTACGTCGCAATACGAAAAATGCGCCAGCTCAAGGAATAATATATAAGGGCTCTCAATTATCCGGTCAGGCTCTTGCTGGCCATTTAAACAGCAATTTTTTAACCACCCATTTACCTATGATGCATCTACCTGAAGTTCCTTCATCTTGTAGCCCTTTCGAAAGCCTTTTCCTAGAGCCCACCAATGAGACCTTTATGAATTTGAATAATAGCAAAGTCTTAGATGTTGACAATATTCAGCTAAAACCAGTCAGATATGTACTATAATATATTGCACCTGTGCTTGCATACATCTTCAATTTGTTAATTGAAACGGGAGTTTACCCGGAATAAATGAAGAAAGCAAGAGTGACAGTTGTGTTTAAAGGGGGAGATAAAGATGTAGTGTCCAATTATAGACCAATAACTGTGATTCCAGTCTTTTCGAAGGGCTTGGAAAAAGTAATCTTTTCCCGTGTAGTGAACTTTTTAATGCAAAACAAATCCTGTCTGATGCTCAATTTGGCTTCCGAAGGGGAAAGTCGACGGAAACGGCTTTGTTATCACTTAAGGAATGTATCCTGCAAAACACTGAAGCAGGTATTCTCACTGTCGGACTCTTCATTGATTTTAGTAAGGCTTTCCATTCCCTAAACCATCAAATTTTAACTCATAAACTTTCTCAAAACGGAGTTCGTGGAACACCTTTAGACCTTATGAAATCATACCTGAAAAATCGAAAACAATCTGTCTATATCCACAACCATCAGTCTTCTTTTCTGGCGGTACGAAATGGCGTGCCTCAAGGCAGCATTTTGGGCCCGATGCCTTTTAACATCTATATAAATGACATTGTGCATATTTATGACAAAGCGAAATTTATTATATACGCCGATGATAGCAGTTTACTAATCCCTGGTCACGACATAAACAAGGTAATTGAAGAGTGCAACGTAATCCTTACGAAACTAGAGAACTGGTCCTCTTCTAATTGCCTACAAATAAACCCTACAAAGACTAAGGTAATGATTTTCCGTGGAAGGAACAAGCCAGTCGAACTACAACGCGCTCCTAAATACGCAGGTCAAGAAATTCAAATTGTAGACAGCCACAAAATCCTTGAAGTTACTTTCTCGTCGCATCTCAGCTGGGATCGACATGTGGAAAATATTTGCAAAAAGCTCACTTCAGTAGCAGGTGTTCTAACACGATGTCGATGGCTCCTTCCCACTCACGTGAAGATTCAAATTTATCATGCTCTTTTCGGTTCCGTAACTCTGTTTGGGCAACCACCACAAAAACAAATGTGATAAAAATACAGGTTCTGCAGAAGAAAATGATCCGCTACATTGCAAACCTTCCTTATCTGTCTCTCCAACGCAAACTGCTTTTAGAAATTATAACATAATTCGTTTTGAACATATATATGTTTTTCGCATTTTGAGGTTCTTTTACCATTCTTCTCCTGCTTATAGAGATTTCTTAATACGTACTACACATTTAAGGACCGCTTCGAATCGACTCTACACCTGAAATACCGATCTCTGGTATATTCCATATTTTCGAATTAATTTTAAACTACAAACGCTTCAATACAATTAACCGACCACTCTTAATAAGTACAAAGTTTTGGATAGTGTTAAACAAAGAGAGTTAAAAATGTATTTTGTTAATATATAGCCAGGTTTCATTTTATGTTGCTTTGTAGTCTGCCGGTGCCATGTATGCCTATTGAGTGTTTCCTTTCTCTTTATTTTTCTCGGGTCTTCTCTTTGTTTTCATGCGTCTGTAAACTATTGTTAGTGAACATACATGCTCATTGTTTTCATTGCAGTTCAAGAAATTGAACAAAATGTAAATAAAATAAAGATAGGTGTGTGGGGGCAGACAGGGACAAGATTGGGGGAGGAAGAAAAAAATAGAAAGAAAAGGAAAAAAAAAGGGGGGGGGGAACTATTCTAGTAAGGAAGGACGGGGTAAAAAAAGGAGATGGCGAAACGAGAGAAAGGGAGAGGAAGACGGTGCCCGCGATATGGGCAGCCCGGCAACCACCGGCGTACGAAAGCAAAACGTGCAAACAAGACACAAACTAAATGCACAAACACAAAGATGGGCGCCGCTGCAGATGCGTCGCCAAAGAGGCGCCGCTGCGCAAATGACACTGGCAGCGACGAACAGGCCAAACCAGGCGCCTTTTGGGGGGTCTCATTAATTTCCGGTGAGCCGAGGGCTGGAACGTTAAGGAAGGAGTGGGCTACGTTAACGAGCACATGTGTAAGAACATACTCAGGGGGTCTGGGTTTCACTGAACGGTGCACCCCTCTCCCTGGGCGGGTCGTTGAACCGACTTCGTCGGGAATACTTGGTTGTAGTGGAGGAGGGCTGGGCTAGATGTGTACAAAGATTTCAAATTGTCGGAAAAAAGTAAGGAAAGAACGTCAAAGCTTATTAATACTGCACGAGGCCGGATAGTGTAAGTAAGGAGGGGTATGATTGCCTGGGATATACACTAGGAGTTATAAAGGGTATATCTGAGTTAGCCAATTAACGAGAGGTGCATTATTATTTTGTTTGGAGGTCGTGAATAAAAGAAAGGATACCAGGCTTTTCGTTAAGACATTCTTGAAAAGTATTAAACTTGTGGATAAAATTGAATTCACGTTGTTCACGTTCTCGCCTGTTTTTGAAGCCCCCTTGAATAATTGTTACTTTTAGTTGGTCAAATGGGTGTCCTTCTGAGTTTACATGCTTGGATAGGAGAAGATTGGGGAGAGACTTGGTGTGTGCTCGGTGGTTGTTAAATCGAATGCGGAATGCAGTGTTTGTCTCTCCTATGTATTGCTGGTTACACACAGTGCATTCAAGAAGGTAAATAATGTTTGATGAGTCGCAGTCAAACTTGCCGTTGATTGAATGCTGGAAAACTGACCTCGTACTAGTTGCGGAACACGTAGTCTTCATGTGCTTGCAAACTTTGCAGCGATCTTTACTACAGGGCTGGCATTCATATTTTGGGGTTTTGTGTTCCTTGGAGTGGACTAGATGGTTCTGAATGTTTTTGGCACGCCTGTAAATCACGCGGGGTGCGCATGTAATTATTTTCGATAGTCGTTGAATTTGCTGGAGAATATTAAAGTGCTTATTAAGAATTCTGTTTATGTTCGGTGCGTTACTGTTAAATGTGAGAATAAGGTGTGTAGTGTAATCATTTCGGTTATCTCCTCGGTGCCCCTGGAGTATTTGACTACGGTTCAGATTTGAAGCTCTGCTTATGGCGTCATCAATAAAAGAACGTGGATAGCGCTGCGTTAAGAGCACGTAAACATTTTTAATGCTTTTTATACGTATATGTAAACATTTTTTTTTGCTTGAAGTGCGTTTGTCGTGTACTGCCAATTCACAGGCGCTTGGGCCCAGTCAAGCTGCTTTTTAGCAGCTTTTAGCCCTTGCATCTCTGTAGTATGTAACTTGCATTTTGTAAAAATGAAATGAAATTGCATTTGGAAGAGAAAGACAAGGTTTCATTTTGCAGTGTAAGCTTGCGTCTCTAGAATGAACAGAAAACGTTGCCTCACTCTGCTTGGGCCTGTCGTTTGACCCCTCGTTCACCGCAGGGAAAAAAAGGACCTCTCTAGGAAACTATTTGTGGGATCTTTCCTCTGCTTCAGGAGGGGAGGGGGAGGGGAAGGAGATTGATGCCCTCCCCTTTGTCGGGTTCGCCGCGACACGCGACGCACGACGGACAAAACGAAGAAAGGAAGCAGGGAAAGCTGCCTTTCCGAAATTAACCGTGACTTGCAGGTGCCTATAGCTGTGTTTGGATTCCAGGGAAGTAGCAGCCGACCTCTGAATCCTCCTCGCCCATTCCCACGAGGCTCCGCGTGCCATGTCGCCATGTGCGGTGAAAAGAGCAGTGTGCAGAGTTTAAATTAAACAAGTATGAAGCTATACAATGAAGCCAAATACAGACAGCTAGAGGAATTTCAAGAGCATGCTGTGTGATGCTATTTATCTCAGTGAAAACTAATGCAGCCAACTATTATTTCGTATTTTTTTTACCCAACAGACGTGAAAGGTCTGAAGATGAATTAGTACCAAACACATCGGTACATCAGTTGTAATGCCTGAAAAAAGTTGTACCAACATATAGATGCCCATGTCGTGATAATCAGGAATACTAAAGAATTAAGGAAAATTAAAACATTTTTTTTGTTCGGGCTCACACACCTGCTACAAACATCTTTATACGTAGCAATTTAAATGACTCTGTAGGAAGCTTTTTGGGTAAAAAGTACAGTATGGCAGAAAGGAGTCTTTAGGAAATGCACTGTGTAGAAATAGCCATACCAATTCCATCTCATCGTTCGATAAATATAACAAATACCGTGCAAAGAAGCTTGCTGCATAGTATAGTTGCAAGTTACTGGTTGCAGACCGCTCTGCAGTCACTGAACTGCCATTGTGTATGTACTGCATGACAGTGCGTGGATAGCAAAGCAGTTAACCAACAAAGAGATGCTTGTTCATATCGTTTACCAAACATATAAACAACATCAATGAAACAGGATGCTATGTGTAACTTTTTGACATGTTCCTTCTTGGCAGTCTCTAAAAATGTTTCCGCCTAAATGAGCTGGCTTGTTTTGCACCAATATAACCACGGGACTGCTGCAAATTGCCACATTTTCAAATTGTATGAAAATCATTGCATGTGGGGGGTCACAATCCTATCCTGTTTCTTGAAGGTCCCGTTGCTTTGTTGGCAATGCTTGGACAACCATGGTCAGCTTTCCGCATTCATGTGCACAGGGTATGTCGATTACGTGCTTGCCTTTCAACCTAGTAATGGCTTACATTGCAAACAGACAAAAAAAAAACACATAGAGCACAAGTACAGATAGTATTTGTAGTCCACACTCTTCTTCTTCACCTCAGTAAATATGGCACATTCCCACGCGGGGGGATTGGCCAAGGTACAGTGGAGATTTGCCAATGAAGTATTTGCACGGGAAAAAAGACGTGAGGCGGCGGCGTAGAAGACTGAATCAAGATAAAGATAGGAAAATTCAATTAAATTAAAGAAATATGAATTACCAGGAATAGAACCAAGCATTTCGGACATTTGACAGAATTTTGTATAAGGTAACCGATCAGTTTCACTTATGTAATCATGAGGGTAGCCACAAACACTGCTTAACGGGAATTCCTTGGCGCTCGCACCGAACGAGAGAACTGAAAGAGACTGGAAGAGGGGCCTCCAAATACTGATTTCCTTGAACAACCGCCGGCAAGAGAGGAGAAAATGGTCTAATGTTTCAACTTGCCCACATGAGACACAAAGGTTTGTCGCAGGGAACCCGTATCTGCATAAGTACAAATTTAAGTGAGGGATTCTGCATCGCAGAAGCGTCATTGACACCTCAAAACGCCTTGATTTACACCACCGGACATCCCATGGGTATTTTAAGTGGTGAAAATCCACTGTATTGAGCAACGGATCACTCAAGCTGGCCTAAATATGTTGGAACCACTGGAAACGTGAAGTTTCCAACAGAATGAGGTGAGGGACGGGATAGATTAAGATTACAGGAGCGCTGAGAGCTGACCTTGCCAATAAATCATCCACCTCGTTAAAATAGACACCCGAATGCCTGCAGGTACCCGGACAAAGCGGATCTCACGCACTGTGCACGGAACAAAAAACCTAAGCGGCCGATTCAATAAAGATATTCCGTAGTTTTGGAGAGAGCCTAAAACTGAAAGGCAGTCTGCAAGAACCCGTGCTACATGTCTGGGAATTTTGAGAAGAACCAAACCAATAGCCAAAAACTCTACGAAGAATTTAGAAGTATAATCAGGGATACGAACGGAATAGCTCCAAGCCAGATCCTGCGAATATATCCCAATCGCCGCCTTCTCACAGCTGCCGGAGGCATCAGTGGAGAGAACAGTATGATGAGGAAAATTGTGTAGGTGTTCAGAAATAAGAACATTTGGGATATTTGCGGGCATATGTTTCGCATGGAACGGGTAAATATGGTCGTAATAGAAGACGGGGTCAGCCTGCGTATCAGCAACTCGTTGCATGGAGATCAGATCAACCTGAAGCGGAGCTTGCGTGTACCTTACTTGCGGAAGCTGATAGCCTGGCCAATGTTGCTGTTGTTGTTAGCCTATCAAAAGATCGCACATACCCACACTGGGCGATCGGCGAAGAATCCGGTGGCTATTCATCTGTACTCAATTAACAAAAAAGAAAACCACGCGGGAACGCAACACTGGCGGATGTGCTGAATTTCAGGATCAAACCATGCAACAAGTAACAAAATATTCCTAAATCAGATTTTACATTGCATAATGAACCATGACTGTACCAAAGCAATGAGACATAAGTGAAGCATTTCATTACTTTCGTGACATAAATGAGTTATGAGGTTTGTTGAACAATTAAAAAAGTGATTTTTCATGGCAGCCAGCATGGGTCATTTCAAGTTATAGCTCAAGATTACAATCACATCTGATATAGATGACACGCATGCTATGAAAGCAAGATAATTTTTTTTTCCTTTTTTTATGAGAAATGCACAGGCAGTTTCAAGGCTTGCTTCACAATTTAATTTCTGTCGTATACACAAAGGCATGTCTATAAATTATTCGTGCGTTACTCCAGAACCAACACTACTTAAGTTGATAAATCATGTTCATTACCTGGGTGTCATTAATAGCAAACATATGCTAATGCTGCTAATGTTATAGACAAACAGCGGTTTTATGAAGACGTTAAGTAATATGTGATACTGTTGTGTCCATCAGGTAGGCAGTTTCAAGGCTTGCTTCACAATTTAATTTCTGGCGTATACACAAAGGCATGTCTATAAATTATTCGTGCGTTACACCAGAACCAACACTATTTAAGTTGGTAAATCATGTTCATTACCTGGGTGTCATTAATAGCAAACATATGCTAATGCTGCTAATGTTATAGACGAACAAACAGTGGTTTTATGAAGACGTTAAGTAATACGTGATACTGTTGTGTCCATCAGGTAATGAACTGTGCGGCAGTTTCAGTTTCTCTTCTCTTATTTTCAAATTCAATTCTCTTGCTTTCAGTTTCTCTTCTTCAGAGTTTCAGTTTCAGTCACATACATGTTGCTTGACACCGCGTATACGTAACGCAGGAAAAGTAGAGGGGGGGGGGGGGGGGGAGTCGGAGGATCCTTGGCGTCAGCATGACATCGCTCGCTCCGGTGTGTCGTTCGATCTTGCATCTACAATACAACAACGTGCCGACAAGGTAAACCTTTACTTTGAGTTTCACGGGATCTTACGCTCCCTCGTACATTCCTGAAAACCCCGGATCAGCCACCAATACCATGGAACCAGTGGAAGGCACTGTTTTCTACCTACTTAGAGGCGTCTGGCGCCTGAGTTTCCTGCATCCCGGCGCAAAGCTATAGATGCTTCTGCATTCGCGCGGCGTCGGAGGTCAGCGTCATTCCGGAACGCCTCCCGCCACGAGCACAATTTTAAAACGAAGGAGACCTCAATTAAGTGAAGTTACAAAACGCGAAGATGCGTCGAAGGTGCCTCCGCCCGCCTTCAGTCGCGGAGACAAAAAGAGGGCTCCTTCCTAAAAACTGAGAGAGGGGGGAGAGTAACAGAAAGAAAATGGGGAACGAAGGCGCGAAATCGACCAAGTGTGCGTTATTACAATGGGTTACTGCCCTATATGGAGCATCACGCTCTATTATCTGCAAAGCAGGAAAAAAGAAATAAAAAAAATATAAAAATATAAAAAGTTGGGGGGGGGAATAGGCAATATGCTTTGCTCTCAGAACTGTTTTCTATGGTCATGAGCAAGAAAGAATGGCAGGGGGAGGAGAAGGGCGGCATGTGGAAGCAAGCACGCAAATTGGCATGACCTCCGGCGATGCAGTCCGGGTGCTGTGAATTTCAGTAGGGCTAGGACTATGATCTCTGAAGTGTGGAGAGAGTACCAGGGTTTTCATTTATACCGTCCTGCACAGTATTAAACTGATATAGAAAGTATGACTCTCGTTGCTCACGCTCACGGGTATTTTGGAAGCCGCTCTGTAGCAGCGTAACTTTTAGTTTGTGAAACTCGTGACCTTCCTGGGAAAGATGTTTCGACAGGGGGAGGAGAGAAAAAGATCTGGTGTGCGCGCGTTGGTTGTTGAATCTAATTCGGAAGGAATTCTCTGTTTGGCGAATGTATTGCATCTGACAATCGCCACACTCGAGCATGCATACTACGTTACTACAGTCACAGTTCAAGTTTTCACGGATGGAGTGTTTGAAGCTAGAGTGTGTGCTTTGAGCTAGTGTTGTTGTCCGCATGTGCTGGCAAACTTGACAGCGATTCTTCCTGCAAGGTAGGCAAACCACAGGCTTTTACTTATTGACAGTAGAGTGAACTACATAATTCTGCATGTTTTTGGTAGTCTGTAGGTAACCTGTAGAACTGTTGGAAAAATTTTTGACAGTCGATCGTTTTGTTCGGTTATGTTGAAATGTTTTTTTTATAGTTTTGTTGACATTAGGAAGGTTGTTTGCGAAGGTTAAGACGTGAATAGAGCGGTGTTCATTTGCGGTTGCTGATGGGGGATCCCCAAACATTTCATTACGATCTGTTGCTTCCGCTTTCGTAAGGGCATCATCAATAATGGAGGCCGGATAGCATTGGTCCCTCAGAACCTCCCGCATACGGCTAGTATTTTCTTCGAAGTCTTCTGGTCGTGAGCAGATCCGTTTGAATCTGATGGCTTGGGAATATGGAATTGAAATTTTGCAGTGGCGTGGGTGGCAGCTCTTCTAATGAAGGTACTGTTGCCTATCCGTGGGCTTTCTATAGACACTGGTGATTAAGGTACCCTTCTCCATTCGAATTTAGTCGTCGAAGAAATTAATTTGACTGGTGAAGTAAGGGTGTGTGAAACAGATGTTTGGATGTATGTTGTTAAATGCTGAAATAAACTGGATGAATCGGTCCTCTGAATATGTTGTCTAGGAAGCGTTTGTAAAAAGCCGTTTTTGTTGGGTATGAGCGGATAAACTCCGATTCAATGCTATGCATATATATGTTGGCATAGTTTGGCGCCATTTTCGTCCCCATTGCGGTACCACTCGTTTGTAGGTAAAAAGAGTTGTTGAATTAAAAAAAGTGGAGCTTGAAGACCAGATCAGTAAGTGCAACGATGATACTTTGGCTTGGAGCATCAGCGTTTTTGTGTTTTCCATAGGATGCGACCAGAGCTCGGATGGCATCATCATGTGGTATGTTTGTGTACAGAGACACTACATCAAGGGTAACTAAATATATATATGCAAAGTTGAGAGATTCTTCATTTAGACAGATTTATTTTGAGTCGACGTTTCGGACAGAGCCTGTCCTTTCTCAAGACTGAAGTTACAGCGATCTCCCTCCCGTTCTTGAGCAGTTGTAATTGGCACACATGTCCGCCACATGAAAATAGCAACAAGCAATCGGGTGCTGGAAAGAAGATGGACAGAAAAGAAAAATACTAGAAAAGAGAGAAATAGTAATAAATAGAGAAAGAAAACGCGCTGTCGCACCCTGTCCACCGAAAAGCCGCTGGGAGCGTGCAGAAAAAAAAGAGAAAGAATTAAAGGAAAACGAGGAGCGGGAGGAGAGAATGGTCGCCCCTCAAGGCAGAGCGGCGGCGAGTACAGAAACAGACGGTGGCGGATTCGCGGAGATGCGTGTACTCGCGTGCCCTTGGCCAAAACGAGTAAAAAAAAAACAGAATAAAGCGCAGACATGGCAGGACACTTCCCTGGAGCCTCTTCGGCAGGAATAGTCAATGTGGAATCAGCGGCGCAGTTTGGTTAAGTAGAGACATGTGCACTGTGCATGCAAACACAAAAAAAAATAAAAAAGGCGACAAAACATCCGAGCTCGGGAAAGTGCCGTGAGGGGGGGGGGGGGGGAGGGGAGGCGGGGGGTAAACGTGAATGTCGGGAGCATTTAGGCAAGGGTTCTTCAACTGCACCCCGCTCGGCAAAGTGGTCGAACTGGGTGGGGTGGAGGTACAGATGCGCTTCTTTATCCCGCGCACGCTGTCACAAACGTGGGGAATTCCGAGAAAGCTCTAGGGAAAATGTGTCTGTCCCCAACCGAACATGACGTCAATAAAAGTCACGTGACCATGACGTTACAAGCGTGAGGACACTTTTTTTTGGGCCAATCAGCGTTTCCAGCCTACCGACCCGCAATCGCTTGTGCAGGCATCCCTCTGTTTTTGCCACGCATGCGCACGGGACGCACAACTCAAACCCAAAGCCTAACGTTAAGTGGCGCTGACTTGCTCCACGGAGCACCGTCGTCGCGCTCTAGACAGGGCTGCTCATTACTGTACTGCAAACACACACATTACTCCAGACACACGGTCAACAGATCACCCGACTGATTCGCCGCATAGCGAGCCGCCGGGCTGACCTCCGCGAGCGACACACGACTCGCCTCACCCAGGCTTGCGTCATAAGCGGCACCACATATGCCCTTCCGCGCCTACCCCTCACGCAGAAGGAGAGAGACTGGGTAAATGCGCTCCTGCGAAGTCGCACGAACACGGCTCTACGTCTTCCTCCCAGAGCATCAAACGACCGACTCTTCAAGCTCGGTGTCCACCACACCTCAACCTCAAAAATAATTTGCCGACCTCTCTCAGACTCATCAGCTGAGGTTGAGGTCTCCTTAGACGCCCTCACCCCACTTTTCCTGAGGCCACTGCTGGCCTCACTCAACCTCACCTCATCCTAATTGTGAGGTTGTGGTCGGCTGCTCGACCTCAGAAAACAAACGAAAAACAAAACAAAAAGCGATTAAGAAGTTTTTCAGTTAAAAACAATTGTGAAAATCCTGTGAGACAGGAAAGCCAAAATGATGATGGATTATTTAATAAGGTGTGTACAGACACTATTGATGTGCACGCTGTAGGAGAAGCTTATAATCTGGGATGAACCCTCAGAGAGTATATGGCCTGCGGGCAGGGGTGTCCCATACGCGGTTACCTCCGGTACGTCGGTGAGTACTTTATATGTGTCAATATTTGGCAATCTGCTTCGTGTATACTTGTTCGTATTGGAGGCCTCTCGCTCATTCACGCACGAACCGGCAATTCACAAACACAGCCCTTCAACACCATCTACCAAAAATTGGGAGGGGGAAGGTATTCACGATATTATTTTCAGGCTTGAGAATAGTTACCGAATATAAAGAAGCTGATCGTCGATGTACCTTCCAATGCGACGGTTATGCAGACGCATATCAGTATATTCAGATTTTCTAGCTATCTCCGGCATAGCGAGAATGCTCTTTTCAGTCCTCTGTATGTTGCCTTCGAAAACACTTAACAAGCTTCGACTGCAGTACACCAACAGAGGCACGTTGTATTTATGTCTATGTAGAAGCGAACGGCTTCTTTTATTAATGCGAAAGTATTAGATGGCTCACTTTCAAGGTCATATCTGCAAAAAAGTGTCCGCAAGAAACGCCGCCATGCGACGTCAGGAGCCGACGAGTCACGCGACGAAGATGATGACGTCGCATAACTAATTAACGCTAAATATTATAGTCAAGTAACACTAAGAATAATTAGTATAATTACTGATGACATCATGTGGGAGTGACGTCATACCAGGTCAAGTGACAGCGATGTAATGTGCCATCAAACCTAGTCACGTGACGACGCTGTAATATGACATCACACCTACTCACGTGGCAACGATGTAACTTCTCGTCATACCAGGCCCCCATCCACCCCCTTCTACTCCATTTCAAGATCCATATCGATCCCACATTACTACACATTCGCGCATGACGCATTACAAAGAGTGACCAAAACCCGGTCTCCATTAATGACATTCGGATTGTCCAGCAGGTAAACGCTCCGGTTCTCATGTATGACATACTGCAAAGACCATGCAACTACACATGCCTTTGGCTCTCGAGATGATAATGATGATGATGCTAACAATGTATCCTTATGAGCCCGGTGGAGTCTGATATGCCGCTACCAAATTAAATGTGATGAAATATTGTAAATTACCCAGCAACCGAACACAATTTTTGTGCGGGAAAATAGGAATACCTGCAGCTAATAATTAAGGATGATGATGTTGCTGTTCCTGGGAGGTCAAGACCCTCCCTCGTTTCCGCCACTTCCCTGCAGGTGGCGTGGTAATGGTTTCGAAATCCTGGGAATTCTCCGGTGACTCGGTGAACCCGCGGCATTATGAAAGAAAGGGCTAAACTACGTCTTCGAACACTGTGCCAACTATTAAAATCACACGGGTCAAAACAACTGGCCTAGAGTGGGCAGCGTGAGCCGCTCTCTCTGTCAAGAGCACCATGGCTCTCCTCTCAAATTTCCCCACAGCGAAATCTTTTCGTGAGCCCCCTCACCACCGTGGGGGGGGGGGGGGGGGGGAACGCTTAAATACTCATATGCCTCAACAGAATTTTGGGTACCATTTCGTCATCCAGTCTGAGACAAGCTGCTTTAGGTCAATCACTTGTTTTTCTTCAAAACTGAACTAACCAATGATACGCCAGCATCCTCGACGTTTTTTACCCATGAGCACCGAGCGAGCATTCTGCGAAGCCGTTTAAGGTGAACGATGGGTCTCTGCAATATAGGTAAAGGAAAGATAACGTGTAGTGCCTGATCGTCTGCAAGGTAGGCCGCCAACCTGATTCCATACGAGAAAAGAAAAAATAGACAATGATTAGAAACATACAACCAAAAATCGCACACTAAAAACAGAAGCGAACAACAGTGTGCCCCATTAATCGTCATAATAGCAGGTTTGAAACAGCGACTCAATTAATTAATAATTAAGCACAGCGCGAACATGTAATCAGTTCCAGTCACACATCTTCATTAAAGAAAAGGAAAAGGAATCAGGCACCACACCACCATACATTCATTATAGTTTTGTACTTTTTCGCCGCTGCAACACTGCTACGCTGGTGCGTTTGCCTCGTGTCGCGGTGTTTCAGCATAATAAGCGAATTTTCGAGAAGGAACAAGGAACCGGAGACCGAAAGATAAGTTTTTCGAAGGATAAAATGTGAAATAGTCGAAATTATACCGGAGCCCTCCACTACGACATCTCTTTCTTCATTTCTTCTTTCACTCCCTCCTTTATCCCTTTCCTTACGGCGCGGTTCAGGTGTCCAACGATATAAAGACAGATACTGCGTCATTTCTTTTCTCCAAAAACCAATTATTATTAATTATTATTATTGCCCCTGCTTGCATTACGGAACGGGAATTTGTATACAGAATTAGTGTGAGATTCGAAAGGGGAAGACACCGATCAAAAGCTTCGACGGTGTTATACAGGTTTTTCTGGCTTCGTGCTTTTTTAATCAAATCAGGAGGTGTCCATTTTAGGAACCACCTGAATCACATTCTGTCGCCTGTGCCTACTACTCCAGTTTCTATTAAGTCGGCTTGCAATGTACAGCAGGACCCCCTTTATTCGACTGCCATTCAAGAGCCATGACGTCAGCGCCGGCAACGAGCATGAACACGAAGCAGTCTTGCTTGGGGCCATCCGCGCTGCGACGAATTTATTTGCTTGTTGGAATGAACTTATTTGTTTGCGGCATCAAACAAACCTACCGCTGGTCAACGTGAGTTACGTGCTTTGCGCGCTCCCGGGAGTTTGAGCCGACCGGCAGGCAGCCGGGTGCTACGTCAGCGTGGCAATGGGGAGGGAGAGTGGCGTGCTGTGACAGTAACACTCTTTCCGGGAAGACCAGAGGGTGCGTCTTTCTGTACGCTTGGACTGAACGGACACTACGGCGCAGCACCGGAAGGTAAGAGGGAACTGTCGCATCCTGTTGTCCAAACAAGGGAAACCGAACACGAAGGGTCATTGCATGGTCACTGCGGTGATGCGCTGAAACTCCACTTCGGAAGCGGCACTCGTCGGAGTAAGACGTAGCAACTGCAACAACTCTCGACCTCAAAATTTCGGCCTCACTGAATGGAGACCTCACTCAACCTCAAACTCACGCATGAGGTTGAGGTCTGATCTGCTGACCTCACTAAGAAAATTTCGAGCCGTCGCCGACCTCACCTCAACCTTATTACATTGAAGCTATAGTATGCTTATGTGAGCTAAATTATTTACAGAGCTTATAGGAAACGCCACGAAACAGATCGCAAAAAGTCAAGAGTAACAGAGCACTATAGACGCGAGGTAATTCTGAGCACGTCACCGAGAGGGATTGCCGCTCCGGTTTAAATTCGGTCACTTTCCTCAGATGAACAGTCAGTTGGGAGAAATCTTAACATCCTGCCTGTACAAACTGCAAAACTTGTTGTTGTTGTTGTTTGCCTATCAAAAGATGGCACATACCCACACTGGGGGATCGGCCAAGAATCGGGTGGCTATTCACCTCAACGCAGTTACCAAAAAGGAAAAGCACGTGGGAGCGCAACACCGGTGAATTCTTCGTCATGAACAGAAAAGGGATGAAAGTTTTGATTTCAAAATTATAAGAATAATAATAAATAGAGGAATTAAATAATAATGTTTTAGTCAAAATGTAACAATTGATAGAAAAGAAAAGTTTGGAACACTTAGCAAGGCAGTCGGTGAGATTCTATCAGGAAATTTAGAACAGCGGTACAAACAGATCTGTGGCTGAACCCAAATATGGTGGCGCCAAATGATAGCAAGAGCGGGCTGCTCAAACTAAGGCCAAGATGCTGCAAGGAATCCTCCAGCAACCTTTTTCTCATAGAGTTGTATCGGCGACAATACAGCCAAAAATGTTCTATAGATTCAGGCTCACGGCAAAATGCACAAAGGGGAGAGAGCGCCAAACCCGACTTGTGTAAATAGAAGTTTAGAGGGGGGATGCGGCAGCGCAGCCTCGTCAGTGATACTTCAAGCTGCCGAGAGCAACAAATTTTCATGTTCCAATAATATTTAAGGTGCCCATAATCCGCCAATGTTAAAAGTGATGTGTCTTGCGTGCTTAAAAACGCACGTCGCCGAAATCTAGATGCTGTAATATAGGCTGTAGCCGGGATGATTGGCAACACGGGGCCGCTGAGGGAAGCCTTTGCGAGATTGTCAGCAATCTCATTTACTGTCACACTGCTGTGGCCGGGAACCCATACTAAATGAACAAGGCTCAAATGCGGAGGAAGTAGGGATAAGAAAGTTGTTAAAATGGGACCGTCAACATGTGCAGCGAGAGACGAACACAAAGATAAAGAATCAGTAATTACTGCAACTGCTGTAATAGAGGGGTCTAGCTTGCGTAAAGCAAGTACAACTGCTTGAAACTCTGCTTAAAAAATAGGGGTAAAATCTGGAAGACGCAGTGAAAAGGACCAGTCTAAATACGAGCAAAATATTCCCACACCTGCTTTTTCATTGCATTGCGATGCGTCAGTGGCTATTGCTATATCTGTGGGTAGGGTCCTCAGATGATCTTCTAGAAGACCATTTAGAAAACTGGGTGGCAAATGTTTTGCATTTTTTAAGAATATGTCGTCGAAAAAAATGTGGATGGCGGGCCCATTGCGAAGCGCAGGAAGGACATCATAAATGTTTACATCTAAAGGCTGAAGTAATCTTTGCACAAACACTACCTGAGGGGAATTGAAACGAGACCAGGGGACACCAATAAAGGAGGTCGACTGAGAACAGAAAATGCTTTGGGAATGGTGGAAATGGGATTCATAGATCCTGAGGTAAGTTTGCACAGTTAAAAATTGAAGTCGTGATAAGAGAGGCGGAATGCGGGCTTCAAGGTACAGCACATTGATAGCCACAAATTTTGGAAGGCCGAGGCACGTGCGAAGTGCTTCCCTCTAAAAGGACGAGAGGACGAAGTTTATATGTAGCCGAGCCTGAAAACAACACTGATCCAAATTCTAAAATTGGCCTGACATACACAGAGTAGATCATTAATAGCGCATCTCTGCGCATGCCGTACCGGGGATGGCATAATCTCCGTAACATGCCCACGGCACGAGCCCCTTTCGCCGCGACATGGTCAATGTGAGGTCGCCAGGTGAGTGTTGTCGTAAATGACCCCTAGGTATTTTAGGGATTGAACCTGCGGTATTATTTTTAACTGGCAAGTGAGAGAGACCACTGCAGGAGTGAATAGAGGGAAAACAAGAGTGGCGCACTTGCCAACATTTAACTTCAGGTGTAATGCGCTCAACCAGTGCTCAAGTGTATTCAGATATGACTGCAACAGACCATACAGAGAATGTATATCCGGCGCAGCAGCAAAAAACGCAATGTCGTCCGCATAGACGTAATTGCGTACATGGCGGTGGAGAGGAATTGAGCTCAACAGAATATTAAAGAGCACAGGAGAAAGAACAGCTCCTTGCGGTACACCTCGAGTTTGTCTGTACCTCTCTGAATGAACACCATTATGGACGCAAAAGAATTCCCTATTATAAAGAAATGTAGATATCCATGCAACTATATAATCTGGAAATTGAAGAGACTGTAGCCTATGTATCAGGATGGAGTGTTCTAAACTGTCGTAAGCTTTGGCGACGTCTAACGTAAACAAAGCCGCGACCAGGCGTTGACGACGAGCAAGGAGAATTCTGCTCTCAAGATCAGCATGTACATTCCATATCGAACACCGTGGCCGGAAACCGAGTTGGCACGGGCTGAGTATAGTTTTGCGGTCCACAATGGCTGACACCCGAATTAGTAACACCCTTTCTATCAACTTTACCACATTTTATGTTAAAGAAATTGGCCTAATAATATCCAATTCATAGCCTCCACCCTGATTTTTAAGTAAAGGGATCACCTTGGACAGCTTCCACTCAGAAGGTATCCAAGCGTGTTTGAGAGAGTAGTTTATTAGGTGCAATAAGGAGTTGGGAGACTCTTCAAATAGAATCTTGAGCATCTTTGAAGTAACACCATCAGGACCAGGAGCAGCAGCTGGCAATATCTGGACCACTTGTGAAAGCTCTGATAGATTTACTTGTGAGGCATTATCATTTGACACGACTGGTATAAACAACAATGGGCGCAAAGGTAGTAAAGACGAGAACCGCTTTTGCAGGCCTGTGGCAATTAATTCAACCGCCTGGATAGCTTCTTCAGGTGACGTAACTAATGACTGAAAATTATGAGAGGACATGAGCTGTTTCCTAGACCGTAGAAAACCGAATAGTGCACGTCGGTTGCCTGCCTTTGAAAGATAATCGAAGTGTTCTGAGTCATATTTTTCCTTCGCGCGAGAAACTGTGCGTTTAAAGGTGGCTGCAATAAATTTATAATCACTCCAGTTATACGGGCATTGGTTATGAAGAAGCTTTTTCCATGCTGCCTTCCTCCGCCTGTAATCTCCTGTACAGTCCGCATTCCACCAGTTAGAAGAATTCCTTTTTGTTGGCCTCACCAGGAACTCCGACTTTTTACGGCTTTCCTCTATAGCCAGACATATGCTTGCTGACTGGTGGACCTCGGCGATGTTAGACACTGAAGCAAGGGCAGAGCGCAACGCCGTCTGAAATCGGTCATAATTTACATGTGACCGCAACTGAGAAGACGCCGGAGTAACACGACATATGATATCAAAATGAATAGGTATATGGTCACTTGAGGTGCCGCTATCAAATGTCGACCAATTCGTTACGCCAATTCCAGGACTAATGAACGTGAGATCTAAAACAGATTGAGTGTGTGAGCGAAGATAAGTGGCCGATCCTGAATTTGAGCACATCAGGTTGTGATCAGAAACCCAGTCCCAAAGGCGCTTGCCGCATGTATTAGTCCTAAAACCCCACGACACATGGTGAGAATTGAAGTCCCCAGCCACGAGAACTGGGTTTTTACAGTTAGCGAGTAACAAGTCCAGAGGTCTAACATCCTGGACTCCATTGGGGAAATAACAATTTGCTATTGAAAAATGGAGAGCACCCAGGAAGTACAAAGTCTAGTGCCAAAATCTCACAGTCAGGAGACATTTGTTGAAACGATACCATAGCCCTGTGGCAAAACTTTGAAGAGACTAAAGTTAGTAAACCCCCGCCTCTTGACTGGCGGTCTAGGCGAAATGAACGCTAATTTTTGATATGGAAATGTTTGTCGGCTGAAAGCCACGTTTCTTGCAGAATCATGACATCCGGATTAAGCTTAGTAGAAATGCAGTGTAAATCTGTGGAAGCGGAAAGAATAGAGCGACAGTTCCACTGCAGAACTCGCAACGACGCTATGGTTGCGAAAGTCTAGCAGCAGCAACTGCCTGCTCCAAAATGGTATCCTTGGGTTTAGTTCCAAGTTGCTTCTTCTTTGATTTAGGCTGGGTGCCCAGAGAAGACAACGAATGAGACATGGAGGACTCGCTGCGCTTAAGAAGCCGCGCATCAGGCTCCACCATATCGGAATCATAAATTATACCAACATCACTCGAAGTACCCGAGGTAGGTACAGCGGAAGGGTCAGAAGTTTGTTCCTGGGGTTGTGATGCTACTGGAATTGGAGGCCGGATAAGAGGAGAGGGAATTGCTGTCGAAAGAGGTGCCAAACCGGCCTGCACGGCATGTGTAAGCGGAGTCGCTAGAACGTTTGTAAGGCACTCCGATACACTTGCGACAATCTTTTCTACCATTTTAGACATCGAAGCCTCCACAGCAGCTGCAGTTGCCTGGGACAGCGTTGAGTCTAACATGACATCTTGCCGAGCGGTCACACCGGCATAACCGTGGGCACGTTCTTTGACCTCTGAAATAGCGTCACGGCGCGAACAGCGTTTCCTGTCAATTATCTCCAGAATTTGGATTTCCTGAGCTCGAGAGGGACAATTTGAATAGTTTGCAGAGTGAGCACCACCGCAAAGGCAACACTTCTCATTCTTCTCAGTGCAGGTCCTCGTTGAATGACCATCCCCACAGTTGCAACACCTCAAGTTGGATTTGCAACCGCCGGCGCTATGTCCATAGCGCCAGCAGTTGTTACACTGCAGAGGCAGAGATGGTAATGGGTCCACCCGAAAAATTAGAGGCCATGCCTTAATTTCAGAAGGGCAGGAAGTGCCGGCAAAGGTAGCAATCACTGATTCAGTGGGCATCCGCAAGTTGTTTACATCCCGGCTACAGCGGTGCACAGCAACAACACCTGCAGCCGACAGAAGCTCAAGAGTGTCTGCCGGAGACAGGGAAGAGTCTGCGCCTCGTACAATACCTTTCGTGCACGTCAGATGTGAAGGGATGAAGGAACTTACCCGAAGGGAGGCAAAGGATGAAGAGTTTAGCAAATCTCTTACACAGGCGAGGTCTGGCGATCTGCACAGAATCCCGCCGTGTCCAATCTGGCGTACCTCTGAGATTGACTCATAATGAGAAGTCGCCGACTGGAGAGCAGCCCGAACAGCACCAGGGTTGTTCATCTTGATTGCACCACCATCCTTAGGCACCAGCGCGACAGGGACACTGCCGACACCACAGCGCAAAAAAAGCTTCCAACGGCAGGAGATCAGTGGACAAAGAAGCCGACCAGAGGGAGCTCCCCTGGCCGGGAGACTGGGTCGACATAGACCGGGCTTACTGCCTTACCACGCAATGACGCAGAGAAAAAATGCCACAACCAGCCACCCGAAACTTAGCCGATCGTTCCCAGCAGAGCAGAGCTTCCAGGAGATTCGGAACGGTCTCCCACGAGGAGTCGGTTGTCTCGGTCTGCTTCTTCTTCTTCTTCTTCTTCTTCACCCCAGGTATATGGCACATACCCACGCGGGGGGGTTGGCCAAGGTGTAGTTGAATAAACAAAGAAGTTTCCATGGAAGATGATGACAAAAAAGTAGCAGCAATCGTGAATTTTGAAAAATCAATGAATAAAAACAAGAGAACAATATTGACAGTTAAATAACAGACAGCATATTGGTGAAAAAGAAGAGCTCGTAGAATTTTAAAAGAATTAGCACATCAACCTACCAGTTGCAATTATGTAATCGTGGAGAAACCCACAAATAGAACCCAATGCAAATCCCTTGGCGTTCGCACCAAACGATAATAATACTGGCAAAGATAAAGGGTGCCCTAACCTGGAGAGAGGGACCTCCAGGTAAATCTTTCTCTGAAGTGCGAACTTTGGGCAGTAGAGGAGAAAATGGTCTAAAGATTCAACTTTCCCACATGCGTCACATAGGTTCGTCGGTGTCAACCCACACCTGCATAGATATAAATTCAAACTTGGAATCCTGCACCGCAACCGCGTCATTGTTACCTCACACAGCCTGGATTTACACAACGGACGTTCCAATTATATGCTAAGTGCTGATAGTCAGTGGTATTTAGTAAGGGATCTCGTAACCTGGCTGATATATGTAGGAACCGCTGAAACCTGGAAATCGCCAGCGGGCTGAAATTCGGGACGGGATGTGTCACTGACCCGTCAAGAGCCGACCTTGCTAAGTAATCAGCCACCTCATTTGAATGAATACCTGCATGGCCAGGGACCCAGACAAAACGGACCACCTTCAAATTGCATGGGACAAAAAATCGCAGGATACGGCTCAAAAAATCTTCTTGTGAAGTGTCAAGGGAGACTAACACTGACAATCAGCGAGAATAATAACATGAGACACATGGCATGGAATTTTGTGAAGGGCCATTCCAAGAGCCAAAAATTCCGCAAAGAATATAGGAATGTAATCTGGGATGCGGACGGAATAGCTCCATGCCAAATCCTGCGAAGAGATGCCAACTGCAGCTTTTTGGCAGTTGGAGGCATCGGTAGCAAGCACCGTATGATGGGGGTATTTCTCTATGTTATCCGAGAGAATACCGTTTAAAATGTTTGCTGGCATGTGTTTCGCATGAGATGGGAAGATGTGGTCGAAATGGAATTCCACTGCTGCCGGCGTGTCATCAACCCACTGCAAAGAACTGAGATCAACACCAATCGATGTTAAAAGGTTCTGCGTTAACATAATTTGTGGCATTTGATACCGTGGCCTATGATGAGAAAAGAATAGGGCCGGCTGAGACACAAAAATAGGAGTACTGACATCAGTCACTGGGTCCATCGACGTGAGGAAAGTTCGCACCGTGAGTATTTGAAAACGGGAAGTTAGATCAGGGATACGGGCTTCCAGATAAAGCAGGGCGTTTGAAACTGATTTTGGGAGACCAAGGCAGAGGCGGAGAGCACGCCTTTCCAGTAAGATTAAGGGTTGAATCTTGTAGCTTGCGCTACCAGAGAACAGAATGCAACCAAATTCAAGTATAGGTCTTACGTAGGCTTTGTATAGTAACAATAACGTGTCGCGGCGCATCCCAAACTTTTTATTGGCGATTCTTGTCAGCCGGCCTAGAGCGCGTTCTCCTTTAAAAGCAATGTTCTTTATATGAAGGCTCCAATCTAATGCTGGGTGATAAGTAACACCCAGATATTTTACGGATTCCACTTGCGGAATCTGGAGAGAGCGATGGACTAATGAAATGTGCAAAGGCCTGTCTGGAGGAAATACCAAAACTCCGCATTTGTCTACATTCAGGGATAAATTAATACCCTGCAACCATACTCCAAGAGCATCCAAATATCCCTGCAGAATATGGTAAAGGGAGTGGATATCCCTGGCCGAGGCGAAAAAAGCTATGTCATCTGCATACACAAAAACTGTTATATCAGGACGAATGGGGATGCCACTGACCAAAATATTAAAAAGCAGAGGGGATAGCACCGATCCTTGCGGCACACCTCTTGATTGATAATATGTATTTGAACATAGGGTTCCCTCGGCGCAGTAAAATAATCTGTCCTTCATAAATTCAGATATCCACGCATAAATGTAGGTTGGAGGATGTAACTGAGCAAGTCTGTTAAGTAAAATAGTATGCTCTACATTGTCATAGTCCTTTGCTACATCAAGAGTGACCAAAGCTGAAACTTCTCTTCTGCGTAGCGAGAGCCGGATTCTGCTCTCTAGATCCACATGCGCGGACCATATAGAGCATCCACGACGAAAGCCAATCTGGGCTGAGCTGAGACCGTTGATGTCATGAACATGTCTTGTGAGGCGACTGCGCACTATTCTTTCTATTAATTTGACTAAATTTGAAGTCAACGCAATCGGCCGAATATTATCTAAGACGTATCCTTTTCCTACATCTTTCATTAATAAAATAATTTTCGCCGTCTTCCAAATGCTTGGAATCCATGCATTTTCCAGAGAAGCATTGACCATATCTAAGAGGGCGCTTGTAAACTCCTGGGCTAAAATTTTAATCGTACCAACAGTGACACCATCTGGTCCAGGAGCTGCAGGATGCAACATTTCCAGGACTGAGAGGAGCTCTGATGCGTCAACCTCGGTATAATCTGAAGAGCGTGAAATTGTGCACAAAGGGACGTTGCTCTGCGTCTGGAAGCGTAACGCCAATCCCTGAGCAATACACTCCAGGCTCTCCTGAGCCTTTTGTGGTGATAACACTGTCGAACTAGTGAGAAGAGGGACGACAGAACTCTCGTTACGTTCCATGAATCTATACAGGGCTTTCCGATGACGAGGATTTGAAAGATATGTGTTTAAATTTTGGTTGTACTCCTCCTTGGCTTTTGCAAGTGTTCTTTTGAAAGATGCAGAGAAGAATTTGTAATTTAACCAATTAGCCGGACTCTGGTTGCAGGACAGCCTCTTCCAGGCCGCTTTTCTGCGACGATAGGCCTTCTCACATTCTTCTGTCCACCAAGGAGACGGCTGTTTAGTAGAGGCTGCTGCGGGCACAGCGAATATTGAGTGGTCTATTGCATTTTGCAAAAATGAAACCGTCTGCTGAGCTCTGTCATCCCGGCTTGTATTAACTAAAGAGGCAAGTGAGGCGGACATCAGATTTTTATAAATTTTGTGGTTGACAAATTTATGGGTTACACAACTAGCTTTAAGAGGAGATAACCGGATAGTGAAAGTTATAGGAAAGTGATAACTAGACGTACCCGAATCCTCTGTCGACCAATCAGTCACATCTAGCCTACCTGCTGATAATGTTAAGTCAATGGCTGAGCGAGCAACCCCTCGCATAAAGGTTATTTCTCTAGAATTGCAGCAGCGTACAGCATTTGCAGACAGCCACGACCAGAGAAGCTGGCCGCAGGAATCAGTACGACTTCCCCAGTCACTATGGTGAGAATTAAAATCTCCTGCGATGACTGCACTGTTTGTGCCAGTCACCAAGCTGTCTAAACAGTCTGTCCTGTGTACACCAAAAGGAAAATAGACATTAGGAATTGTAATATCAGCACAATGCGGAAATGAAATTTTGATCGCTAAAAGCTCACAGTCAGGGAGAACAATTTTCTTAGAGATAGATGCCTGATGACATAAATTTCTAGATAGCATGGTTACCAAGCCACCTCCCCTGCCAACATTTCGATCTGACCGGAAAACTCGAAATTTTCTCATTGAAAATGATTTATACGGTGATAACCACGTTTCTTGTAAAAGTACAATATCAGGCTTATGCTTGTGAATAAGTATATCTAGATCTGGAAGAGAATACAAGACGGAACGGCAATTCCATTGTAATACTTTGATACCTGCCACGATTATTGACCAACTGAAGAGGCCGAAACCGCCTCTTTAAGGATATCAACATGGGGATGAAGTTTGGGTGGTCCCTTTTTAGCTTTCATCTGTGGAGAACTAGAATTAGATGGTGATGAGGAAGCACGGCGCTTCTGCGTAGGGCACGACATTTCGACATCTGTTGTGCAGATGTCACTGCGACATTCACTGCTAGGAACAGAGATGTTAGGTGGGACCTGGGGAGCATCAGAAGGTGATGTAGAGCGGCTAGCACTAGCTGCAGAAGCTGAAGCAGATGCAGACGTTGCTGCCAGGACGGGGGTTGATGGTGACGCAGACTGAACTGCAACAAACTGCGCCAACGCCTCAGAGAAAGTGTTTAGCATTCGCTCAGCCACATTATTAAGAGCTTTTTCGACTGTGGTCACAATTGAGGCAGTCAAGTTGGACTCAATGTCCCCAACAGAAGCGCGCAAACGACTAGCATATGAATCTTTTTTCCTGTTAAGAACAGCGTAAGCATCGGCTCTTGAGCACCGCTTCTCTTTGATAATGTCCAACAACCTACGCTCTTCACTACGTTTTGCGCAGTTGGCATCATCAGCTGAGTGACTGTTGCTGCAGAGGAAACAATGAGGCTGCTCTGAGGTGCAGTGATCAGCAGAATGACCTTTTCCACATAAACGGCAGCGGGTCTCCGACTTGCATGCTTTGCCACTATGCCCGAACCGCCAACAGTTGGTGCATTGAAGAGGGCGGGGTTCTAGAGGGTCCACACGGTATACAATCGGCCAGATTTTTAGTTCAGCAGGGCAGGAAGAGCCAGCAAAAATTGTTATTACGGACTCAGTAGCAACACGCGAGCCGTTTACCTCTCTACTGCAGCGGTAGACTGAAAGGACCCCAACGCCTGCATCCTGAAATTCCTGTAGAATTTCTTGCGGGGATGATGCTGGGTCGACACCTCTTACGATACTCTTGACACATGCAAGCTGTTCGGGAATGAATGCTTTCACCGGCAGCGAGCTGAAATTTTTGCACTTAAGCAAGTCTGCAAAACAAGCGATGTCCGAGGACTTGCACACAATTCCTCAACGGCCAAATGGACGCACCTCAGAGATCTGCAGGTATCGGGCAGTCAATGATCTTAGCTCCTGTTGAATTAGTTTGGGGGTTTTCATTTTGATCACACCCTCACCGATTTGAACGATAGCCACAGGAACCGCATCAATGCCATTTTTGTGAAAGGACTCAAGTGGCAGGATTTGGGCTGTCAAGCTGGCAAACCAAGCTGCCGACCCTCCACCTGGGGAGGTCAACGACATCTCTCCGCAAAACGCACTCTCAGGTTCACATGAAGTGCCTCTTAAACTACGCCTTGGCCAAAACTCCCCAACGTAGAACGGGCTCACCAAGGATGAACAAGCCGGAACCACCAGAAGATGCAGAAAACAGCAGCGGCCAGCAAGAACACGTCAGCAAACAAACCTTATCTTCTTCTACACGAATAGCACGAGCTGCGTGAGGGGCTCGAACGGCGCGTGGTCTGCTTCTTCTTCTTCTTCTTCTTCTTCTTCTCCTCATGTAATATGGCACATACCCACGTGGGGGGGATTGGCCAAGGTATAGAGTAGAATGCCAATGAAGCATTTGCGCGGGGAAGGAAACGTCAGAAGACTGAATCAAGATAAAAAAAAATTGGAAAAATAACATGAATTCAAGAGGTATGAGTCATCCGGAATAGAATCAATCTAGCCTTTTTTGGACATGCGAAAGAATTTTGTGTATAGCTAACAAGATAATCGATTAGTTGCACTTATGTAATCGTGAAGGTAGCCGCATACACTGCTTAGCGGGAATCCCTTGGCACTCGCACCGAACGATAGAAGAACTGTAAGAGACAGAGGCAGTCCTAGTCTCGAAAGAGGAACCTCCAGATATTGCTTTCTCGCAGCTTCTTCTTCTTTCGAGCTGTACTAGCATTGTCGTCGTCTTCGTCACGTACCCGCGTTTACGCCCTGCCACTCTCTCACGCTGTAGTTTAAAAGCGTCGTCTTCATCACCTTCCATCCGTGCGCGTGGAAGCGTCATCAGACGCTTAGCACTTATCGTAACTGTCGTGGTAAACGCTACTGCTTTGTTTTCTAGATATTCTCGGCGTACATGAGTTTTTGTACACAGACACAACAACGCGCTGACTCATGTCAGGAGCGCGTTAGATAGCAATGAAATGTTATCAGTGCAGGGCATGCATGTATGCACGCATTGCATGCCAGAAGTAAAGGCAGATATATATTTTCGGGCTAAACTGGTAACTGTCCCGGTTTTGTCTCCCGTATTAGCTCAAGGAACACAAACACACGCACAGTGGTGAGCAGCCCTGTACAGAGCGCGCCGACGGTTCCCCACAGAGCAAGTCAGCGCCATCTAACGTTAGGCTCTGGGTCTCCGCGGGCATGCATGCGCGGCCAAAATAAATCGGTGCCTGCTTGTGAGTTCTCGGCCTGATTTCCGCTCAGTGCTCGCGCTTCACGCTGTCAGGGACGCGCTGAATGATCTCGAACAGCGGCCGGAAAACTAACGCGTTTCGCGATAATCACGAGGCGGCTAGGCAAGCAAGTGCAAGTCATAGCGGGCGATCGCGCGTTTCAAACACGCACCAGGCTGAGTGCGAGGATGCTCATGACCTAGTTTGTCGCTCGGTGTCTGTTTTCGTCTTGTCTGTATTTAGTTAGCGCGCATTGTTTTATGTCGTGTCTTTGCGCTCTGTTATCAGCTACAAAGAACACCGCATTTGGCATCCGTACAGATCTATAGAACTTGGATGCAGAAACGCGCGGTCGTCCGCCATCACTCGCGCTTGCTTGTCTGGCCGTTACACTCGAGAAAGACGGCGGAATGGCGACTCCTTTCTTATGAATTAAGATTATATTTGCGTTCTTCCAAGTTTCTGGTACGGTCGAGGTCATAAGGCATTGCGTATGCAGGGTGGCTACTGTTTCTAGCAGAATCTCCCCTCCGTCTTTCAACAGATCTGCTGTTACCTGAGCCTCACCAGCTGCTTTTCCCCCTTGCACTGCTCCTAAATCTTTATTTCCTCTTTCGTTACTGGTGGGATGACGCATTGCTGTGCGCTACTGTCTCCATCATTAACGTTCTGATTGCATTGGCTACTGCGTAGATTTGTGTAGAACTCTTCCGCTACTTTAACTATCTTATCCATATTGCTAATGACATTGCCCTCCTTGTCTCTTAGCGCATACATCTTGTTTTTATATATGCCTAGTTTCCTCTTGACCGCTTTTAGGCTACCTCCGTTCTTTAGAGCATGCTCGATTATTTCCATATTAAACTTCCTCATGTCGGCTACCTTGCGCTTGTCTATTAACTTCGATAACTCTGCTATTTCTATGCTGCCTGTGGAGTTAGACGGAGCAAATCAGCAGCGGGGCTGATTTATCCAAGGCATTGGGGTTTAAGGACAGTGAAAGGAAGGTAGATTTTAAGCGGGTATAAGTAAGCAAGCGAAGGTTATCTGTTTGGTGGTTGCAATCAAAACAAGAGTAAAATTTCAGAAGTCATGGCTAGGTGGCTTGAGCCACCGCCCGATTTAAATCGTTCAACCTCACCCATCCATCCATCCACCCACCCATCCATCCATCCACCCACCCACACACCCACCCACCCATACATCCATCCATCCATCCATCCATCCATCCATCCATCCATCCAATCCCATCCCATCCCATCCATCCATCCATCCACCCATTCATCCATCCATCCATCCATCCACCCATTCATCCATCCATCCATCTCATCCGTCCGTCCATCTGTCCATTCATCCAACCGAGCTCTCGATCGATCACATCATCAATCTCGTATGGGTTCCGGCTCACGCGAGTAACTCGGGAAACGACGGGGTGGACCGTCTCGTCTGAGAATTGACCAACCGGGGGACGGGAGACCTCTCGGTAACGGACACCCCCGCCGAGGAGCCTCGCTCGTATGCGAAGATACAAACTTTTATAGCGAGCTAAGGTGCACGTATCCCGCCCCTCACCCCGACCTAGACAGGGCGCAAGCCACGACACTCAGACGCCTACAGAAAAAGGCCGTTGTTAGCCCCTGCCGATTATGCTTAATCACAAACGGTGAATATGACCCTACATGCCTGCACTGTGGTGACGGGACCCACGCCACCCAAGACCATATTCTATGGGAATGCGCTGGCAAATTCCCTCCGACGGCACTCTTGCCAGCTCCCTCGGCGGAGGAATGGGACAAGCTCTTGGCCAGTTCAAGAAAAACAACGCAGCTGGCCCTCATCACGCGAGCTCAAGAGGTCGCCCCCGACTGGAGGCCACCCTGGACTCACTCTAGCCTCAGCTAATACCTTCCATTTTGCGGCAGTAAAATTGTAACCACCACCATCGCATTGGTGCAAGAGGAGGAGGAGGAGGTAAACTTAATTAAAGAAAAGGTCTTTGGCGCGGGTTGGGGTGACGTTCCCCTCCCCGCGGTGGGCACCTCTTCTAGGCCGGACGCCAGGTGGCCGACCGACGATGTCGCTCGGCGACCTCTTCGGCCCGCTCCGTGACTCGGAGTTGAACCTCCGGGTCCGAGCTGAGCAGCGCGGCCTCCCACTGCGATTGGGTAGAGAGCTGCAGACTGTTCGACGGCTTGTCTTGAGGACATGAGTGTAGGATGTGGGGTGTCTGCCTTATGGTGCCCACAGAGAGAACAGATGGGGCTGAACTGCTCTGGGAACCATATGGAGTACATGTACGGATTAAAGAAAGTGTTTGTTTGGAGCTGCCGCAAACTGACTTGTTGTGTTTTACTTAGAGATCTGTGTGGGTCTGGGAAGATTTGTCTTTCTTTCTTGAAGTGGGTAGTAATTTCTTTGTAGGTCGTCATTCGCTCCTTGGCCGACCTGAGCTCGGGGTAACGCACCTCCCGGTTAACTACGAATCCTCGGGCAAATTGGTGCGCCGCCTCGTTTCCAGGATGGCCCGAATGGGCGGGGACCCAGATCAATGTGATCTGGCGGGTATTGGAGATTTTTTGTAATATATTGATGGCTGCTGAGTAGGCCCTTCCTTTGCAAAAATTTCGAATTGCGGTTTTAGAGTCGCTGATGATGTATTTGGCAGTGGTGGAGGTAATTGCTAAAGCTATGGCAGCTTCTTCGGCCTCCTCCGGAAATTTTGTTTTATCGATCGTCGCCGATACGACGGGAGAACCTCGATGATCGACAACTGCCAGGGAAAAGGCGTCTCTGTCCGCATGTTCTGCCACGTCCACATGCGCCGTGTATTTCTGAACTGAAAATCTTTCGTGAAGTTTTTGTGCCCTAGCCTTTCTTCTGTCTGTATCATAGTGTGGATGCATGTTTTTGGGCAGAGGATGGACTATTAAGTGTTCGTGCACGAGTCTTGGAATTGGCAAGGTGTGCGCACGGATTCCTTCATATTGTATTCCTGCCTTCTTTAGGATGAAACGTCCCGTTTCAGTGCCTGATAGTCTTTCGTATTGTGCGGTGAGGTGTGCTTCCATCATTTCCGCTAAGGTGTTATGAATTCCTAACTGTATTAGTTTTTTCATTTGGGGTATGACGAGAGAGGTTCAGCGCAATTTTGTAGGATTGTCGAATTAGAGAATCCACTTCGTCCCTTTCTGTGACAATGAGGGTGACGTATGGTGTGGAGTAGATGACTCTGCTAAGAACGAAGGCCTGGATTAGTTTCCTGGTTTTGGCTTCTTTAACTCCTCCTCGCCTATTCGCGATGCGTCTGATGAGGAAGGAGATTTGGTTGACGGTGTTTCTCAGCTTCTTAATTAGTGTGTCGTTTTTTCGGTTTGACTGCATCAGCATTCCCAAGATTCTTAGTGTTTCCACTTCTGGGATGGCTGCCCCTTCCGCGTATATTTTGATCGCAGGCGCTTTATTTTTTTTTTTTGACGCTTTGGGTGTAGGATGAGGAGTTCAGATTTTTCGGGGGAACACGCAAGTCCCGCGGCTTGTGCCTCCTCTACTACTACATCTGCCGCTTGTTGTAGCGTATCTTGTATCGTGCCGATACTCCCCTTGGTTGTCCAAAGGGTGATATCGTCAGCGTACAAGGAATGTTCTAGGTCTGGAATTTTGGCGAGTTCGCGTGCCATTTTGATGAGGGTTATATTGAATAAAAAGGGGGAGAGGACCGATCCTTGCGGCGTTCCTCTGTCTCCTAAAGTGAAGGTGTCGGATTTGATTGTGCCAATTTGAATTTTAGCCGTTCTATCGGAGAGAAAGTCCTTAATGTAGTTAAACGTTATTTCGCCTACATTCAACGGTGAAAGAGAATCTAGGATTGCTTTGTGTTTGAAGTTATCAAATGCTTTGGTTAAATCTAGAGCTAGGATTGCCCTTGTGCTCCTTTCTTGCTCCTGAGATAGGACCTCGTTTGCTAGTCTGAGCCATGTATCCTGTGTTGATAAATATGGTCTAAAGCCGACCATAGTGTTTGGATATAAATTCTCTTTGTGCATGTGGGACTGCAGTCTGTCGAGTATGACGTGCTCAATCATTTTTCCTAAGCACGAAGTAAGCGAAATAGGTCTGATATTTTCGAGCGCGAGCTTTTTGCCCGGTTTTGGAATGAATTTAACGATGGCGTGTTTCCAAGACGCTGGGAGTTTTCCTTCCCTCCAACATTCATTCATTCATTCATTTTTATTTGTTCTTCACAACATGACGTACACATTGTGAAAGGGGCCAAGAAGAAAAGCCGTTCCTTTACGGCTTAAAAAAAAAATCTTGGTCCCCCCTGGCATTGACGGCAACGAAGCAACACAATCCAGAAACAAATGTACAGAAAAAAATATACAGAAATATACAGAGACAAACAAAATTATAACTTGGCATTTTTATGAAAGGTATGGCGACAAGCTCATGGAACGGTCGGGAAATAAAGACATGCAGTCATAATGAAACAGTGGCTAAATATCTGTACAAGGTGTTTTGTTTATGAAATGTGTGGTGTGTATTAGGGACATGCAAATTAATAAAACAACGCCTTCAGGTTCCGGAAATTTAGTCCTAAAATATCTGTTCCCGCTTTAATATGTTCATTTAGTAATCGAGGCAGGTTATTCCTAAGACTCCGTTCGCAAAGTCCGTGAGGGCTGTGATGGAAGCGTCGTCTAGGTTTCTGCGTGTCTTTTTGTTAATGCAGTCCTCTCCCGGAGCGGATGTCGTGCGTATCTTAAGGAGGGCTGCTCTTATTTCCGCCATCGTTATCTCAGCGTCCAGGATGGGGTTAGGTTGTCCTTTATAATCGGGTAGGGACTGCGTCTCTCGGGTTGTGCAGAAGTATTTCTGCTGGAGCGTGTTTATAATATCTTGATCCGTGCCTGGGTCTGTATTTAGAATTTTGGTGATTTCCTTTTGAGTCGTAGCTTTGTTCGATTCTGGATCAAGGAGATGCCGCAGAAGATTCCACGTCTCTCTCATGCCTAGATTGCCATTTATATTTTCGCAGATATGGTTCCACTGCTGTCTCGCGAGTTCTGCGGAGTGGTGTTGAATTTCTTCCGTGAGTGTGACTATCCTATTTCTAAGCTTTTTGTTGTATTTTTGCTTAAGCCATCTTTTTTCCAGGCTTTGCCTTGCCTCCCACATGTGTGTGAGGCGGCTGTCAATCATACTTACGCCTAGGTCATGCACTACGTCTTTAGTGGCCTTTCCCACGTCTGATAGGAGGGTTTGTGTCCACTGTGCTAGGTCTGTGATCGGTTCCTGATTTTGGTCACGCATCGTCCTAAATTTGTCCCAGTCAGTGATTCTGTTTTTTTCTGGGTTGGGGTTTGAGATTGCCAATGACGATTTTTGACATTATGATATAATGGTCACTTCCCAGATTTTGTCTTGTGTTGCTCCAGCTTAAGTCTGGGAGATTTTTGCCCATCGTGAGGTCTGGGCACGTGTCCCTGTTCACGCTGTTGCCTATCCTGGTAGGCTGCATGGGGTCCGTATATTGGGTTAGCCCTTTTTGCTGGATAAAATCCATTAGGGCCGTGCCTTTCCTGGATATGGTTGCGTGTCCCCATTGCACGTGTTGAGCGTTGAAGTCGCCCACAATTAGGATTGGTTTTTGGCCTGCAATTTGTAGGGCTTTGAGTATAGCGGCTTTCGCTGCTCCAGCCTGTGCCCTGGGGTGGCTGTATGCGTTAAGTATGAACAGAGAAGAGGAGTTTCTTTTGCTAGGTAGAATTTCGATTAATATACAATCGAGCTCTACGTCTTCAATCTCGTGGTTAACCACGGTAAGGTTTCTACGTACCATTGTAGTGGTTAATGGCTGTTCTGCGATGTGACATGGCAGAACTGCCCGGTACCCTGGCAGTTTTAGTCGAGACATTCTGGGTTCTTGGATCGCAATTACGTCAGGTTTTTCGGATTGCGATTGAATGTGTAACTGCAGATGTGCTTTTTTGTTGCGCATAGACCTGCAGTTCCACTGCCAAATTGTTATGGTTTTAGGATTGGCCATTTTGCTGGGATTGATCGATTGGCGCCCCTTGAGCTGACGGGGGAAGGCGACGTAAAATTTCCTGTAAAACGGTGTCGAGTACTCCAAACTTGTGATTTACATCTGTATGTGTTGTTCGAGGCTTTGTGTTAAATTGTCAACTCTCTGGGTTAGATTATCGAGTTTCTGGCTGTGCTCTTCCACTTTTTGTTCGAGTTCTGGGACTCTATCTTCCAGTGAGGTATTTCTTACGTCAGCTACTGCTCGTTTTTTGCGAGGTGTTTCTTCCTTGCTTACTACGCTTACTGGTGTTTCGACTGATGCGGCCACAGTAGTTTCCATTTCTATGACCTCCGGCATTGGGAGTGGTTTTGGAAGAGGGTCCTTAGATTTTGCAGGGGCTTTTAGTTTACTATTTTCCTGTTCCAAGTGTTTAATGCGGTCCGTGAGCATTTGAATGTGGTGGAGTGCCTGATCGAGTTTAGACTGTAATGACTGCAGCTCCGTCCCCTTTCCGTGAGAGGCCACTCCCGCCCAGCTCACCTGTTTCGGTCCGGGACTCTGAGTCCGGCTGCTGGTGCTGTTGCCACCTCCGCTGCGACTGCTGCTGCGCCCGCTGTCCAAGGACTGGAAGGAGCTCGAGCGGTCCTTCCTTCGGGTGGATGGTGGGTCGTCGCAGGTCCGGGATTTGGATCTTGACTGGTGCTCCGATGTTTTCGTTTGGGGTCGTTGAAATCGTTTCTTGCAACTCTTATCGCCTGTGCGGTGCCCTCCTCCGCAGACAATGCAAACTGGGTCGCAGATTTCTTCCTTTATGTGCTGGTTGCCGCAGTACGGGCACCGTTGTTGCGGTGGCTCCGGACATACGTCTCTTCTGTGTCCGACTCTTCTGCAGTTCGTGCACGCCTCTACTTTCGGAATGAAGGGGTAGACTGGGCACAGGACCCCGAAGTAGACGATGCTATCTGGTAGTTCGTCCGCGTCGAAGTGGAGCAGAAGGGACTTCGATGTTCTTCCCATGGTTCGTGCTTGTACGATGTCAGGGTTTCTTTTGCGGAATTCTGTCATCATTTCTTGGGGAGTTTCGCCATTGTAAGCCCGATAGATGATGCCTTGCAGGGCCCTGTCCGGAGGGGCGATGTACGACGTCATGACGACGTCTTTGCCTTCTAACTTGATTTGCTTGACTGCGACGTAGCGTAGTGAGTTTGCCTGCGCCGGCGTCGATATGGTGAAAACATTTTTTGCAGAATTTGTTCGAGATTGGTCTTTATCAGCCTCGGTCGCGGTGATGCCGCTCGCTGTCGCGATCGCGTGCCTGATAGACTTCTCGGTGTAGCGCGTGAAGTCGACGCCACCCGTTGGTCTGTAGATGATTTTATAGTCCTCCTCCGGGAGTCGGGGAAGCGGTTTCTTAGGATGCAGTGGAGGGAGAGGTTGCGCCTGCGGCTTCTCGGTCTGCTTATTTGGCTTCTGAGCTGTTGATGACTCAGCTTTGGGGTTCTTATTGCGGTAGGAAACAATAGTTTTCCAATCGGTCGTATTGAATTCGACTGGGGAGGCGTTAGTCCCAACTACGGCGTACTCCATGACTGCCGCCGAGGCGTTCGCGCCGCGCTAGGCCTGGCGTTCGGGTAAGTTAGAGCGCCGGGGCGACGCTGGCTTGAGACCGTCGGAGCTCGGTCGCCCGAGCTCCGATTTGCTTAAAAGAGGTCTTGAAAGGTGCCTTATACATTCACGCTTCTTGTCCGTGTGTCGGCGTATCCTGGTGTTTTCCTTTGCAGCAGGTGCTCGAACACGGAGCCCAAACGAAGCACATGCGTCGCCGTTGGCCCCCCTTGGTGCAAGAGAGAAGAGCAAACGCGGTTAATTTGAAATTGGCGCCATGGGCGTCTCGTACCATCTCGCACGTCCTCTCGCGTGCGGGACGCCTTTATTGCGACGGCGCCGCTCTCGCTGGCGTGCCGCGCCCGTTGATGTCGGCGGCGGCGGCGCGCTGGCATGGCCCGTAGCGTGGCCTTGCTGTGCGCGCTCGCCGTGCTTCTGCTGCTGGCGGCCGCGTACCTGTGTCCGCGGCTGCCGTCCAGCCCCGAGCCGGTGGGACCCGCGCCGCAGGGTTTGGGGCCTCCGCGCTACGTGACCCGCGAGGGCCGGCCTAGCAAGCTGTCGTTCGAGGACATGCTGCGCGACGACTTCGAGTTCGACATGCGCGGCTCGGACGTCATGGTGTTCCTACATATCCAAAAGACGGGCGGCACCGTGTTCGGCCGGCACCTGGTGCACGACCTGGAGCTCGAGCGGCCCTGCCAGTGTGTGCGAGGCCGCAAGCGCTGCCGCTGTGCCCGGCCACCGGGCAGCGGCGGCCAGCGCTGGTGGCTCTTCAGCCGCTACTCGACGGGATGGAAGTGCGGCCTGCACGCCGACTGGACCGAGCTCACGGGCTGCGTTGACGGAGCCATGGATCGCGCCGAAAAGGCCCCTGCCAAGCGCAGGTGAGCGCTCGTGCCGCGAGGAGTTGCCACCGTCTGCAGTGCGCTTGCGAGGGACCCTCCGTTAAGCAGTCTAGAGTGTGTCGGCGCTCTTGTTCACTCAGGGGTTGGAGTTTTCTGTTTAAAACGAAAAAAAAAATAAAACAGTAAAAGTACACCGAATTCAGTTTTCCACAATCGGTTTTCGAAAATGTCAATATTTTTTACATGCGAAGACAGGGGCGTCATGAGATGGTGTTTTTATTGAATAACCAATAATAATAATAATAATAATAATAATTGGTTTTTGGCGAAAGGAAATTGCGCAGTATCTGTCTCATATATCTTTCGACACCTGAACCGCGCCGTAAGGGAAGGGATAAAGGAGGGAGTGAAAGAAAGGAAGAATAGGTGCCGTAGTGGAGGGCTCCGGAATAATTTCGACCACCTGGGGATCTTTAACGTGCACTGACATCGCACAGCACGCGGGCGCCTTAGCGTTTTTCCTCCATAAAAACGCAGCCGCCGCGGTCGGGTTCAAACCCGGGAACTCCGGATCAGTTGTCGAGCGTCCTAACCACTGAGCCACCGCGGCGGGGTGAATAACCAACGCAGTTGTGCGATTCGGGATATTGCCCGTAGCTTACTCTTCTCTACAGACTGGAAAGCACCTTATCCTCACTACCTTCAAGATAAGAACTGTTCGCTATCATCACCCACTTAGATTTGTCAACTGCATGAAGGGTACTGACACGAAGCCGCGCATGGGCATCATGAAAAGGCATGTTTTGGCTACTGCAACCATTGAGTAGGAGTTCTATCCTTGCTGTCAACACGCAGACCACATGATTCCTGCCCTCTTGCTCAACCCATTGTGACCATCCAATGATAAGATGTCAGCCAAGTTCTAAGAATTAAACTTGCACTTTTTTTTTTTGTCTGCTGGCTATCTCATTTACTTCCAATACTTTTTTTTTATTGATAATAGTAATTCCATCTGCAAACCAAAGCTCAAATTACCATTTTTATGTTAATTACTTGTAACTAAACAGTTCACGCTGACAAAAATGCTAAGATAGACTCCTAAGTGAGTTTTTGACCACGCAGGATTACTGTATTTGGTGTATGCAGATTTAACGTCCCAAAGTGACTCGGGCTATGAGGGGTGCCGTAGTGAAGGGCTCTGGAAATTTAGACCACCTGGTGTTCTTTAACGTGCCCAGACATCGCACAGTACACGGGCCTCTAGAATTTCGCCTCCATCGAAATTTGGCCACGGCGGCCGGGACGTCTTTCGGGTCAGCCAGCAGCCGAGCGCCATAACCACTGAGCCACCGCGGTGGCTCTGTATTACTGTATTAAATCGCCAAAAAAAGTCATTCATTCGTCGAAAATTATATTAATCTCCTCGAAAAAACTAAAGTTGCATTCTGAAATAAACACAAAAAGAAAGTGCTGAATATTCAAAAAATAAAAACCTAATAAGTCCAACTGCTACTTATGAAGTGGTAACGGTAGCTTGCACATCTTGGCCCATCCTCAAGCAAGCATGTATGCCTTGTTTTCTGACTGCATTTCCTAGCTACCTGTTCACAAATTGTCTGGTGATGGCGATGGATAGTTTAATGTAAAGTTTTGCTATTTATACAAGTTTTGCTTATTAATTGAATCTGCATTCAATATTTTTGGTACACGAACCATAAATTATTTAACTTTCAAACTTAAAATTGCTTAAAAGAAGTGGGGATAATATTACTGTATTTTTCATGCAACAAGTGCAAGTTCGAGAAATTTTTCATTTTTATAGAGTAATGAAAGAGTATTCATTGTGGACTGTTCCAAAATCCGTGATACTCAATGAGAGTGAATACAAACAACTGCATCTGGTGCAGTGGACAGCTATAAAAGGCAGAGGGATGAAAGGAACTAAGCTGTGATATGAATGAGATATTGCATGACATTTAAAACTGGATCTTTTGGCTTTTCATGTTAACGAATGCTGACATTGATTGATCAAAAGAAATTTCTTTCTTTTAGCGGGTTCATTTCCATATGATGGGATAATGGAAGTGTTCAGTTTGATCTTACTGAGAGTTGAGTGCAGAGAGTTTTTAACCAGGGAAAGTCATGAATATGAACATTCACTTATATTGACTATTAGGAGAGTAGCTGGCTATATCGTCAGAGCATTGGAAACATTTAGAAAAGTCCTTGTGATTAGTTTTGTTCTGGTATATTCAGGAAGCGATTAGGACTCCTTCATTTACCAGAGCAACCCTGCAGGTATCTGCAGAACTGGACCAGTTCTGTGAAAAAAGTTGAGCTGAAATCACCCCTGTCTATTTCTACGAATCCTGCAGCATCCTTAAGTTTTATAAAAAGTGGGCGCAAAACTTGGACAAGGACAGAGGAAACACAAGTGGCGACTGACAAGCGCTTGTCAGTCATCGTTTGTGTTTCTTCTCGGTCCTTGTCCAAGTTTTGGGCCCACTTTTTATATCATGCAAAGCCAACTTGCCCTGCAACATGCTCTTCTGAACGTAATCAGTTTGTGGCACTGAACTTACGTTGTGTTTGCTAAACACTGAAATGTCTTGCAGGTGCACATCTGTTGAGTGGTATATCACATTTCTTGAGTGCAATGTTGGTCTTGAAATATTGCTCTGGAGTATTCCAGAGCGCACGACACAACGGCACGACACAACGGCAACTGGCAGCTAAAGCTTTGTTGAGAGCCATTCTAATTGAATTGAAACTTCTTGGAGCGGGTCCTCATAATCCAGCTAAAATGGTTTCGTGCAGCCAGAATGTGCTGTTTTATTTCCAGAATGCAGTACTGCTCCCCAAAAGGACTGACATCAAAAGGGTGACTGACAGTATGGGTGCGGGCCTGCAGGTACTTTTATGTGACGCTACTGCGGGAACCTGTGGCCCGGTTCCTGAGCGAGTTTCGGCATGTTCAGCGTGGCGCCACCTGGAGGGGTTCACGCCACCTGTGCGGAGGCCGCACCCCCACAGCTGAAGAACTGCCACCCTGCTTTAACGGCTCCGACTGGCGAGACGTCACTTTCCAGGTATGCCCAGAAATGCTTGGCATGTATGGGATTGGGCTGCTTTACTGGACACCTCCAAATTTGGGGCACGAAAATGCACTGCACAAGCAGGAAAAAGGGCAAGACAAGTGCAGACTAGCAACTAGTGGTTTGATTTGCAGAAGGCTATTCTTTGCTTTGTGGGAGTGCTTGTCATTTTGTTGTTCTTTCTCGTGACGTGTATTCCATGGGTGTAGTAGGCGGGCACCAAACTGTCCAGGGCTGCATTTTGCTTGCAGGCATGGCCACCTCAGCAGCTGTGGTATTACGCATTATATGTGGGGCTGTTGTGTCAGACTTCCTCAAGTGAAAAAAATACCAGGTACTGCGCATGCTGAATTGCCACTGCCGCCTTTGATTTGAATGATGGTAGAGTTGCAGCATATAGGCATATTTAATCCCCCCAGGGGGGCGCCTGCAGCTTGCAAACGTCACGACGGTGTGTAGCGACACCGCGGGTTCCCGAGCATCCGCAGGGACATCCCCGCAAGGGGATGATGGTGAACAGTGCATCACCACGGACCCGAGCACCCACGTTTCGCCGTGCGTGGCTTCGCCGTGTCCGGGGAAAAGGGGATCCTGGTGGTTGAGCCGATGCCGAGCGTTTGGACCTTTAAGGCCCCTCGGCGGAGGCAACACACCACTTTGGCCCCAGCTTCCTATAGACGGCACCTCCGGCCTGACCAGACCGGGGGAAATCGACCGGGGGAAATCGGCAGTCGCCTTTTCCTATTCTCCACTTCATCTTTCACTTTCCTGCCCCTTTCTCACAACTCTCCTATCTCCTACTCACTTCTTGGTTTTTTCCTTTTTCCTGGCGGCGAGGGTTAACCTTGTGTGGCTGACAAACCTTTGTTACGGCATATTTGGTTATAGTGATGGTGTACAGCTGGCGCGGACTGGGCTTTTTAAAGGCACCTGTCCCGTCCCCATGTAGGGCTCCATGGTGGGCGGCTGCCACCATTGCCGAACAAAGAACACATTCCATGGCTTCTCATTTTTTTCAACCCAATCTCCCTCGAAAAAAAGGGCGCACCGAGACAGATAAATTCTTCAAAAAAACGCTACAAGCTTCCCTCGATTCCACGTTGTTCACAGCGAGACAGATAAATTCTTCAAAAAAAACGCTACAAGCTTCCCTCGATTCCACGTTGTTCACAGCGAACACGAGGAACAGACTGCTAGACAAGTGTCACCATTCATTGTTACCAGGACTTGACAAGTGCCATAGGAGAAGGGTACAAAATCAAAAAACTAGCAAACGGAGACCTTCTTTTAGGAGTTTTATACACCCACCAACAAGAGAAAAAGAGAAATTGTCAGAAGTGAAGTCATTTGGAGATATACCAGTCAACCAGTCACAATCAGCACACACTGATCTTTGAATACTGTTCGGGGAGTTATCTCAGATGATGACCTCAAATATGTAACTGATGAAGAACTTCTGGAAGGTTTGAAGGAGCAAAATGTGACCAACGTGTACAGGATAAAAATGAGACGAGATAATAAAGAAATCCCCACAAAGCACATTGTCCTGAAAAGAAATCCCCACAAAGCACATTGTCCTGAAAAGAAATCCCCACAAAGCACATTGTCCTGACATTTGCATCTAGTATCCTCCCCGACTCCGTAGAAATAGGCTACATAAAGCTCCAACTAAGACAGTACATGCCAAACCCACGACGCTGCTTCAAATGCCAACGTTACGGCCACAGCTCTCAGAGTTGCCGGGGCCAACTCACATGTGCTAAATGCTCTTCCCATGAACACGATTCCGAAAACTGTGCAGTTGAACCACACCTATGTGTAAATTGTGAGGGCAGCCATCCTGCATACTCACGCGCATGTCCAGTTTGGAAACAAGAAAAGGAGATTGTCACAATCAAAGTCAAAGAAAACATAACATTTAGGGAAGCGCAGAAGAGGGTAGCTTTGATGCACAAACCTACTTTCTCCAATGTGGTGCAAAGGGGGCACAGCACCACAGCCGGTTTCGGCTCCCACTCAGGCCACACGCAGTGAGCCTGTAGCGGGGCCACCCGTGCCCAAGGTGGCAGCAGCTAGCGCTGCGCCACCACCCACAAAACAGGACGCGCGGGCCTCCAGGTCCGCGGGCCCTAAGGTCCCCCCCCACACGGAGAGGCCGAACATGGAAACAAACGTGCGGCTCGCACGTTCGTACAGCGTGTCAGAGGATGCGATGGACACGATGGACACAAGTCAAAGTAGTCCTATTGTGTCGACGCCGGAAGGGCGGCGGGGCTCTATAGACCGAAAAAAAAAAAAGCCCCGAATAAGGGCGCCTGAAAACCCAACCTAGTTCCTTTCAGTACCCACATAATACAAGATGGCTTTTATACACTGGAACTGTAGGGGACTCTTACATAACCTAAGCGACATAAAAGACATATTAGCCACATACTCACCTGTCGCCTTGTGTTTACAGGAGACAAATTTAGGCTCTAAACACGAAAACATTCTAAAACACTATAAGGTCTTCCGCTGTGACCGAGAGCAGGCGAGTCGGCTTTCGGGTGGCGTAGCCATCATTGTTAACAGTGGAATCGCAGCCCGAGAACACAAGCTTAAAACCAAATTAGAAGCTGTGGCGGCCATCCTGCACACATTTAAAACACTCACAGTGTGCTGCGTTCATATAGATCCACATCTTAAAATAACACTCCAAGACTTACAAGACCTTTTAGTGCAACTACCAGAACCGTTTTTGATGGTCGGAGATTTTAACGCCCACTCCAGTTTTTGGGGCAGTAACAAAACCGACACTAGAGGCCAACTGATTGAGGATTTTATACTCTCCAATAACCTTTGCCTCCTGAACACTGGCAAACAAACCTATTGTTCCCCTAGCTCAGGAAAATTGAGTTGCATAGATTTGTCTTTTAGTTCGTCCTCGATTTTTACAGATTTTAATTGGGATGTCTTAGATAACCCATATGGAAGTGATCATCTACCCATACTAATTAGCTTAGCACATTCACCCAAAGTAATCCCAACTAAACCACAACGATGGAAACTGCACTTAGCCGACTGGGCACTGTTCCGTGAAAAAGCCAGCCTAGATAGAATAGTATCTGACGACGAGAGTGTAGACGAACTAAACGAATTTCTCACAAACTGTATTATTGCTGCTGCACGCCAAGCTATTCCTCAATCCTCTGGAATAGTAAAACAAAATCACAAATACTAGTACACAAAAGAATGCAAAAGAAGCAAAAAGGAAACATACCAAAGCCTGGGGCATTTTTCACAGATACCCTACTCAGGAGAATTTTATAAAATTTAAAAAGGCAAGAGCAAAAGCTCGTTATATCCGTCGTAGTGCCGAAAAATCTTCTTGGAAAAATTACGTGTCGTTGATAAACTACTCAACCACATCAAAACAAATGTGGGAGAAGGTCAGAAAGCTAAAAGGCAACTACTCTCCGTTCACAGTCCCCCTTCTTACTGCTCCCGGTGTACAGACTAGTCTAGAACAACAGGCAGATATTTTAGGCAAATATTTTTCCGAAGTTTCCAGCTCATCCCATTACAGCGATTCACTTTTAAAATACAAAAAGACAGCAGAGAAACAAAGACTGCCGACAGGTTGCGGTACAAACGAACCGTACAATAGTTTAATTACAATACAAGAAATCCAAACAGTACTTTCTGCCGGTAAACATACTGCCCCCGGCCCAGACCAAATACATTACCAAATGCTAGCCCATCTTTCTGAACCTGCCGTAGAGGCACTTCTAAAGTTCTTTAACAAAGTTTGGGTATCAGGAAAAATACCCAAAGCTTGGAAAGAAGCTATTATTGTGCCGTTTCTTAAACCCGGGAAGCCACCAACCTCTCCGAACAGTTATAGACCCATAGCCCTTACCAATTGCCTCGCCAAGTCATTTGAAAGTGTCCTAAACATAAGATTAATTTTTGTCCTTCAATCCGTGAACTTCTCGACAGCCATCAATGTGGTTTTAAAAAAGGATGCTGCACAACAGATCACCTAGTCTGCCTTGAAAGTACTGTCATAGATGCGTTTATACACAGACAACAATGTCTTGCAGTCTTTTTTGACTTAGAAAAGGCATACGACATAACCTGGAGGTTTGGGATTCTGCAAGACCTTGCCGAGCTTGGCGTGCGCGGCAGGATGTTAAATTGCATAAAAGACTTTTTATCCAATCGCTCATTCGATGTGCGCCTAGGCTCGACTTTTTCAAAGAATTTTATTCAGGAAAATGGGGTACCCCAAGAATGTATTTTAAGTACAACTCTCTTTGTCATAAAAATGAATTCTATTAGGAAAATAATCCCAAGGTCCATTATGTATTCTGTCTATGTTGACGATCTTCAGATAGCATGTACATTCTCAAACATATCCACTTGCGAAAGACAAATACAGCTAACAATAAATAAACTGGCAACATGGGCAGACAGGAATGGTTTCCAGTTCTCTCCACAGAAAACAGTGGCCTTACTTTTTTCACTGAAACGGGGTCTACAGACAGACCCCACATTACACCTAAACGAAACCCAGTTACCTTTAAAAACTGAACGCAAATTCTTAGGCATAGCATTTGACCGAAAACTAACTTTTCTACCTCACATAAATGCGTTGAAAAAGAAAGCTTCTCGATCGCTGAATATACTCAAGTGCTTTCACACAAACACTGGGGTTCTGACAGGGCAAGCCTTCTACACATCTATCGCTCTGTAGTACGATCCTGCTTAGACTATGGTTGCCTGGTGTATGGTTCTGCAAGGCCATCCTACTTGAAACGACTAGATCCAGTGCACAATTTGGGGTTGCGTCTTTCCACTGGCGCTTACAGGACGTCGCCCATAAACAGTCTTTATGTCGAAACAAACGAACCATCACTTACAGATAGAAGAAGCATGCTTGCATACTTACATGCTCATACGTCCTAAAAATCCGTTCCCTTCCAAAACACATCTGTTATGAAATAGTTACAAAGTGTCCATCCAGAACAATCTTTAACAACAAACCGCAAACCACCAGGCCACTGCTCTTACGCTTTGAAGAGATCTGCCAGAATCTCGGCGTACTGAACACATTACCCAGCATTGCGCAAAGACGAGGTCCACTGCCTCCATGGTACGATTTTCCTACATTGTGCTATTTCACTCTCACACAGTTCCGCAAAAAGCAAACTCCACAACACCAAATAGTACAAGAATTTCTGGCACTTGAGGAAAAATACAATGGTTTCACAGCCTTTTATACTGACGGTTCGAAAACGGATACTTATGTAGGAAGTGCAGTGGTGCGAGGGAATTCGGAGACAACAATACGACTTCCACAGTGCGCATCCATCTTCACTGCAGAATGTTACGCAGTATATGTGACCGTAGAAAAAATACTCGGTGAGAACCTCAAAAACACTATTATTTAGACAGACTCTTTAAGTATACTTACAGCTCTCCACTCAAGAAACGCAATCACTCCTATACTTGGTGACATTATACACAACATAGTAACAGCCACAGCTAGAAGACAAAACATTAAACTCTGCTGGGTCCCGAGTCATGTCGGCATAAAAGGCGATGAGCGAGCAGATTTCTGTGCTGCTCAAGCTCGTGGCAAGGAAATAAAAAAAGTAAATATACCCTTGAATGACTGCATGAAATTAGTACAAAGGAAGTTAAGGAAAAAATGGCAGTCGGCTTGGAACAGAGATGTGGAAAATAAACCACACTTGGTAAAGCCAGTTATAGGTGAATTTAAGTCACGTGTGCACCAGGAACGTTTTAAGGAAGTGATTGTATGCCGTCTCCGGATAGGCCACACGCACCTTACGCACAACTTCCTGCTAACAAAACAAGATAAACCTGTTTGCGAGGAATGCAGAGATGAACTTACGGTTAACCACATTTTATTCTCATGTATAAAACTAGAAAAACTGAGAAAAAAGTCCTTCACTCATTTTTATCATAATTGCATTCCTTTCCACCCTACATTGCTTTTAGCTGATAATGCCATTGTTAACATACCTTCCATTTTTAGCTTTTTAAAAGTAGCAGGCGTACTTGAAAAGCTGTAATTTTTTTTACCCACTGGATTGCTTTTATACATGATACACCTCAGCCACTTTCTCATTCTTGAGAAGTAGGCTGAGGCTGTTTATTTGATTGGTTGGGAGCCTCTGGATCCTTGCTAGCCAAGGAAAGCCGCTAAGGCTGCCTGACCTTCTTTAAGGCTTCTACCATTAGCCATTTCCAAATTTCTTCCCTTCTTTTATTACTAGGCAGTACAATCTTTTTAAGTCATCTGCACCATCGCCTCTTTTTCATACTCCAAAACATTCTGTAGAAAAGCAATTCTGTACCTTGTGCTTGGCGCATGATGGCCTTAGCTGCCTATGGGCCATAAAACCCAGCACAACACACAACACAGGCATATTTAACCAGTAAATTGTTTTATTTGTATTTATATTATACATGTTATGTTTCGTGCAGATATTCATGCTTGTTCTGAATTTGAGGAGTTCAGAATTATCCACCTGCAAAAATGAAAGGCCCTGCATATAGACCAGAATCCAGAGCCGTTCTCCAGTGCCGCCATTTTCTGCCATCTGGCACGCCACGGTGCAAGCATTTCTTTGGGGAATGCGGGGTTGCAGTAGCCCTGCGCTGCTCCCCGCCTGCATGAAAGTTGCAATATACTAGCATTCGGGAGCAAGAAAACATCGCCGAGCATATTTCCTCAGCGCTGTTGTGTTGCAGCTAGTTTTGCGTTATCAGAAAGGTAAAATATGTGCAGCATAACAACGCAGTTTCTCCCGTTTCATCAAATCTGGAATATATATTAGTAGAAAGTCAGCCTTCACTTCTGCAGCCAGCAGATCAATACAATTTTTTTGGAAGCTCTCGGTGCATTGCCTAGCCATTCGGGCCTGTGTCATAGAATCTATAGTGAAATCATGTATATTTTGTTCTGACTTACTTATTGTTAGCCCTTCACTACGCTGAGTGTCCTCTAACATATGAAAAAAGCAATGTAAATTGATAGTGGTCGTGCCTACATCCCCTTACAGGAAATGTGTTTAATGTGAGCACTAGTTACCTCATCACTCGGATGCTGAAGACAAACCACGTGTGATTGAGAACACACATTTCACTCACTGAACAACCTTCATTCTGGAGCTCACTCATCCGCCAACCTCTTGTGTGTCACTAAATCATTGTGTCAGATCACTAAGTCTACATTCTGATGCATAAAGTTGTCAACCCTTTAAGAAAAGCAGACACTTATTTATCACTGACGGTAGGACATGTAAAAGGCAGAAACAAGGTAATCACCAGCACAGAAGTCTCCTTTTAAATACCGTTTTCCATTTCGTAGCCTGCCTGATTGACTGCCCTCGGATATCGCCTCAACCAGGAGCAATGCACACCAAATAAATGCAGCACTGTCTGGTACAGGAAAACATGAGTAGTGACGCACAGTTCGATGTGCGCCGCCTATGCAGCCCACAGTCCACCGGGCCACGTACGCCGAGAGGTGGTGCCTGGTGTAATGAGTAGGAGTACACCCGCAGCCCCTGAATGTGAGGGTACAGAAATCTCGTCTGCAATGCGTGTAGTCCATTGCGCAACATGGTTGCTATAGTCTTCACTCAAGTCCACTCATTGATCTGTGCCCACTCTTATATTAAGCCCAGAGATCAGAAATCTCGTCTGCATTGCGTGTAGTCCATTGCGCAACATGATTGCCATAGTCTTCACTCAAATCCACTCATTGATCTGTGCCCACTCTTATATTAAGCCCAGAGATCAGAAAACTCGTCTGCATTGCGTGTAGTCTATTGTGCAACATGATTGCCATAGTCTTCACTCAAGTCCACTCATTGATCTGTGCCCACTCTTATATTAAGCCCAGAGATCAGAAAACTCGTCTGCATTGCGTGTAGTCCATTGTGCAGATTGCCATAGTCTTCACTCAAGTCCACTCATTGATCTGTGCCCACTCTTATATTAAGCCCAGAGATCAGAAATCTCGTCTGCATTGCGTGTAGTCCATTGCGCAACATGATTGCCATAGTCTTCACTTAAGTCCACTCATTGATCTGTGCCCACTCTTATATTAAGCCCAGAAATCAGAAATCTCGTCTGCATTGCGTGTAGTCCATTGTGCAACATGATTGCCATAGTCTTCATTCAAGTCCACGCATTGATCTGTGCCCACTCTTATATTAAGCTCAGAAATCAGAAATCTCGTCTGCATTGCATGTAGTCCATTGCGCAACATGATTGCCATAGTCTTCACTCAAGTCCACTCATTGATCTGTGCCCACTCTTATATTAAGCCCAGAAATCAGAAATCTCGTCTGCATTGCGTGTAGTCCATTGCGCAACATGATTGCCATAGTCTTCATTCAAGTCCACTCATTGATCTGTGCCCACTCTTATATTAAGCCCAGAAATCAGAAATCTCGTCTGCATTGCGTGTAGTCCATTGCGCAACATGCTTGCCGTAGTCTTCATTCAAGTCCACTGACTGATCTGTGCCCACTCTTATATTAAGCCCAGAAATCAGAATACTCGTCTGCATTGCATGTAGTCCATTGCACAACATGATTGCCATAGTCTTCACTCAAGTCCACTCATTGATCTGTGCCCACTCTTATATTAAGCCCAGAAATCAGAAATCTCGTCTGCATTGCGTGTAGTCCATTGCTCAACATGATTGCCATAGTCTTCATTCAAGTCCACTCATTGATCAGTGCCCACTCTTATATTAAGCCCAGAAATCAGAAATCTCGTCTGCATTGCGTGTAGTCCATTGCGCAACATGATTGCCATAGTCTTCATTCAAGTCCACTCATTGATCTGTGCCCACTCTTATATTAAGCCCAGAAATCAGAAATCTCGTCTGCATTGCATGTAGTCCATTGCGCAACATGATTGCCATAGTCTTCACTCAAATCCACTCATTGATCTGTGCCCACTCTTATATTAAGCCCAGAGATCAGAAAACTCGTCTGCATTGCGTGTAGTCCCTTGTGCAACATGATTGCCATAGTCTTCACTCAAGTCCACTCATTGATCTGTGCCCACTCTTATATTAAGCCCAGAGATCAGAAAACTCATCTGCATTGCATGTAGTCCATTGTGCAACATGATTGCCATAGTCTTCACTCAAGTCCACTCATTGATCTGTGCCCACTCTTATATTAAGCCCAGAGATCAGAAATCTCGTCTGCATTGCGTGTAGTCCATTGCGCAACATGATTGCCATAGTCTTCACTCAAGTCCACTCATTGATCTGTGCCCACTCTTATATTAAGCCCAGAAATCAGATATCTCGTCTGCATTGCGTGTAGTCTATTGCGCAACATGATTGCCATAGTCTTCATTCAGGTCCACTCATTGATCTATGCCCACTCTTATATTAAGCCCAGAAATCAGAAATCTCGTCTGCATTGCATGTAGTCCATTGCGCAACATGATTGCCATAGTCTTCACTCAAGTCCACTCATTGATCTGTGCCCACTCTTATATTAAGCCCAGAAATCAGAAATCTCGTCTGCATTGCGTGTAGTCCATTGCGCAACATGATTGCCATAGTCTTCACTCAAGTCCACTCATTGATCTGTGCCCACTCTTATATTAAGCCCAGAGATCAGAAATCTCGTCCGCATTGCGTGTAGTCCATTGCGCAACATGATTGCCATAGTCTTCATTCAAGTCCACTCATTGATCTGTGCCCACTCTTATATTAAGCCCAGAGATCAGAAAACTCATCTGCATTGCGTGTAGTCCATTGCGCAACATGATTGCCATAGTCTTCATTCAAGTCCACTCATTGATCTGTGCCCACCGTTATATTAAGCCCAGAGATCAGAAATCTCGTCTGCATTGCGTGTAGTCCATTGCGCAACATGATTGCCATAGTCTTCACTCAAGTCCACTTATTGATCTGTGCCCACTCTTATATTAAGGCCAGAAATCAGAAATCTCGTCTGCATTGCGTGTAGTCCATTGTGCAACATGATTGCCATAGTCTTCATTCAAGTCCACTCATTGATTTGTGCCCACTCTTATATTAAACCCAGAAATCAGAAATCTCGTCTGCATTGCGTGTAGTTCATTGCGCAACATGATTGCCGTAGTCTTCATTCAAGTCCACTCATTGATCTGTGCCCACTCTTATATTAAACCCAGAAATCAGAAATCTCGTCTGCATTGCGTGTAGTTCATTGCGCAACATGATTGCCATAGTCTTCATTCAAGTCCACTCATTGATCTGTGCCCACTCTTATATTAAGCCCAGAGATCAGAAAACTCGTCTGCATTGCATGTAGTCCATTGCGCAACATGATAGCCATAGTCTTCATTCAAGTCCACTCATTGATCTGCGCCCACTCTTATATTAAGCCCAGAAATCAGAAATCTCGTCCGCATTGCGTGTAGTCCATTGCGCAACATGATTGCCATAGTCTTCATTCAAGTCCACTCATTGATCTGTGCCCACTCTTATATTAAGCCCAGAAATCAGAAATCTCGTCTGCATTGCGTGTAGTCCATTGCGCAACATGATAGCCATAGTCTTCATTCAAGTCCACTCATTGATCTGTGCCCACTCTTATATTAAGCCCAGAAATCAGAAATCTCGTCTGCATTGCATGTAGTCCATTGCGCAACATGATTGCCATAGTCTTCACTCAAGTCCACTCATTGATCTGTGCCCACTCTTATATTAAGCCCAGAAATCAGAAATCTCGTCTGCATTGCGTGTAGTCCATTGCGCAACATGATTGCCATAGTCTTCATTCAGGTCCACTCATTGATCTATGCCCACTCTTATATTAAGCCCAGAAATCAGAAAACTCGTCTGCATTGCATGTAGTCCATTGCGCAACATGATTGCCATAGTCTTCACTCAAGTCCACTCATTGATCTGTGCCCACTCTTATATTAAGCCCAGAAATCAGAAATCTCGTCTGCATTGCGTGTAGTCCATTGCACAACATGATTGCCATAGTCTTCACTCAAGTCCACTCATTGATCTGTGCCCACTCTTATATTAAGCCCAGAAATCAGAAATCTCGTCTGCATTGCGTGTAGTACATTGCGCAACATGATTGCCATAGTCTTCATTCAAGTCCACTCATTGATCTGTGCCCACTCTTATATTAAGCCCAGAGATCAGAAATCTCGTCCGCATTGCGTGTAGTCCATTGCGCAACATGATTGCCATAGTCTTCATTCAAGTCCACTCATTGATCTGTGCCCACTCTTATATTAAGTCCAGAGATCAGAAAACTCATCTGCATTGCGTGTAGTCCATTGCGCAACATGATTGCCATAGTCTTCATTCAAGTCCACTCATTGATCTGTGCCCACCCTTATATTAAGCCCAGAGATCAGAAATCTCGTCTGCATTGCGTGTAGTCCATTGCGCAACATGATTGCCATAGTCTTCACTCAAGTCCACTCATTGATCTGTGCCCACTCTTATATTAAGGCCAGAAATCAGAAATCTCGTCTGCATTGCGTGTAGTCCATTGTGCAACATGATTGCCATAGTCTTCATTCAAGTCCACTCATTGATTTGTGCCCACTCTTATGGTGGGCACAAATCAATCGTGGTGTTCGTCTCTCGTCTCTTGTGTCCTCGTCTTTTGCTGCGCTACACAGTGTATTGGAACTATGTACCAACAAGCCCAAAAAGCCACGCTACTGATCTTATATTAAACCCAGAAATCAGAAATCTCGTCTGCATTGCGTGTAGTTCATTGCGCAACATGATTGCCATAGTCTTCATTCAAGTCCACTCATTGATCTGTGCCCACTCTTATATTAAGCCCAGAGATCAGAAAACTCATCTGCATTGCGTGTAGTCCATTGCGCAACATGATTGCCATAGTCTTCATTCAAGTCCACGCATTGATCTGTGCCCACTCTTATATTAAGCCCAGAAATCAGAAATCTCGTCTGCATTGCGTGTAGTCCATTGTGCAACATGATTGCCATAGTCTTCACTCAAGTCCACTCATTGATCTGTGCCCACTCTTATATTAAGCCCAGAAATCAGAAATCTCGTCTGCATTGCGTGTAGTCCATTGCGCAACATGATTGCCATAGTCTTCATTCAAGTCCACTCATTGATCTATGCCCACTCTTATATTAAGCCCAGAAATCAGAAATCTCGTCTGCATTGCATGTAGTCCATTGCGCAACATGATTGCCATAGTCTTCACTCAAGTCCACTCATTGATCTGTGCCCACTCTTATATTAAGCCCAGAAATCAGAAATCTCGTCTGCATTGCGTGTAGTCCATTGCGCAACATGATTGCCATAGTCTTCATTCAAGTCCACTCATTGATCTGTGCCCACTCTTATATTAAGCCCAGAAATCAGAAATCTCGTCTGCATTGCGTGTAGTTCATTGCCCAACATGATTGCCATTGTCTTTATTGAAGTCCACTCATTGATCTGTGCCCACTCTTATATTAAGCCCAGAGATCAGAAAACTCGTCTGCATTGCGTGTAGTCCATTGCGCAACATGATTGCCATAGTCTTCATTCAAGTCCACGCATTGATCTGTGCCCACTCTTATATTAAGCCCAGAAATCAGAAATCTCGTCTGCATTGCGTGTAGTCCATTGCTCAACATGATTGCCATAGTCTTCATTCAAGTCCACTCATTGATCTGTGCCCATTCTTATATTAAGCCCAGAGATCCTCATCATTGTTACCACTTAGACGTATTGCACAAGTATGCGTTGTTCTTGTAATCTCAGCTTGAACATGGCGAACCGTGGTTCACCATGCTCTGTCTGTCTGTCTGGCAGGGTTAATTGAAGGTCACTGGATGTAATTTGGCTGACGATGATTATGAATATCTTGCTTCTTTGGTTCTTGTCTGCAGGAGTTCCTGTCGTGTCCATGGAATTTGGCAGTGAACCGGCAGACGCGCATGCTTGCCGACCTAACCCTGGTAGGTTGCTACAACCGGTCGGGGCTGAGCGAGCACCAGCGGGACCTGCTGCTGCTGGCCAGCGCACGGGAGAACCTGCGCCGCACGGCCTTTTTTGGCCTGACTGAGGAGCAGTGGCGCTCCCAGCACCTGTTCGAGAGCACCTTCGGTCTGCGCTTTGTGCGCCCCTTTGAGCAGCTCAACGAGACACGTAGCGCCGCCGCCCAGGGGCGGGTGCCCCCTGCTGACCTTGAAGCAGTACGCAGGTGGGTGCCCCCTTTCTTGCCATCGCTCACATCCGTGTTTTACGAGTGATCAATATTTGGGCACGGAGCGAAACTGGCAGAGAAATCTGATTTGAACATGCTGCAAGTAGTTTGCAACACTGTGAATTATATGGGGATTTAAGCCAGTCTGAACGACGTGTGCTGCAAACTAGGTTCTTTCTGGCTCCTCACCTCGCACCTCGCATCTGGCGGCCAGGGTAGAGTGGTTGTAGGATAGCCGTGGCCAGGCCTGCAGCTTTGTGCACATGTGTATACAGTTAAACCTCGGTGTAACGAAGTATTCCAGTTTTCATAACTTCACGCCCATAGAACACCATGTATTTTTTGCCTCAATATAATGAAGTAGAAGATTTTTCCGCATTTTCAATGCAACGAAATTTTATTGATGGCTGGAAAGAAACCAGTGGGGAAAATTGTATCGCAGCCACGAGTGGTTGAGCAGAGCGCATGCTGGAGCACGCATTGGAATGCATGCGTCATATGGGTGCCGCCCGGCTTTCACATAAGGAGTGCATATGCAGACACAATACGGCGACGGTCGTATTGGTGAGTGCGCCGCTGGCATGAGCAGCAGCAGAGCCTTGGCATGGTGCCAGGCAAGCCTGCAGCTCTCGCTTCTATCTTGCCAAAATTGGCGCCGAATGCAATGTGCTGCCTGTGCTCGAAGGCAGCATGCCTGCGTTTGTCACGTTTACAGGTACCCAAAGCTAGACAGACAGAAGGCCTGGAAGGCCCAGTGCCGTTAACGCACCCATTAGCTGAGAAGCCCCTCACGCGCTTCACACCCAACAACCTCGCTTCTCGCTCAGATGGTGCACTTTTGGGCAAAAAGACACACACTCGGACCAGCGGCAAAAAACATGAGAAGTGGAACGGGCCTGATTTAATTTCATTGTTTGATGTTTGGAGGACACTGTTCTTGCTGGAGAGAGAGAGAGAAACCTTTATTGCTGGAAAAGAAGGATTCCTGGATTCTTAACGGAAGGGCCGGGTGGCCGTTAGCTGATCACTGGCGGCAACCTTTTCGGCAGGAGAAAGAAAGGAGAGGAGAGAGGGGTGGGAAGGGGCAGTAGGCGTGGCCCGCCGCAAGGCCGCCACTGACGGCCACGAGGTCGCAGCTATAGCAGCGATGGAACGCGTCCTCGTGTTGGCAATGTGCTCGGGGCACTTACAAGAGGATGATGACAACAAAACCAAATCCCAAGTCGAGTGCATCATTGCCGTCACCCACAAAGTGTTTGGCGCTACAGACGTGCCGAGGCAGTTCACGAGCTCACAACATAAGCGAGACGCGCGTAATGCCGTTGCTGCTGGCGAAGAAAGGGCAGCAGTAAAAGACCACTTTAATCGCAAATAAAGGTTTTTCCCCTGAGTTATCCGTAGCGCATTTTTGGCAGATTCTTAGCATGCTAACAGAATATTGATGCTTCAAAATTTCAGTTTCACGAAGTAAAGTGTCGATTTTACTGACCTTGTTAAATCGAGGTTTAACTTAACTGTAGTTGCCTGTCTTTCTGTTGTGGAATAGGGGCATGTGGACAGACAACGACACTCACGATGTGAAAACAAGGGAACTAGAGAATACAGCTACAGTCGATCCCGTAACTCGGAGGGGATCGCGAAATAGTTCGATATATCGATAATTCGGAATATAAAATATGCATGTCAAAAGCCTCTCCAACAACTCCACACATCTCAAGGCAGTTTCCTGATGTCGTGACTGACGGGAACTTACCGATCTGTGCCTCAAAGGCGCGTAAAAAAAACAAAAGCACAGCGCGATGACCAGAGCACTTTATTTCGGAAGAAAAAGATCTGTGACCTTTGCTTGCTTTTCCTTCTGCACCAAGTTCATTAAGCTGTCCTCAAGCTTGTTGACAGTGTCCAAATGAGAAAGGCCAGCTCCTTCCATTCTGCCACAACAGCGGCGAATGACGCTGAATGCTCATGCAAGTTCAGCTGCAGTGTATGGTGGTTGGTCCTCTTCGTCGGAACCTTCGCCGCTGCTCGAGTCTGCGTCCTCGTCACCCATGATGTCAGCCACAATCTCCACATCAGCGCGATCCGCTACAGCTTGCACGCCATCGTCTGCGCTGATGAAATCGCGGGCTCTAACGCCGCTTGGGATGGCGCCTGGGAATGCCGAGAGCTCGCGAAATTCGCTGTCCAGGCATCCAGCGTCATCGTCTTCACCGTCAAGACATCTGTCACCTGCAGCTACCACAAAGCCTGCTTGCGGAAGCAGTTCACAATTGTGCTTTTCTTCTCGTCGTTCCAAGCACCAGCCAGCGTTTGAATGGCTCCAAGGAGGTCCACCTTGAGTTCGATTCCTAATCGAAGGTTGATTAGGAGCCTCTGCACCAGTCGTCATCTGTACCCAACCTTTCACAATGCCTTGGTCGAGAGGCTGAAGTTTTGCTGTTGTGTTTGGCGGCAGAAACTTGAGGGTGACCTGCTTTAATGGGCAGACGACATGATGTGCCGAACAATTGTCAAAAAGAAGACAAACTTTGCGGCCAGACTTCTCCAGTTTGGCATCCCACGCCTGTAGCCACTCAGCGAAAAAATCGCGTGTCATCCAAGCTTTCCTATTGGACGCGTATCGAACCGGGAGGCCTTTCGCGTTCTTAAAGCAGCGTGGCGACCTGCTCTTTCCGATAAGAAATGGCCGTAGTTTGCATGTCCCATCCATATTTGCAGCAAGCAAAATCGATACACGCACTTTGCTGTTCTTTCCACCATGGCATGCAGTGCCCTTCAGATGCAGAGTCTTGTTTGGCAGCATTTGCTAAAACAGTGCCGTCTCATCTGCGTTGAATATTTATGACGGCGAAAAGCTGCCAGAAATATTTGGCCACTCTTCGGACAACCACTTCTCTATGTGGCTTGTGCTAGTCGCCTCGCTTTCGCCCGAAAGGGTCTTTCCGACGATGCTGTAGCGACTTAAATCGCTGCTGCCAACCAGTGCCACCAGTGAAGCTTTCTTCTCCGAAGGCCACAGCAAACCATTTGGCCTTCTCCATGAGCATTGGGCCGTCAACAGGTATGTTCTTGGTACATGTCTCCAAAAACTAGGCGTGCCTTCTCGACCTTGTCAAAGGTTGGGACGCGCTCCAGGGCGACTGGACTGCGCTGCCTTCAGCTTAACATCGGCTTTGTTCTTGAGGAACGTACTCAGGGTGCTGCGAGGAATTCCGAATGCTGCGGCGACCGACGACTTTTTCTCACCAGCCTCCACCCGTCGAATGATGTCCACCTTTGTTGAAAAATCCAAATTCTTGCGTTTTTTCGCGGCCATGGCTCCGGAACACATGCCAAAAGCGGAAAGAAAAACGCACTGCACCACACGAGTCTCAAGCCTTCGCGTTGGCCTCAAGCCACAAGCCCAAGCTGCTCTGGCCTCGTTCGTCTCTCTGTGCCAGCGGTGTCAGCCAACCAAAACACAGGGAACGGGCGCCTGCGGTCAGCGTGGTTCCTCCCTCCCGCTTCCCTTTCACACCCAATCGCACTCCAAGTGCTCCTCGTCACGTGCCTTTTACCCATATGCCCCTTTCTCAGGGTGCGGGGCGGCGTGCGTGAGAGGGCGGGAAAATCGCGAGAGCTTCAAGAGAAGCACACTTGCCTTGCGGGGGTGGGATGCGGTGGGAGAAGCGCACTTGCAAGGGTGGGGTATGGTGGGAGAAACGCACTTGCTGGGGCGCAGCTCAGCACGGAGTTCGATGCATCGACATGCGGTGCATAGGAGTTCTATATATGCGAACAATATCGCTATACTTTTGCATGGGATTTCCAAAGGGATTTTTCAACTGTTCGATATAGACAATGATTCGATATATCCGGGTTCGATATATCCGGGATCGACTGTAGTGCTGTGAAATACGCAAAACGATTGCTTCTTGCGTGGAATGGAGCTATTGTTGGCGACATATACAGAGAAAAATGAAATCACTATGTCACGAAGGTACATTTATAGATTGGTACATAAACTCTTATGGGGAGACTCAGTTACGACGTACAAAGTTTGAACAAACTAGCCAAGAAGCACATGTCACAGTGCTTAAGGCAGTCAGTGGTGACTTGAACTGTGCGCACCATGCACCTGAAGGCATGAGCCACACAACTCATCTCACTTTGCAATGCAGTGTGCCAGGTTTATTGGCTTGGTGTAGATGGGCCTATCTACACACAGTACACTGTATATTTGTGTGCTTGTCATGGTCCCTAGGTTCCCTTGGGCACATCTAAGCCAGACACAGCCATAGGCAAGATTGGATGGTTTAAATTTATCGTGCCTAGCTGAGTGCAGTGTGTTTAACTCAATTGTTGATTGGAGTTTGGAGACATTGTAAATTAGCCCGGGCATCGCATTCTGCCCTACTTTTGGAGAGGAGAGGGTTCTCCGTTCAGGGCTGCCACAGGAGGCCATGGGGGGGGGGGGGATGGTGCTCCCGTTGTCTGCATGCGATGTGCAGAGGTCTGTGGTATCTATCATGTGATTACACGGGGGTGTGCCAACATATATGGCAGCCCCCAGGGACTGGAGAGCTATACCTCAGATGGATCAAAGAAAGCCATGCTGGGAGCGGTCATTTGCAGAGGGCCAAGAAAGAGGTCGGAAAGGGATGTGGTGCCAGTGAAACGGTTTCAGTGTTAGTTGTCCATAGCGTTAGTTTTCTTTAAAAGAGAGCACAAAAGGCTCAAATTTACAGAATTAAGCGACACGCAAGTTTTGTGTCCTTCTGAGCTTACAAGATCTACCTGGGCAGTTTAAGGTGGCAGGTCAGCTTTTCACTGCCATCAGTTTGTCTTTTATTGTGCTGTTCCTGGGTTGTTGAGTGGCAGCTCTAGTGTTCCTCGCACTACACACTTTAACTACAAAAGCATACTCGAAAAACAAAGACTTCCAACAAGTGGCAGCACAAATGAGCCTTACAATAGCTTAATTATACTGCTAGAAATCCATACCTTTTGTTCACCGGCAAACAGACAGTACCCGGTCCATATAAGATACATTTCACAATGCTTTCCCACTTCACTGAAGTTGCTGTAAAAGCTCTTCTACAATTCTTAAACAAAATATGGGAATCTGGAAAAGTACTGGAAGCTTGGAAAAATACAGTTCTTGTGCCTTTCCTAAAAGCTGGAAAGTTGCCAACCTCTCCTGATAATTATAGACAGATAGCACTAACGAGTTGTCTCGCCAAACCTTTCGAAAGTGTGTTGAATATGTTAGCTTGATAGTTATCAATGAATTCCACAAACTTCTTGATGTCCACCATTGTGGATTTTAAAAAATATGTTCTACAAATAACCATCTCGTCTACCTTGAAAACGCAGTCCATAATAATAATAATAATAATAATAATAATAATAATATCTTTTATTCACTTCAATTCGCAAGTACATGCTCCAGCCCGCGTAAGCGTTATCGCTTGTGTGCGTGGCTGGGTAGCCGGGGTGTGAAGTACATGACTCAGCAGTGAATAAAACAAAAAAAGAGCTCGAGCCAGACAGACTAAGAAATTGCTTCCGTGACGCGAGGCGAACACATGTGCAAAAACCGTTGTCACTTTCATGTACGAAATGGCAACACTGAGAACATGGAAAAAATAGATTAAAAATTTGTCATTCAATATATTACTATTCAACCACGATCGAAGAAACTTGTTAAGTTGTTTTAATCCATTAATCCATTAATAAGGAACATAATGACTGCGGGTTTTTCTTCCATAATTAGTGTAAATCCGTGGTATGACGTATTTTTCCGACTGACGGAGAGACCATACTTTAATGTTATCGATTTTAAAGACGCTGTGGAAGAAATTTTTGCGCAATATGTCAAAAATAAATTGCTTGTGTACCGGTAGCATCTCAAAATGTTCCATACTAGCTATTACTGCTTTATCATGACAGCTGGTTCCGTAGGCTAGATAAAATGCAATTCTGTACAGTATGCGGCTTAGTATGTTTAGTTTATATAATGATGTGGTTCCGTAAATTGTTATTCCATATCGCAATATGGATTCTCCTAACCCTTTATAAATCATTTTTCTAACCGACACATCGCAAATAGATCGTAGGGCATACATATAAACACACACCAGGCGCAAACGTTTGGCTAGCTCTTGAATATGAAAGTTCCATAACAGAGTTTCGTCAAATGTCATGCCAAGATACTTGAAGCTCGATTTAAGTTCCAAAGGTGGGCATGAACAGCATGTACAATTCTTATCATTAAGATATATATTAGAGCATGTTTGAAGTTTTCCGTATGGACTATGAAAACAAAGAAAGCAGGTTTTTGAGATATTAGTATAAATCTGATTAGTGTTAAACCATTCTATCAAAAAATGAACATCCCGTTGCATCCTGCCGCATGCTTCTTCATAAATTTCACTTGGTATCACCAGAGCAGTGTCATCTGCATATAAAAAAATCTGAGAGCTTAAAGAAAGATCGGTCATGTCATTGACGTAAATATTGAATAATAAGGGTCCTAAAACTGAGCCCTGAGGAGCACCAGTAGAAACGTGTAACATTGTACTATATGACTCGCCTATTCGAACACATTGTTCTCGATCAGTAAAATAGCTCTTAAAAAACGACATGTAAGGACCTCTGAAACCAAAATGATAGAGTTTAGCTAATAGTAAATTATGGTTAATAGTATCAAACGCTTTTTGCAGATCAATAAAAAGTTTAAGGACAATGTTATTTTTATCTATTTCTTTACAGATTAAATCATGAAAATCTTCTAGTAGGCTTATGGTTCTTTTACCTTTGCGGAAACCATACTGGGCGGCATTTAGTAGATGGTACTTATCACAAAGGGACGTCATGCAGGCATGTACAATTTTCTCTATGATACAAGCGATGGCAGACAAGATAGCAATTGGCCTGTAATTGTTAAAATCTCTTTTAGAGCCTTTTTTGTGCAAAGGTCTTATTAAACTTATTTTCATGTACCTATGAATGTGTCCAGTTGTGAAAGTTTCGTTGATAATATAAAGTAATATGGTTTTAAATCTGTCAAAATGCACTATGAGATCCCTCATCCTAACACCATCATACCCTGGTGTTTTTGTGATTGACATTGTTTTCAATACATTCCGTAATTCTAGCCATTCTAGCGTAATTTGTGTATGAAACATTCATACACAAATAACACTGTTTGGCAGTATTTTTTGACATGCAAAATGCATACGGTACCACCTGGAGGTTTGGGATTCTTCGCAACCTAGTAAACCAAGGTATCCATGGCAGGATGCTTAACTGCTTGAAAGATTTTCTGTCTGACCATTCATTTCATGTGCACCTAAGTTCCAGCCTTTGGTGAAGATTCATTCAGGAAAATGGGGGTACCGCAGGGGTGTATCCTAAATACAGCACAGTTTATTGTAAAAGTGAATTCTATACCTAAAATGATTCCAGAGTCCATTATGTATTCCGTCTATGTCGATCACCTTCAAATTGCATGCACATCCTCCATCTTATCAACATGTGAAAGATAGATACAACTCTCATTAAACAAACTAGTGATCTGGGGAGGCATAAATGAATTTAAGGTTTTCTCACAAAAAACTGTTATGTCCTCCGCTATGCCCTGCCTGACTATGCCGGGAAAGCCAGAGAACTTGGAAGTCAACCACCACCTCGCCTCTTGAACAACTCTCTTTGTTCTTAGTCTGCGATGAGTATATATACAGATGCATGTGTCAGCTGACATGATAATGTGCATGCCTAGTGCCATCTAGGTTATATGAACATAACTTCTGAATACCACATTTTCCCCCCTCAAAAAGAGTCACTTGGTGTAACTAACAACAGCTGTTAACACTATAAACACTCAATGTTTTTGATAGTCTTTAAACCACGATTGTGGTCTTTGCCTTGTCGGACACCTCAGTTCTGGAACGTCCCTTCCAACTGGTGTCCGAACAGATGGCTGTTGAGTTTGGTCATTCTTTTCCTGCTGTGGCTCGCCAAACGGTGTTACTGCTTCAGGCGAACAGCTTTTTGCAACTGTAGGTGGTGTAACTGTTAGAGGGCAGGGTACCAGCCGATTCCGATTCCAGGGGCGGCCATCATTAAGTTTGTAGGTGTCTTGACCACATTGGTCAACAATGGTGAACGGACTTGAGTAGCTCAAACCGCCCTTAGACACATGACCTGGCAACTTGACTCACACCAGTTGACCTGTTGTTAACGCAGAATGCTTTGCAGCTCGTCGACGGTCAGTGTAGGCCTTACTTGCTTGTTGCTTTTGCTCTACTCTGCTGCGGGCAGACTTCATCACTGCTTTTAGGTCTTGGATACCTGGCACTCCTAGAAGATCAAGATTTGTCCTGGGATCATGTCCGTGAAGAAGGACGAAAGGCTTCACTTCTGTGGTGGCATGTGGTGTGAAACGGTAGACTCCAAAGTATTTGGTGATAGCTTCCTTCAAAGGCCGATGTTCTTGTGTGCAGACTTGCACGTACTCTTTGAGTACTCAGTTAAACCTCTCTACCTGGCCGTTAGCTTGCAGGTGGTAGACTGCCGAATACGCGTGGGCGATGCCACGTTCCTTAAGAAAACTGTCAAACTCACATGCTGTAAACTGAGCACCATGTTCACTCACAATCTTGTCTGCATATCCTTCCCTGCTGAAGATGCTTCGCAGAAAGGAGATGACTGTTGCAGCAGTCACTTTCGCCGAGAAACAAACCTCTCGCTATTTGCTGAAGTAGTCTATAGCCGTAATGGCAAAACAACAGTCTGCAGGCACATTGGAAAAAGGCCCCACAATATCGATTCCTAGCTTCTATCATGGTGCCGATGAGAATGCAACTGGCTGCAGAGGTGGTGTCACCGGATTTGCAGACTTGGTCAGCAGATTGGCATACCCCGCAAAATGTAAGCCACCAGTATTGTTCATGTAGTCGCTGCTTTGTCCTTGTTATTCCTGGATGGGACTTGTGTGCTGCGTCAAAAAGCCACGAATGTGCGACGAATTTGTCTCCACAAAGCAGGAGGTCTCCAACAACTGAGAGCTCAGTCCGCACCCGGTAGAAGGTAACTGCTTCGGCAGACAACATCTTCACTGCAGGCCATGCCGAAGTCGTCTACTTCATAACCTGTTGCAGCAGTGGGTCTACACTGTGTGAACGACAAACTCCGAATCATAACGCATGTTGAGACAACACAAACGGTCTCCCCTCTCTTCATCCTCCACACAACCTGGGAGGGGCATCCTTGAAAGAGCATCAGCAACAGTATTTTTGTCACCCTTCTGGAATTCAATCGTAAAGTTGTATGCCAGCAGCCTGGCGTGCCACCTTGCAATCCGGAATGGTCAGTGACCTACCCCCTTTGTGCTTAGGAGTGTGATCAGAGCCTGGTGGTCGGTGCGTAATATTGTCGCATATGTAAATAGCCTTGTGTGTGAGTCAAAGACGAAGCCCAAAGAATTAGGCCCTGCAGCAGTCAGCAAGAATGGCCGAGGAGAAAACACGAGCCGTGCACTTCTTCCTTGGGAATCTTTGTTGCCCTCTTCAGAGCTGGTGGCATTAGCCCCCCCGTTCGGGAAGCATCGACCCGATGCTGAAGAGGACTTGCCGTGGCACAAGATCAGTGCGTCCTAGCTTGCTAAGGTTTGAGGCGGACCACATGAACCACCTTGGAGCGCTTGCGTCGTCGGGATTCGGGCATCTCATAGTTGAGCTCGCCGACACGACGAAGGATTCTATAGGGACCGAAATAACGGCGCAGGAGTTTTTCGCTCAGTCCATGGCATCTGATCGGGTACTAAACCCAGACAAGGTCGCAGGCCAGAAATTCGGCATCTTGTTGGTACACATTGTAGCGGCACGCATCTCGGTCTTGCTGATCTCGGATATGCACCCTGGCGAGCTGGTGAGCATCTTTGGTGCATTGGATAAAAGTGGCAACATCGTCACTCATGTGGTCATCCAAACAGGGAAGCATGGCGTCGAGCGTTGTCGTTACCATGCGTCCGTAAGCTAGAGAGAATGGTGTCATGTTGGTGGTTTCCGGGATGGCGCTATTGTACTCAAACGTGACATATGGTAAGATGTCGTTCCACGTTTTATGCTCTACGTCCACGTGCATCGACAGCATGTCAGCAAGTATCTTGTTGAGGTGCTACGTTAGTCCGTTTGTCTGAGAGTGGTAAGCGATCGTCCTGCAGTGGGTGCTGTGTGTGACTTAGAACAAGAGTGTGCTGCATTAGTTCAGCAGTGAAGACAGGCCCCCGGTTTGTAATCAGAAAATCTGCTGCGCCTTGCCGCAAGACGGTTTAGTGAACGAAGAAGTTGTTGATCTCGATGGCAGTGCCACCGGGGGGAGCTGCCGTTTCTGTGTTGCGCATCAGGTAGTCAGTAGCTACTATAATTGCTCTGTTTCCAGAGTTTGATGTCGGGAACGGTCCAAGCGAGTCCAAACCAATTTGTTCGAATGAACTGGGCGGGCGTGGAGTGGGCTTGAGAATACCGGCAGGCTTGAGAGGTGGAACCTTGCGTCACTGGCAGTACATAATGTGTCACAGCGGCAGATAGACTAGGCCAGTAGTACCTTTACTGAATTCTGGCGAGGGTTCAAGTGACCCTGAGATGGCCAGAAGAGGGTTCGTCGTGACAGGCTTGCAAAATTTCATCGCATAGGCTTGTTTGGGACGACAAGTAAGTACTGGCGACTGTTCAGGGCAAAATTCTTCTTTGACAAGAATGCCGTCGTGGAGGTAGAGAGAAGACAAAGCGCATCTGAAAGTCTTAAGGAGCATGGCGCGTGCACCTTGATAGAAGTCAAGTACGGTTCGGATATCCGGGTCGGTGCGCTGTTGTTTGGCGAAGTCGGTCGGACTGAGGGCGTTCACAAAGGCGCCATCGTAAACAGGAGCTTCCGGAGCTGTGTGCATGGGAAAGGCAGTTGGCGTCTAAATGTTTACGGCCAGACTTGTACGCCACAGCAATATAATATTCCTGAAGGCATAGGCTCCATTTTGCGAGGCGCGTTGTGGGATCCCGGAGGCTGGCTAACCAACAAAGTGCATGATGGTCGGTCACGACACTGAAATGTCTCTTGTAGAGGTACAGACAGAACTTCGTAATTGCCCATACGATGGCGAGGCATTCTTTTTCTGTGGCAGAATAGTTGGCCTCCGTCTTGGGCAAAGCCCGACATGCATAGGCGATCACACGTTGTTTTCCCTTCTGCACCTGAACCAGAACAGCACCCAAACCAACATTGCTCGCATCGGTCTGTACCTCTGTGTCGGCATTTTTTTCAAAATTCGCCAGAACTGGTGGCATCTGGAGGTGACATTGAAGTTCTTGAAAAGCCTGCTTCTGCGGGATTGCCCAGGTGAACAGCACACCAGCCTTGGTCAAGGGGATAAGAGGTGCGGCAATTTTTTAGAAGTTTTGGCGAACCAGCTGTAATATGCACTTAAGCCGAGGCAGTGGCGAACTTCTTTCAGATCATGCGGCACCAGGAAATCCGCAATGTCAACGGTTTTCTCTGTATCCGGGCATGTGTTCCTATACTGTGTAGAACGTGCACATTCCCGTGGGCTGAATCAAATGGCCTCCGGCAGTACATATTGCCACACTGTTAGCCATTTACTGGCGCCGCCATGCGGAGCTGCTGCCTTCCTTGTCTTCCCCGGCTCGTGCGTTGGTTCACTGAGTGTGTGTGCTTTGCTAGACCTGGTGGGCCCTTCTGCCCTTCCTGCTGGCTTTCAGTGACGTTTTGGTGGAGTTGCTGGGCATTTTCCCAATGCACGAAGAGCTCCCGGGAGCCTCCGATGACGCCCAGCTACACCCCGTTGACACGACACCTGTCCACAAGGCAAGCCGCCGCTTGCGAGGGTTGGATCCTGAGTTTCGACCCCTGACAGCACCACCCCGTGCAATGACGTCCACTGTGGCGAGCCAGACCACCCAGAATGCTGTCAGTTCCCCACCGCTGCTTCTCCATGCGAGGCACTCCCGCGTCGTTTCATGGCAACAAGTTCTTGTGCCATGCAAGTCCTCTTTAGCATCGGGTCAATGCTTCCCGAACGGGGGGGCTAATGCCACCAGCGCTGAAGAGGGCAACAAAGATTCCCAAGGAAGAAGTGCGAGCTCACCGCCCAAAGGGTAATGGTGCAGCACACAAGTGATGCAACGCGACTCAGTGGAGCCCTGGACTAGGGGCCCAACCCTGCTTTGAAGGTCAAGAGTCTGCAGCGATGAAGACGAAGACCGAACGCTAAGCCCTTAATGGACCAAATAAAGCTTTTTCTCTCTCTCTCTGTATCTGGAAGGATGCCGTCCTGGTTTACTACGTGGCCTAAAGACTTCAGCTTCTCCTGAGCAAAATGATGTTTTTCGGCTTTAAGTGCAAGGCCAGAGGACTTTATAACCTCCAGGACCATGTCGAGGCGACGAAGGTCTTCCATGAAATTTTTGGGCGATGACATTCACGTTGTCCAGATACTCAAGACAAGTGTACCACTTCAGATCGGCAAGATTAGTGTCCATGAGCCTTTGAAAAGTGGCTGGTGCGAAGCAAAGGCTGAAAGGCATGACCTGGAACTCGTATAATCCGTCTGGTGTGATGAAAGCAGTCTTCCCATAGTCCCTCTCGTGGACCTCGATTTGCCAGTACCCCGACTTCAGGTTCATGCAAGAGAAATATTTGGCGTCGCAGAGGCGATCCAAGGAGTCGTCGATTCTTGGCACAGGATAATCATGTTTTCTTGTGATGTTCAGGCGACAATGGTTGATGCAAAACCGCAATGTCCCATCTTTTTTCTTTATAAGGACCACAGGGGCTGCCCATGGGCTCCGAGATGGGCGGACAACGTCAGTATCCAGCATTTCCTGAACTTGAGCCCTGATTGCGGTGTGTTCCTTAGGCGAAACATGATAGGGTGAGTGATGAAGGCGACGGACAGTGTCATCTGTAATAACGGGGCGCTTTGCAAGATGTGTGCATCCGACACGTGCTGCCGACGCAAGGGAACTACGGTAGCGGTTGAGCAGGGTCCGGAGTTGTTCTTGACAGTGGCGAGGCAGGTCCGGATTCACGTCGTAGTTCAAGTCAGTAGGGGTAAGCAAAGCAGCAATGTGGGCTAGTTGCGTGTACATTTGGTTTGAATAACGCGCTACGCACTAACAAAACGACAACTGGAACGGGGGACACAAGACAAGCGCGCACTAACAACTGAGATCTATTTTGGTACGAGGGTACATAAAGAATTGATTGTTTCAGCATGTTCATGAAATGTATTTATGTACCCTCGTACCAGAATAAATCTCGCTTGTCAGTGCGCGTATGTCCTGTGTCCCCCGGTCCAGTTGTCGTTTTGTTAGTGTGTAGCGCGTTACTCAAACCAAATCAGTAGGGGTGTCGAATGCAATTGGCGGGCGCGCTAGTTAAACTATGTGCGCACTTAGCTTAGTTTCTTTGATGGCTTCAAGATACAAATCACAGTCATCCCTTTATTCAGGTGTTGGTGTTCATTGCTGAAGTTGGTAAGCAAGACATCAACCTTCCCATTTGCGAGGAGAACAACTGCCCGGGCAACAGCAATGCCTCTTTCCAGAAGTAAAGCCTGCTTGCTCTCGACGACACCTTCTGTTGCTTGGAGTGTCATTGTACTGACGGTCACCATGGCACTATAACATGGCGGCACGCTCACATGCTCACGTGCTCGTCAAGCTGGCAGTGTGCTGTTGGTTTGGAAAGCATTCTCAATCAAAAATGTGACAGACTTCACCTGTAGGTCGATAATTGTGCCGTATTCCATTCGGAAGTCCATACCGAGGATGACATCACGGGAGCACTGGGCTAGCACGACGAACGTTGCCAGGAAGGTTTCCCCTTGCACTGTGACTCGCAACATGCACATTCTTGTGGGCTGAATCAAATGGCCTCCGGCAGTACATATTGCCACACTGTTAGCCATTTACTGGCGCCTCCATGCGGAGCTGCTGCCTTCCTTGTCTTCCCCGGCTCGTGCGTTGGTTCACTGAGTGTGTGTGCTTTGCTAGACCTGGTGTGCCCTTCTGCCCTTCCTGCCGGCTTTCAGTGACGTTTTGGTGGAGGTGCTGGGTATTTTCCCAATGCACGAAGAGCTCCCGGGAGCCTCTGACGACGCCCAGCTACACCCCGTGGACACGACACCTGTCCACAAGGCAAGCCGCTGCTTGCGAGGGTTGGATCCTGAGTTTCGACCCCTGACAGCTCCACCCCGTGCAATGACGTCCACTGTGGCAAGCCAGACCACCCAGAATGCTGTCAGTTCCCCACCGCTGCTTCTCCATGCGAGGCACTCCCGCGTCGTTTCAGGGCAACAAGTTTGACGACGTGAAAGACAAGGAAGACCAGCGGGTGCTGTCGCACCGCTTGGTGGTGCCAGTAAATGGCTAACAGGGCCTTCCTAAGTGGTAACATCCTTGAGCGCCGCGGCAAACTGCCGACTAAGTATGGAATAGTCGGCGCCAGTATCTACAAGGGCGGTTACGTCGGTTCCGTCGACTGAGATCTGCGCGTCTGCAGTGGGTGGCGTCGTGTTTCAACAATGTCGAGGTGTTCGGTCGTAACTTTGGTGCGTCGAAGCGGTGCTCTGTCGCCGTTTGGCGTTGGGGTGACGGCGGGGATCTGCGAGTCGTCGTGGCGTCTGGTCAACCGGTTGTTTAGTCATCTGGAGTTCCGTGTTGCGCGGCAGGAGTGGAGAAGTGTCTTGCGGCGTTGGAGAATCCTTGTGTTGTAGAGCAGCCAGAATGGAACTAGCAGACCTATCGAAGTTAATAAATAAATGGGGAAGGGGGGGGCTAGCCGACATAAGGAAGTTTAATATGGAGAGAATCGAACATGCTCTAAAGGTCGGAGGTAGCCTAAAAGCCGTGAAAAGGCAACTGGGCATAGGTAAAAACCAGATGTACGCTTTAAGAGACAAAGGGGAAATGTCATTAGCAATATGGATAAGATAGTTAATGTAGCCGACAAGCTCTACACGAATCTATACAGTAGGCAATGTAATCAGAGCGTTAATGATAGAAACAGTAGAACACAGCAATGCGTCATCCCGCCAGTAACGAAAGAGGAAGTAAAGAAAGCCTTAGGAGCAATGCAAAGGGAAAAGGAGCTGGTGAGGATCAGGTAATAGCAGATCTGTTGAAAGACAGAGGGGAGATTCTGCTAGAAAAGCTAGCCACCCTGTATGCACAATGCCTTATGACCTCGACCATACCAGAAGCTTGGAAGAACGCAAATATAATCTTAATTCATTAGAAAGGAGACGCCAAAGACTTGAAAAATTATAGGCCGATCAGCTTACTGTCCGTTGCCTACAAGGCATTTACTAAGGTAATCGCTAATAGAGTCAGGGCAACATTAGACTTTAAAAGGGCCATGCCATGGCCGTTCTTCATATTGCAGTTTTGTGCTTCAGTAACTAATACAAGAGCTTATGATTCAATTTCCGAAATTTGGCTGCCCTGGACACGCTGTATATTCCAAAAAATGTGATCGAAAATAAGGCCGGGAGACTTCTCCCCCCGGCAGTGACCGCCATATTGAATGCTGTCGTGACGTCACCAGGGCATGCATGGTGCAACGTCGTCTGCTCTCGTTGCTGCAATATGTGCTGCGAGGTCTCATTCCACCCTGTGCTTTCGCGGGTGATCGAAGTAGCAGTCGTCCCCCATATATGAGCGACTGGTGCCGCAAAAGCGATAAGAACAGTAACGCAGTTTTTCTTCGGTATAGGTAGGGTCCGGTCACACTATAGGCCAATGTGACAGCGATCGACGGTCGGTGGGCTGGTCGGTATGCAAATGCCGTCGCTGACGCCAGACCGACGATGACGCCAGCACAATCAACGACCGCGTATCGTAGTAATGTTAAGAGTCAGCTTAGTGGGAACTGGCAGAGTGGTGGGGGACTAGTTGGTATGACATTCTATAAACTTAAGAATTCTAAAACTTATTGGGCCTCATGCTAGCCACGGCGACATACGCGATAAGCTTTCAATCGGTGCCTGCGCATAGAACCGATCGGTGAGGCAATCGACACGGGCAGAAAACGCCGCACGACGGTGCCGCTCGTTGCTCACCGCCGTCGCCTGGGTCTGTGCAGCCGAGCGAAAGCTACGCCCGGTGAGGCGACGACCGGAGAAACTGCGCTTGTGTACCTTATCTGTATCGAAAAAAGCAAAACAAGCGGCTACATATCATATCTTCACACTTTCTTACTAATCAGTGAGGAACTTTTGCCATATTCTTGAATTTCGCTCGATGGACCACTGGCCCCTTTCGTGACGAGGCCTAGCGAGTACGCAGGATTCGTTTGTGCGATTTTGGCGATTGCAGGGAGCGAATTCGCAAGTTTTAGTGCCTGCAAATAGCTGTCGAGCGTAGATTTGGCTACAGTGCCCTCAAAGCGACGACTGCCTACATCGCAGCTGACGCGAGTGCAATTAGGGGGAAGTGCCGATATGTGACACGGTCTGCATAACATGTGCATGAGGCAGCCAGCAGCAGCCATCGGCGTCAACTGTGGACAACAAATGTGGTTGTTTTCATTAATTCAAGTAATGTCCGAACGTATTTTTAGCTAAAGCAATCTAAAATTAAATTTGGTTATATAAGAGAAAGCAGATACAATTAGCGGGAAGCGCCAGTATCCTATGCGAAGCGTTTCCCAAGCAGGCGATATAGCATCATCGGCGCTTATTGCAGTGTTATCATAGTGTGATAATGAGTAAAAGTGCGATTTGTGAGCAAGAGTACGTAATATTTAAGATAATGAGAACCACCTAGCGTTTTATGCCACACAAACGAGTAGTACTGTTTGCGCACAGCCATGTAAACAACCTCAGTGCGGGACTGCAGTTGTCGTAATCGTCGCACTCCTGGGGCACAATGCGCAAGCACAGCAAAATGCTGTACTATTATTTTGAAGCACTCATTTAGACGGCGGTGACTATTCATTGGTGCGGCCAGTGAAAGCATTTGAGTCGCGTAGGGTTTTGCAAGCAGCTTGGTTTCTGCAAAAGTGTTCTACGAGTTGAAGGAAATGTATGTTCGACTTACAAACGTGTACATGCAGCGGGGAAGTCGTCGCATTCGGCACTTTTCTCTGCTCCTTTCGTGCCTCAAGGTTACTCTAGTGCCACCTTGTGATAATTTGGGTTTAATTATCGAGCCGATGAATAGCAGACAAGAACTTGGTAGCTAGCTGCAAAACGCCGTGGCTTTCACGGCGCACATTGGCGAAGGCATGCACGGCACGTGCCGCTTTTCACATACGGGAGCACTTGACTGCTCAAAATAGACACTACTCATAACATATGAACAGCATGCTTCTAAGTGTAAATAATAAAGGGGGGGTGCATCGATTTCTGTTTCCTCAACAATCGGAAAACGGGTGCCACAAGCGAGTGCGCTTTCCCGCGGATCACTCAGCTTGCATACTAAGTTGAAGGCTTCCCAAAAGAGAACACGGAAAATACATTTTATTTCGCTAAGCTAAAAAAAAACTTTTCGAGCGACCGCTGTCTACGGTGTGCATGCAAGCACCTCAACCGCTCGCAGCAGACGACACGGGGCGTGTATGCACTCGTAAGGTCAGGGATCAGAGGTTGCCAGACCAGCAAGCAGTTCGCAGACGAAACGAAAAAAATTCGTTTTAAAAATATTGACCGCACGGAATCAACTGAAATTTTGGGGAATTGTAATTTAACCTGTTGGGAATTAAAGGCGATAAGCAGGGTATGCGTGAAAATAGGCTGTCATGGCACCTTTATTCAACCAAATGATCAGGCAGGCTTTCGTAAAAGATATTCCACGGTGGATCATATTCACACTATCAATCAATTGATAGAGAAATGCACAGAATATAACCAACCTCTATATATAGCCTTCATTGATTATGAGAAAGCATTTGACTCAGCCGAAACCTCAGCAGTTATACAGGCATTGCAGAATCAGGGTGTAAATGAGCCTTATGTCAAAATACTGGAAGATATACCTGTATTGGAACTGCACAGCTACCATAGTCCTTCATAATGTGCATTAAAATTCCAATAAAGAAGGGTGTCAGGTAGGGGGACACAATCTCGCCAATGCTAAAAGATGACCCTCAATGGGAGCAACGTGGCTGGGAGCTACAGCGACTACGTCCGAAGCTAAGTGTTTTTGGTATTTACACTTGTATACATGCTGTCGGGCGGTAGTTTTAAACCGAGTTAAGGGTAGGGAGGCCAGCGGAGGTGTGTGAGAATAATTTTTAGCGGGTTTTTACGTTGCGCAGGGTCGAGGGCTATCGGCATAGGAATTTTGGCGGGCTTTCACAAGGCGTAGCCGGCCGGACGATGGGTCGGCAAGCTAGGAAAGTTAAGGAGGACGAGGACGGGGAGTTAGTACAGTGCCAGGAGTGCGGCCGTTGGTGTTACTTAGATGAGACTGGGTTCGGGAGCTTAGCCGAGGCGGATGAGGCTAGCTTCGTGTGTAAGATGTGCAAGCGGTTTAGGGACGCCGTTCATGCGTTAAAAGGGGAATGGGAAGCTGGGTTTAATGCACTTAATGCGGACTGGCAGGTCGAACGAGAGGCACGGATTAAGCTGGAAGCTCAGGTCGCCGATTTGATTAAAAAGGAGGAGAATAATGCCGCCCTGTTGAAGCGAATGGTGGGCGAGATTAAAGAAGAGCGGGAAAAGCGGATCCAGCTAGAAAAACAGGTTGAAGCGCTCAGGTCGCGGCCGGCTGGGCACCCCAGTTCGGAGAAGTGTCAGATGGGGGACGAGGCTCGTCAATCGTACAGTGCTGTAGTGCAGCGAGCATTGAGTGAGAAAAATGAGAACGAAATGAAAAAGGTTAAAGCGGGCATGGAAACTCGCGACAATAGCGTACAGCGGCAGGAGAGGCAGCTAGAGCGATCCGGAGGCCAACAGATGGAATTAGGAAGCGAACGTTTGGGGCGCAGGAGAGTTCTGGTGGTCAGGGACTCGAATGTAGCGAGGGTTGAGGGAGGCGTTCTGACGGCAGTGAAGGCAGACAGGCGGGTGCAGGTGGAGGCTCAGTCGGGAAAGTGCATGGTGGATGCAATGGCCAGAGCCCGGGAGGTGGTGGTGGGCAGCATGGATGGCGAACACCTTGTGGTCATCCATGCTGGTCTCAATGACGTACTGCAGGGGAGGAGCCAGAATCTTGAGACGCAGTTGGAGGTGGGGATGCGTAGGCTTAGAGAGGCCTCTGAGAGTGTGCATGTGACCATATGCACAGTCCCAGAGGTCCAGAGACAGGCTCGCGAAACGGAAAGGAGGGTCGTGGAGACTAATCGGGTAAGTAGGCTATTGAGTCGACGACTAAGATACGAGGTGATGGAGGTGAACAGGGAAGTGTACGAGGTTAGGCCCCACCCTTTTGCACAGGATGGCATCCACTACGGTGGTGCCACTGGCAAGAGGGTGGGTAGTAGGATAGGTCGCCAGGCAACAGCTTTTTTGGGGGGACCCAGAGCTCTGAAGGAACCAGTGTAGAGAAGGAAGAATTAAGATCAAACGGACAATGGAACCATAGGGGAAGAAAGAGACGCAAGCGCCAGGGCCAAGTTAATTCAAATATAGGTTTCATTAACATGCAAGGTGGCAGGAATAGACTGAAATGGGAGGAAATAGAAGAACAGTTAAGACAGGAGGAATTAATGGTATATGGTTTAGCGGAAACACATCTTAGAGACATGGAACAACCACCCTGTAACCCAGACTACGCATGGGAATATTGCAATAGAACAGAGGGCAGCAGAAAGGGAGGTGGAATTGGGGCATTCATTCATAAAAGTATGAATTTTCAAAGGGTTAGACTGGGATGCAGGGAACATTTATGGCTAAAAGGAACAGTGGCAGGCAAGCTAACACTCCTTGGCTTTGTATACCTGTGGACAGGGGTCAATGCCAAAGAGGAAAACAGGAAAATGGTAGAATGTATTGCAAGCGACATTGATGAGCTAGGAGGACAGGGCGAGATAATTATATTAAGTGACATGAATGCACACATAGAAGACCTGGATGAGTACACGGATTCGACAGGAAGCATGCTGCAAGCCATGTGTGACAGGCATGATTTAGTTGTATGCAACAGCACCGAGAAGTGTGAAGGGCTCATAACATGGGAGGCGGGGAGTCTGCACTCGACGATAGATTTTGCACTAATGTCACAGAGGATGTATAACAGATTAGGGGTAATGAGCATAGATGAAGATGGTTCCAGAAGTCTAGGTAGTGACCACAAGCGTATCAAGTTGAGCTTCAGAGGAAAAAGCAATGTAGGACTGAAGCAAGATGAACAATCAGGGGGAAATTTTTACTCAGAAAAGCAATTGGAAGTAGCAGCCAAAAGAATCGAGAAAGTAATTTTTGAGGATAGTGAAACAGAATGGACTTATACCAAATTAACTCGATTGCTGGAGCTAGAGCTAGCTAAGGTGCGAGTAAAGCTAAAAGGGAAAAGATGCAAACCCAAGAGTTGGTGGGATGAGGAGGTCAAGAGGGCAATAGAAAAGCGCAAGGAAGCATCCAGAGAACACAGATATTCCAAGAAGAGGGGGGAACCAAAACCCGAAATAGACAGAAAATGGGATACCTTCATAAAGTGTAGAAGGGACGCATCCTATTTGATTAATGAGAAAATTAGAAGAAAGGGTGCCCAATGGATGTCAAAAGTAAATAAAAAGGATAGAAAAGCAGCCCAAAAATTCTGGAAACATCTAAATGCAATGAGTAATAAAACTAGGCTAGAACAAAGGTTTATTGTTACAGATGAGGGTATTCGACTAGAAGGGGATGAAGCAATAAAACACATAGGAACAAGGATGACGGAAAAATTTTCAGCAAAGCACGTGGTACATAGTTTATCGAAGGAGGATAGACCGGTTACAGCAATAGCTTCACTTGAGCAAGGAGAGTGGGAAAGGGCAGAGAAGAAGGTTCCTAGTGGCACATCAACAGGACCAGATGGTATCCCGATTATGTTGATAAAGAAGTTAGGACCAAAATCCAAGCAAACATTAATACAGGTAGTGAACAAAATGATAGTGGATGAGAAAGTCCCTGATGAATGGCGATTAAGTAGAATGAACATGATATATAAGGGAAAGGGGGACAAAGCAGACGTAAGTAACTATCGCCCCATAACAGTGACATCTGTGGTTTACAGGGTGGTGATGCAAATTATAAAGGATAGACTGCAGGCTTGGGTGGAAAACGAGGGGGTGTTAGGGGAACTACAGAATGGGTTCCGGAAACAAAGGAGGTTGGAGGACAATCTATTTTCATTGACACAGTGTATAGAAATTGCAGAAAAGGAACATAGGCCCTTATTGCTAGCATTTCTGGATATTAGGGGAGCCTATGACAACGTTACTCAGGAGCATTTGTGGGACATATTGGGCACATTGGAGGTGGAAAATGGAGTAATTAATCTTTTAAAAGATATATATAGAGGTAACAGAGTGCTCATAAAATGGGAAAAAAATGTATCAGGGCCTGTAGAGATACAGCGGGGTCTTAGACAAGGATGTCCTCTGTCCCCTTTGTTGTTCATGTTGTACCTGCAAGGTTTGGAAGCCAAGCTAGAGGGGAGCGGACTAGGCTTCAACCTATCTTTTTTCAAGCAAGGGGAATTGATTAAACAGACATTACCGGGACTAATATACGCGGACGATATAGTGATAATGGCTGACAACAAGGAAGACCTGCAGAAGTTGTTAGACATATGCAGTACAGAGGGAGATAGATTAGGCTTCAAGTATAGTAAGGAAAAATCTGCAGTCATGATATTTAATGAAGAGGGCGGCGAGCATAGAATACAGGAGTTCGTGCTAAAAGTAGTGAATGAGTACAAGTATCTTGGGGTGTGGATAAATAACAGTGTTGAGTATCTGACAGAGCATGAAAAATATGTAATGAATAAAGCTAGTAGGAATGCAGCTGTCATGAAAAATAGGGCACTGTGGAATTACAATAGGTATGAGGTGGTAAGAGGGATCTGGAAAGGGGTGATGGTCCCTAGCCTGACCTTCGGGAATGCGGTCCTGTGTATGAGGCCAGATGTTCAAGCAAGGCTGGAAATTAGGCAACGGGGAGTAGGGAGGTTAGCTTTGGGAGCACATGGCAATACACCAAATCAGGGGGTACAGGGGGATATGGGATGGGCGTCTTTCGAGAGCAGAGAGGCTAGCAGTAAGATAGCATTTGAGGAACGATTGAGAAGGATGGAGGAAAAGCGGTGGGCTAGGAAAGTTTTCAGATACCTGTATATAAAGAATGTTGACACGAAATGGAGAAAGCGAACTAGAAAATTGACAAGCAAATATCTGGACAGCAGTAAGGGGGCAAATCAGCATTTATCGGTTAAGAAAAAGGTTAAAGGAACAGAGAGAGCGTTGTGGAAAACAGGGATGCTGACGAAATCGGCACTGGAAACATACCGGACCTTTAAACAGGAAATTGTCAAAGAAAATATCTATGATAATTGTAGGGGAAGTTCTTTGCTGTTTGAGGCCAGGACTGGAGTTTTGCGGACTAAGACGTATAGAGTCAGGTACCAGGAGATAGACACTTTGTGCATTGCGTGCGGAGAGGAGGAGGAAACGGCTGAACACTTGATACTTTTCTGTAAAGGGCTTCACCCTACAGTGGAAGGCAGCGGGGCTGACTTACCCAAGGCATTGGGGTTTAGGGATAGTGAAGGGAAAGTGGATTTTAAGAGGTTAGAAGTAACCAAGCGAAGGTTATCTGATTGGTGGCTAAAAGCAAGACAGGAGTAAAATTTCACAAGACATGGCTAGGTGGCTTGAGCCACCGCCCGATGTAAAGGGTTCAGCCGTATCCATCCATCCATCCATCCATCCATCCTATTCACTGCCTGTTTACAGGAGGTATTCTGTGGCCTGAATTGGGAACAGTTGGGGATAAGAGGTAATTTAATACACTTGAATAATCTGTGATTCGCTGATGACATTGCCTTGCTGAGTCGCTCAGGAGATGAACTGCAAATCATGATCACTGAGCAGTATGGTGGTCATAAAAATTAACACGCAGAAAACCAAAGTAATGTTCAACAGCCCACCAAGGGAACAGCAGTTCACAATTGGCAGCGAGATGCTGGAAGTGGTAAAGGAATACAGTGGAACCCCGTTCATACGTTTTTCACCGGACCGCGACAAAAAAACGTAACAGCCGGGAAAACGCAACAGTGAGGAAAGGTCCGAAAATTAATGAAAACAGTGCAGCTTTGCCTTGAAACAATTTATTTTGACATCACGTGAGCATAGGTCTTAAAAAAATCAAGAATGGTCGATTGCCGTTTTTTCCGCTCGCTGGAAAACACCATGCGTTTCTCAATGGCCTGGAAAGCCCCATCGCTCTCAGCGTCGCTTTGAGGTGCGACGTACCTGCGGAGGAGGTCCAGAGCCGCGACGGCTTCTCCAAAGCTCGGGTCCGCCAACTCCCCGGAATCATGCGGCTCGTGCTCCTCGTCGTCATCACAGTCTGAGGCTTCACTCGCGACCGAGTCTGCAACGATCTCGGCAATACTCTGACACTCGGACGTCACGACAGCAGCATCCACGGCGACGTAGTCGTCATACGTGACTCCCGTGGCACCCAGCGCATTCAAAGCTTCACTCAGCTCTTGATCATGAGAGGCCGCTTCCGTCTCTTCAGCTTCCGAGGCAGTTTCCTCTCCGCCGTCCATGCGAAAGCCACACCGCGCGAAGCAGTGCTGTGCAGTTGACGCGCTCACTGCAGTCCACGCTGAAGCGACGTAGTGCATAGCGTCCAGTATTGAAACGATCGTAAGCTGCTGTCCGCGATCAATACGCGCCAGACAGCGCTTTACGATGGACTTCCTGTACGAGTGCTTTAAGTTCTTTATGATGCCGGCATCCAACGGCTGCAAGTGGCTTGTAGTGTTTGCAGGAAAAAAAACAAGCTTAACGTTCCGAAGAAATGACGGGTCTCTCGGGTGGGCAGCACAATTGTCCAGAAAAAGGACAACACTCCTACACTGGGAGCCCATCTTGTTGTCAAAGTAACGAAGAAATTCTTCGAACAAAGAACCCGTCATCCATGCACGACTGTTGCTTCTATAGTGACATGGCAGCAGGCGAATGTTCTTTAAGCACCGTGGGTTTCGGTATTTTCCGATTACCCATGGCTTCAGCTTGTCCGAGCCATCCGTGTTGCAGCAAAGGAGCACCGTCAATCGTTCTTTGCTGCATTTGCCTCCATGGCATGCTTCGCCCTTCAGGCTTAACGACTTGGATGGCTGCACCCGAAAGAAAAGACCCGTTTCATTGGCATTGTAAATGTCACGAGGCTCATACCCCTCAATTATGACAGATAGTGTGGCCTTTCAATCGTCGACTGTTTCCAACTTTACACTTGCTGCTTCCCCGGATACCGTCTTATACGCGATGCCGTGCCTCGTCCGGAAACGGTCGATCCAGCCATTTGACGCCGCAAAGTCACTGATGCCCAGTCGGTCCGCTATTTCCATCGCCTTCTCGCGCAAAATGCTGCCGTCGAAGTTAACACCGGCAGCGCGAGCTTGTTTAAACCAAGTAAGAAGCGACTCGTCGAGGTTTCCATACTTGGCACCACGAGCCTGCTTAGCTTTCGGGCCGAAGAGCGCGGCATTCCCTTGGGTGGCAGACCAAGATCCTTGGCGATGTCGACTCTTTTCCGCGCTGGCTGCCTGTCGACTGCGTTGAGAACATCCAGCTTTTCCTCGAGGGAAAGCGCCTTGCGCTTGCGCGACGCCATCAAAGGACGACAAATCGCTCGCGGTGTTAGCGAGGCCCGATAAGGCGTAGGCAGCGTAGGTGTTGACGGGAGGACACGGACAACTCGAATGGGTTGAACCGCACAAACAAGAAAGACTGGATTAGCGAGGCCTGACGAGGCGTAGGCAGCGTAGCTGTTGATGGAAGGACACGGACGACTCGGATGGGTTGAACCGCACAAACAAGAAAGACTGGATTGCTGCGGGCCCGTGGGTTTTACCATAGCCTCCTTTATACTCTCTGTGCCCGTCAGCTCAGCGCGATAACAATAGCGCGGCACCGTCGCGGATGTTGCGCGACGCCGCCGTTCTCACTGCTGGGGGCGCCACTGACGGAGGGTCAAGGCGCAGACAGCGTGGGGTGTACCGCGACGTTGCTGTTTGCCACAAGCGGAACGTTTGCTACTAAACCTGTGTTACACCTTTCTATTCCACTTGAAAGCGGACTTATCTACGCGTAACGGCCATTTAACGCATTTTGTTGCCGAGACGTGAAAATTTCAACATTGCATGCAGTGTGCGCACTGCACATAACATTACAAGATTCATCAACAGTGTTCTGCTTTTTCTGCAGATGCAGCTCGAATAAATTAAGATTAATAACTGCACATACCATTACAAGATTCATCAACAGTGTTCTGCTTTTTCTGCAGATGCAGCTCGAATAAATGAAGATTAATAATATACTCATATAAAACAGAATTCAGGAACACAGGTACCAGCGTTTATTTACAGGTAAAAAAAAAGCAGCTGAGAAAGCTAGAAATAATAAATGATTCAATTGCACTCATCTAAATCAAAACTGAGGAGCATGCATAGCAGTATTTATTGGCAGGTTTCAGGTCAAAAACAGCTGCTCTACAGCTTCATGCATTTCTGCGAAAGAGGCTTCTGGCTGAATGGCTTGTACAAGTCATGTTTGTCCGTTACTGCACTTGCATAGTTGGTTAGTAGTGGCCTGATGAACCTGGTGGTCATGAGTTCAGCCAAAGTTTCACGGTGCCCTCTGTCATTTACAGGACACTTCAGAAGGTGTGATCTGCAGACAGCTGACACTGCTGCCTCTGTCAGGGTCTTCAGTGGCTTTTGAAGTTGTGGTTTCTCCTTCAAAGCTGCTTCCACAAACAGTTGCAGTGTTTCCAAAATGTATAATAGCTGATCTGAGGGGTAAAGTAGTCCCCCTCTGTCCTGCAGCCGAGTAAACTGCTGAAGTGGCTGATTAGTAGGCGGCTTTGTAGTGAGCGCACAACACTTCTCACAATCTATATGCTCACTTACAACGCGAGCTATATACCCCCCTATATAGACTGCTGCAGACAACTGCAAAGTGGGGAGAGCTGCAGGGACACTCTGCACATTTAAACGTTTTAATACTTGCACAGCTGCCGCTGGCAGCTCGTCAGTGCTCTCAGATGACTTTGGCATTGCAGCCGTAAGCGCTTTGCTGTGCTCTTCATCTTCACGACGTAGCACATTGCTGTATTCCGAGGCCGCTGCGATACCAGTATTCAAGATTTTTTGTAATCCTGACAGTACTGAGCGCACATCCAGTTGGTCATTGCAGCCCAGTGACCGCCTCAAAGTTCCAAATAAAGATTCAATAGGGTCACTGCTGAATTTCCTAGTGAGAACAAAGAAGAACTGCTCCTCAACTAATAAGTAGCGAATGCAGGCAGCAGTCGAGTATGTGGTCAGCAGGAGAGCTTCATATGTTTCAGCTGTCAGAAAGCCGCGTGCATAAGTGGCACTTTTTTTTAATTTATCTATATACAGTGGAAATGTCACTTCGAGCCATTTAAGCCTCTCGTCGTTTGCATCATCGAAGTGCCTGACATCAGGGCATCTTTTCTCAATATGTTGCTGCTTGTTGCTCGTGTCATGTAGCAGGAACCAACGATAGACATTTTTCATGAACACTACTGTTGGTCCAGCATAACCAAACGATGGATGGCAACTGTGTCCTGCTTGTTCTTTTAAAAACTCGAGGGCAGAGGTAACGTCTGGTGAAAGCACCTCCACAGCACGCCTCACGTTCATTTTCTCAATGTTGTTGGGAAACACATGCTTCCTAGTTAAATTTCTCACTGGCTTTACTATCCATTCCTTCTGCATTTCATATAACTTCTTCAAGTGAGATGATGATATCTCTCCCTTCTCTCCAAGGTCCCGAGCAAGAAACTGCGAGCGAATGTTCTTCAGTATGTGGCAATAGTCGAAGCTTAAAAAAAGCAGCCGTTCTGGATCACATGGATGCTCTATCCTGTAGGTCAGGAATCCACCGCTGAGTTCTTTCATCGCACTGACGTTTACTTTATGATTGTCGCTGACAAGACGCACCACCTTGAAGCCGGCCTCCTCAACCTTGTTCAGAACAAAGAGCATCAGTTTTGACAGTTGCTTGCCGTTGAGGCCTTTTGTAAAAAAATATGACACAGGTATCCTGTATGAGGTGGACAGCCCATTAATAATAAAACAAAGCAAAGAATTTGCCAGTACAGATTTGCTGTCAGGGTCATTGGCTACACCCATGTCTACATGGCCAACAAAGAAATCTTGTTGCTTATTATATTGCAACTTTGCTTTAATCCTCATGTCGTCCACAATCAGGGAACAAACTCTGGACTGTGCAGAGTTAAGGTTCTCCAGCTCAGATTTTAGTCGAGCTTCTACAAGGCCACTAAAACCTGTCTCTCCAGAGGTATTCCCAATGAAGTTTTGAAGCGTGTTCCTGCTTGGCAGCTTCAGAAGTCTTTCCTTCCTGATGTGCTCATACGCCTTGGTAGAAAGGTGCCTAAGCACAATGCAATGGCGTACTACATCTTCCGACCACGTTGGCATTTTTCGCTTGTAGTTCACAATTTGGTTTAATAGGAATATTGCAGCAATGTCCTTCTGACTTGCCTGTTCCTTAATATACGTAATATCACCAAATCCAGAGTCCTCATTAAATCTTTTGAGCTCTCTTTTGTAATGGTCTACTGTGGTGCGGAGCCTCTCTATTTGCTTCTTCAGATCTCTTTCCTTCCTCTTCCATTTTATTCTTTCCACGGCCAGAAGGCTGGCAGGTCTGAGGTCAGCTTGTGTTGTTTTGTCAGCAAGAATTGGTGCTTCATGTTGATTTGCGCTAATGGACCTTGAATGCTCTTGTGCCACATCAAAAAGGTTGTCACTTGACATTGGGGAGCACTCAGCTATATGACTAACTAATGTTTTGTCAGGAAGAATCGGGGCTTCATGTTGGCTTGCACCAATGCAGCTTTGCTCTTTTTCCACGTCAAAACAGTTTTCACTTGGCATTGAGGAGCACCCAGATATTGACACTTCAGGAATTGTATTTTCGTTATTCCTCTTTCGTTTTTTCGTGGGCTCATCTTGGCTGTGGTGGCTCTCCAAAGCTGATCTTTTCCTGATTGTTTCACTATTTCTTTCAAAGTACGGGGTTGCATGTACGGCGGGTAGTCGGCAAACACAGAGGGTACAATGCCCTTTTTCAAACGGCGCCGTTTGCCCTCTAAGAAGTCCGAGTCTGTGAAGTGTTTACTACACACCTTCGAATAGTTCGAGGTGCAGTTCGGGACCCAGTCATCTCTTCTTATCTTTTTCATCCACTGCTCGCGTAGCGAAGCTTCGGCAGGAATCTCGTGGAAGGAGACGCCAGGTTCCTTCTTTTTCCCGTCTGATCGGCACAGTGGCACACAGCAGTATGCCATCGGGATCTGTAAATTGAATATTCCTATTCTTAGTAAAATGTTCCAAGTTTCTGCGCTTCGTGCACAAACTAACTTGCTAATCACACTTGACAAACAAATGAAGCTGAAATACGTATTATAATATTCGATTTCGCGGACATGGTAACGTATGCTTACAACTGTAACTTATGTAACGTTGAACACACAGTCACTTAATTAAATAGCTGATAATGCGATGCGCTGCAAAGAAAACTTGCATAGAAACACGTGCATCATGCTGCGCACACGTGCTTGAGCATCACAGTAATGCAAATTCACGCGCAAAGTTATCGAAACTGTAATACTGACGCATATGGCTCTTCCGAATGATATCAATCTTTCTTTTTGCGTCTTAATGAAGCAGAGTATGAGTTATTACTTGATTTAGTTCACCGAAAAACACGGCCCGATCGCTGAACAATAAAGTAATTGCTGTCACTCAGATGTCTGTAACATGAACAACAAAAACAGCAACTTACAGGTTGTTCCAGCGGCGTAGTCCTGCTACATCCAAATGCAGTAAGAGTAGCACCAAAATCTAGATGCAACAAGCAATGCTGGTGCACGAAATGAAAGCAGCACGACGGAAGAACGTACGCCAAATGCGACTTTCTGCTACACTACGCACGATACGCCAGCGGCAGGGCACCCTCCGTCGCCGTCGCCATCTGTCGGCAGCTAGCCGCGTAACCTCTCGATGGTGGAGGAGGATGGGAGGAGGGGCAACGACGGCCGCGGAGCGCGCCGTTGCCAGGCACAGAGAGTATAAAGGAGGCTATGGTTTTACTCACTTCGGCTGACGAGGCAGTGGCCATCTAGTGGCAATCTCTCCAACTCGCGTGCGGCTTTTTACGGCCTCCGAGATCACCAACACACGTGCAAGGGGGTGATCTCGGAGGCCATGGTCTTGTAGCCAATTCCGTAGCCAAGCCTGGCCAAGACTCGTCAAAATGGCGGTTGGCGCGCGTTGCCCGGCCAGGTTCGGGGTGCCAGGTTGCGACGTATCATGTGGGAACGTTTTCACAGCTACAACGTAACAGCGGGGTACCCAATACATTGGATCCTATGGGAGCTATGCCGGGACCGGACGAAAACGACGTAACAGCCGGGAAAATGCAGCAGTGAGGAACGTAACAGCGGGATTCTACTGTACATCTGTTAATGGCTGGTAGTGACAACTGATACGAATCATGAGAGGGAAATAAAATAAGAATGGGGTGGAGCGCATATGGCAGGTTCTCTCAGATAATGAATAGCAGTTTACCAATATTCCTCAAGAGAAAAGTGTACAACAGCTGTGTCTTAGCAGCACTCATGTACGGAGCGGAAATGTGGAGGCTAACGAAAAGAGTTCAGCTTAAGTTAAGGACAGCGCAGCGAGCTATGGAAAGAAAAATGGTGCGTGTAACGTTAAGAGACCGGAAGCGGACAGAGTGGGTGAGGGAACAAACGCGTGTTAATGACATCCTATTCGAAATCAAGAAGAAGAAATGGGATTGGGCAGGGCATGTAATGCGAAGGCAAGTTTACCGCTGGTCCTTAAGGGTACATAATGCAAAAAAACAGCGCGAACAAACGGGGACTAGACGAAGAATACACAGGAACAAGCGCTGAACCACAAGAACTTTTGCATTATGTATCACCAACTCGCCCGCTTATCTATCCTTAAGGGTAACGGAGTGGATTCCAAGAGAAGGCAAGCGTAGCAGGGGGCAACAGAAAGTTAGGTGAACGCATGAGATTAAGAAGTTTGCGGGGGTACAGTGCGCGCAGCTGGCAAAGGACAGGGTTAATTGGAGAGACACGGGAGAGGCCTTTGCCCTGCAGTGGGCGCAGTCAGGCTGATGATGATGACGATGTAGGGCAGCTGCACTTTGCTGCATCTAGCTTCCCCTGTGGGGACATTAGGGTTGGTTCCTCTGCCCACGAGAGCTGTATCGGTGAGGCGAGTGGGAGAAGCAGCTGGAGCTGAGGTTGTCCTGCTCAATGTAATCCACGATCTGCCAGGGCCTCCGACCAGGCAGCGGACAGCACACATCGAAACGGTATCTTTGTAGACCCAGTTTCTTGTACGGGGAGCGGCGACAGATGTACCCAGCTTCGCCACATTGGTAGCACAATGGCCGGCAATCTGCAGTTCACCAGATGTCAGTCCGTTGAATAACTGCGCGCTGTGTGACATTCGACCTGGAAGGTGAAACATGAACAGCTGGGGGGGGGGGGGGGGGGGGTTGCTCGCAGTGCGGGGTTCATGATTGCATGTAACGGTTTGCGACGGTGGCATAACTTAAGGTCTGGGGTGGCTTGGAAAGAGTGGAGAGACGCCAGTGCCTGCGGCACTTCTTCACGTATGACATCAGAAAACCTGGCAATCTGTGGCTGCGCAGCGGTCGACAGGTACTTGGCTACCTCTTCCCTCACTATGGCCCGGATCAGCTCGCGCAGCGATTCTGCGGAAGGGGTCGCAGTTCCCTCAGCACTGGTGGCGGTCATTGATGCAGTTGGGCACTGGTACTGCCGGGCTCGCATCTCAAGAGACTTCTCTAATGTGGCCGTCTTACTGACGAAATCTGCTACGGTCGCCGGAGGACTTCGCATTAGGCTAGCGAACAGCTGTTCCTGGACACCCATCATCAAGAAACGCACGTTCTTATCTTCCGACATGCTTGGGTTCGCGTGACGGAAAAGCTGTTTCATCTCTTGAGCATACACTGTCACGCTCTTGTTTGGATGCTGGATGTGGTTCTGGAGAAGTAGTTCGGCCTCTTCCTTGCGAAATGTACTAGTGAATGTGCGTAGTAATTCCACCTTGAATGTGTCCTATGTGCGGAGGCCGGATTCAAGATTCTCAAAAAAAGTACTAGTGAATGTGCGTAGTAATTCCACCTTGAATGTGTCCTATGTGCGGAGGCCGGATTCAAGATTCTCAAACCATGTCCTCGCAGAGTCTTCGAGTGCGAAGTAGACATGGCGCAGCTTAGTGTCAGCATCCCACGCATTGAAAACGGCCACTCGGTCGAACTGCTCCAACCAGTCCTCGGCATCTTCGTGTGGAAAGCCATGGAAACGAGGTGGGTCCTGTGGATGGTGAAGCAGAACTGGCGTTGTTGATGCTGGCGGATTCATTGTGTCAAAGCCAACACTCCTTGTTACCTTGCGGTCAGGGAGAGGTCCGAATTCTGGAGGCAAGCCTTTCAGTCAGCGACTGGCCTGATGAACTGGGGTGTCTACTGTTGCCGTGCATCCTAGGCTTGATTCTCAGCTTGTAGGGGTCGTCCGGTACATGAAAGGCACGCCCAGCCCGTCCACCAGATGCCACATAGGCTCTTTACGTAGGTAAATAGCCTTGCAGGTGTGTTCTTGGATGAAGCCCGAAGAATTAGGCACCACAGTGGTCAGCAAGAACGGCTGAGGAGAAAACACGAGCCGCGCGCTTTTTCCACGGAAATCTTCATTGCCCTCACTAGTGCTGGTGACAGTATGTATGGGCAACCCCAAAGGTATACACTCCATTATTCGCATGCCCACAAGGAAGCAAGGGCTTCCAGTTCCGCAATGTACTTCTGTTCCTGTGGGGTAAGCCTGCGAGAAGCAGAGGCAATCGTTACTAGCTCATCATTTCTGGTCTTTCGCAACACTGCTCCTAAGCCAATGAATGAGGTGTTCGTAGTGAAAATAATGGCACCCGCAGGATCGAATAGCTGTAAACATCTTGTAGCCAAGGAACTTTTCAGTGGCTTGAAACAAGCTTGTCTCGCAGGATTCCAAGTGAATGTGGCATTCTTACCTAGGTTGCAAAGAAGCTCGACAAGCACCCCATAGTCGGGTACAAACTTGGCGTAATAGCCTACCATGCCCAAGAATGAGCGCAGGCTACCGATACCTGTTGGTGGTGGCGCAGCCTTGATGGCGTCGATGCTGCTTTGTAACGGGCATATCCCCTTGTGACTGATCCCGTGACCAAGGAAGTCTATTTCTTTTACACTGAAAATGCATTTGTCATTCAACTTCAATCCAGACTTTGCAATCAAGTGCAAAACTTGTTTCACATTCTTGAAGTGTTATTCACGTATGCTTCCATTCACAATGACATCATCTGTGTAGCACAAAGTGTTTTTGCAGTTCTTCAAAATAGTGACCATAATTTTCTGAAAAGCAGATGGTGTCGATGCAAGGCTGAAGCAGACACGTTTCAATCTACGATCCACTATCAGTTATGAAGGTAGTCTGTTATCTGTTTGCAGGGCTCAGCAGGACGTGGTGGTATGCGGCTGCTGAATCAATCTTGGAAAAATACTTTACGCCGTGAAGTTTGTGCAGTAGTTCTTCCGTGTGCGGCAGCAAAAATTTGTCAACGACCATCGCTTTTTTCGGTTCACACAGATCGACAGAAATTCTTATTTTGTCATTTTTCTTTGCAACTACTACGATTGCCGACACCTATTCAGACGCATCAACCTTTTCTGTGACATCTTCTTGCTCAAGGCACTACAGCTCTTCATTTACCAGATCTCACACCAAAACTGGCAAACGGCGTAACGTAGCAGTGGCAGGCATGATCCCTTCTCTTATCTTGACCTTATGAACTAAATTTGTTGCTAGCCCCAACTTTTCATCGAACCAGTGCGAAAATTGGCAGAACAGGTCAGGATCAAGGCCTTGTGGAGCTTGCGTAACATGGGTGCATTGCATTGACATACCATCGATGTGCAGCTGCAGTGCTTAGATAGCGTCGATGTCGAGGACGTCAGTACCGTCCTTGACCACATAGAAAAGTATCTTGGCGTGCCAACCCTGGAAGATGACTGGCGCCGTGAAACCCCCTCAGTGCTTATTCTGCGGCAAGAGAAATCGTAAAGTGATGCGGATGTTGTCTGCATAGGTAGGCATTTCTACCTTGAATACATGACGGCCGACAGAATCGAAACAGCAGAGCCCGTGCCTACGAAAAAACTTATGGGTACATCTTGTACGAGGACTTCTGTGTGTATTCCTCCTTTCTTCTGCCAGGTGAGGAGCAACACGTTGCGATCGCCGGATGTACTACAGGTATCGACTTCTCAGACATCGAGGGCCACTTGTTTGACATGCCGCTCCTACAGACACACTGAAAATGCCCTCGTTTGCCACATTTGCTGCATGTTTTACCTGCGCCTTGCATGTCTTGGAATCTGCAAGATTCCATGAGGACCCGCATCGAAAACAGGACTTTTGCTCCTGCGGCAGCGGTAATCGCGGTTCTGTAGAGCGTGGCATCTGATGTTTTTACACCTTTTGAACGCTTGCAGGCGATGACTGCAGCACAAGTGAGTATTTCATAGCTTCTTCGATATTGTTCGCAATAGCTAGTGCACGTTCAAGAGTGAGCAAGGTGCCTTTTAGAAGTAGGCATTCCCGAAGAACAGGTCTCTGTAGCTGTATGCGGATTAATCAGTGACAGTATTGAAAACGGCATAGTCTACACAGATTCACTTAGCCTGCCCATGGCACTACATTTAAGAAACGTAGTCGAACCCTTAGTAGGAAGCATCATTCACAACATAGAAAAGGTTACAACACAAGGATATGCCTTAAGATTCTGCAAGGTGCCAAGCCATGTTTGAATACATGGCTGCACAAGCTCGCAGTTGTGAAATCAAGAGAGTCAGCGTGCCCATAGAGGCTGCATGAAATTAATGCACAGTTATTTGAAGTCTGAATGGCAGAAAACTTGGGATAATGAATGAAACAACAAGCTGCACTTTGTAAAGCCCTGGGTGAATGGAAGACCTGTGAGCATCAGGAACTTTTAATAGAAGTAATTTTGTGTTGTCTTTGCATTGTACATGCACACCTTACACATAATTTCTTACTGACAAAACAGGACAAACCTGTGTGTGAAAAATATGGAGACGAAATCATAGTAAATCATTATTTTATTTGCATGCGCGAAACTCGAAAAACTAAGGAAAAAGTACTTAGCTTAATTTTACAATGAATGCATCCCTTTAACCCAATGCTACTCTTAGGTGGTTATGCAGTTGTTGACATGCTTAATGTTATTAGCTTTTTAAGAGCAGGATTTCTTCAGAAACTGTAAATTCTGACCCGGTGCTTCGCTTAATTTTACGATACTCCTCAGCCACATTCACATTCCTAAGGAGAAGGCTGAGGTGGTTTGGAGCCTCGAGATCCTTGCCAAGCCAAGGATGGTTGCTGAGGTTAATTAACCTTCTTTAAAGCTTGTACTATTAGTAATCTCTGAACTTTTTTTCCTTTGTTATAACTAGGTAGTACTAACTTTATAAGCTCTCTACACCACCATTGTTTTTCACATTTTATAAAATTCTGCAGGGAACAGTTCTGTTTACAGTTGACCCCCTTTATAACAGACAAGTATTGGAGAGGAGATTTTGTCTTTTATATGAGAGGTCTCTTATAAGCTAGGTTTCATGTTTTCTTTACTTGCTATCTCTTGCTGTATTTATGTTGTCACCCAGTGGGGAGTTTCACAAAAGAAGTCCACAGCTTGTTACACAAGCTCATTAGCAGAAAAAGCGGCTGTTCACTTCTGTTTGATTGGCTTATGGTAATGTTCCATATGCCTTCTACTGCACATGCAGCTGCACTTTTTGGCAATCCGTGTTTAAGCTATTTTGTTGCAGAACAGTAGTACTCTTAGTGCTCAGTAACTTGAAGTCATAAAAAAAAATTTTTTTTGAGATAAATGCAATTTAAAGATATGCATAGTAATAAAATTTTTTTAGCTTACTGATCGTGAATTGTAAAATTTTTTGCCTTCTGTCCAGCATTATTTTGTAGAGCGAACTCCATTACGCAAAGCGGCACTTTAATTATACTGAAAGGAGCCCCATGTAGCAGCACTGCACACACGAAACACGGCTGACAAAGAGCGTGCCTGCTTTGAGTGCTTGACCATATTGATAAGGCAACTGCGGCTGGCCCTTCTGAGGACGAGGGGTGGACTGGAGACTTCCCGCGTGCCACTTCTTAGGTTAGCATGCCCATTGTTGCCTTGGGAAATGGACTGGCTTTACATCCTGCTTACGTTCTCCAAAGCTTCCGCCATATATTCGGCGAGCTTCAAAGCCAGGAGCGGACGCCGCATGTGTCGGCTATCAGCTTAGCGCCGAAGTCATACCAACTAGAGCGGCGGCTAGAGCTGCGTATTGCAGTGCGCTAGCTGTGCGAATTGCTGACTGACGGCCCTTTTATTGGGTTTCCAGCTTCTTGATTGTGCTGATACCTGCACTCGGGCCCATACCCTGCCGGCAGTTTGGAAGCCGCCCTTCACATAGCAGTAGCAATTAATGTGCACTCATTGATGTTTTACATCTAACTTGCCCAAGCTATGTTAGTTTCAGTCGTAGTAAAAATCACGGGAGCGATCATGCCTTGCTGTCTCCCGGTCCACGGATGCTACGGCGGTTTGTGAGCGATGGCACTGCATCTGAGGCATGAGGAAGAAACCCTATAAGTTGCATATTTACGTAACATACATGGAGAAAAAAGTTTCGGCAGTTCTTTTGCGAGGCAAAGTTTTTATCATACGTCTACCTGCACCCGCCCATCCATCCGTCCATCAACAAACGCACTCGGTCAGCTGCGTTCGTGTCGCCGGTGTTTAGCTTCGTTCGCTTCAAAAGGCGCTTGCTGTATCCTGGCATGATCCAACAATTTTCCAGTAGTCGACGGTGCCGGTCAAAATGAGACAAGATAAAGCGAACATGCTGAACACTGCGACCCTGAAGATTGGGTACGCGTTTTTAACATGAGGTTAAAAAAAAACGCAGGATAGTTACGGGTGCGTAACGCAAATGTTTGAGCATTTGGTGTGGTGTGAAAGGGGTTATTTCCTCCTTATCTCGAGCTCGCCAAACCTGTCAGTAAGGGGGGGGGGGGGGGGGGGGGGGGGGCTGAAAGTCTTCTTCATAGCATTTCAGTGTAGAGGATGTTTTATAGCATTCAGGTTTAAATGGTTACCCTCGTCTTCGAAGCCCAAGTGCTGGCCAACTTTTTAAGCGTACACTGGCGCAGCCGTGCACGCAGTGCACCGACGTCCCTGTCAAGGCAGCGGTCAAGGGCTCACAGCGTCTAGGTGCTCTGCTAAGTTCGCCGAGCGTGCTACCTCTTCAGGGAGCACTCATCAAAGCTAATTATGCCATTATGTTATTGGGGCACAGCATCTTGGCATGCTGCCAAGGTCGGTGCTATGGACAGCTCGAAACTGAGGAATGTGCTACGGAGAGCTAAAAAAAAAAGCTAATTCTCAAAGATAAAAGTGGGTGATGGGTTCATTGTGCGAGTGAGTTTGATACTTGAGCAATTAGGTTTAGTTTAGTGTGGTTTATGGAGGCTTAACATCCCAAAGAGACTCAGGCTATGAGGGATGATTTAGTAAAGGGCTCTGGCAAGTTTGACCATCTGGGGTTCTTTACCGTGCACTGACATCGCACAGTACATGGGCCAAATAGTCAAGTTAAAATATCTTATATGCGAGGTTCTTAATCAGAATTTGAACATTACTTGTCCTTTATTACCGAATGTCTACTATACCGATGTCTATTATAAGTGAAATCCTCAAATGTGCGGCCCAGCAGACAACAGACGAAGAGTGTACGAGACACACACAGTCTTCGTCTGCCAGCACTGCATATTTGAGAATGCCTAACCAGCTTCCCCAGCAATACACCCTGCTCAAAAGAGGTCCACTTAATGGGGAGATAGGGTGGCCAACCAAGTGAGTGACAAGTGTCTTTTATTTGTGATTGTCTCTTACATTCACGTTTTTTATAACGGGGTTCAACTGTATTTTGAGCTTGTGCCACTAAACTCAGCACAACACGGTGGCAGCGGGAGTGAATGCCCTCACCGCTTTCACGAAGTATGCAACGACTATTGTCTACCTGTGGACCAACAAGAGGTCACTGTGCATTAGCAGTGCACATTCATTTTTGCACAGTTTGAGCACGATGCAGGTGGCCCTGCAGGAGAGGAGTGAGTGGCCACCTTTCCTTTCACAGGCCAGGTGCCTGCTGCTTTCATTGGCAGCTTGACACTTGTCTCGTTACCTACTGTCGCAGTCCCAAAGCATTGTGCCAACTGGCGGTGCGGGCAGGGCACTTTTCTTGCTTCTTTTTCTTGCCCTTTCTAATATATGTCTGCAGTGCTTTATCCGAGGGAGGGAAAAATTGATGGCTATGACCTGTGGCCATGTTTCCTCTGTGTGGCTCTGGTTAGCATCTTAGAGGGTGCGCGGTTGCAGGCTGAACCACCTGGACGTGCAGTTGTACGAGTACGCTCGCAAGCTGATGGACGAGCGGCTGCGGCGCCTCGAGGAACGGGGAACCAGCTAGCAGTCACCTGAGAGAGGTATGTTGCTGTACTGCGAAATTATGTACGGAGGATCCCACGGTGGCTTCCATAGCTAAGACTGTCAGCATCCGGTCATGTGGGCCTATTGCAATTGCCGTTGTAGCCGACTGCCACAATGTTTGTCGCTATGAAGCATTAGCAAAAGACAGACAGCAGCAGCAGCACGCCAACAGCTTTTGCCAGATTTCAGTGCAGTGCACAGCAGGGTGTAGACATTCGGCAATTTTATATCTTTTTTCTTCTTTTTCTTCTTTTTTCAGTTTGTCTGCAGTTAAAACCTAGCTATTGACCCTTCATGATCCATGCAAAAATAAGAGTAAAAGTACTGTTTTCCTCATGATTTCGTTGATTTTAAAAGCCTCTGCATCTTTGCCAGGATGAGCAGAAATAGTGGCGAACGAGTGCACTTTTTCCAATCTTGTTGTCTTTAGGATTTTTATTTTCACGAACTTGTGTAGCTCCAAAGTAAGCAGCCAATATTTTTTGCTCTTGAGCCCCTGTGCCATGTGCAAGCTGCCACTGCTGCTCTTACGCAGTTGCAAGTGGCTTTCCTGAAACCCTCCAGATGGCCTGAAAGGGGCTGATGTATTAGCGCCAGTGATGGGCACCGCCTGGTGGGAATTCCCCAGCTGTTCTCCATTCTCTTGGGACTGCGTCCTGGGGCTGCTGGTGACTGCAGAGGGCGTGGCACCGGGGTGGAGCAGCAGAGCACTCCTGCCATTTGGCATGTGACGAGGCATACCTTGGCACCACCCAGCAGCATTGCAGCCACTTCTTTGTTGGCCTCTCTCAGAAAGATACCTGTGCTTGTTGGCCACTCTTCTCTGTGGCATATGAGCTGTACAGGCCGGCACACTACCACTTTCGGCAGCACCTCCTTGAGAAAAATGCCTGCCAAATGGCTCACTGTCCCATTGAGGCCATCGTGTTGCAGGTTGGTGCCATGAAATGGCGCCAACTGCAGTTATTATCCCTGGCCACACAGCTTGCCAGGAGTGGTGGCTCCAACCAAGCGTCAACGTTGTTTGGGAAAACCATTTGGTTTCACAGTTTCCATTGAAATTTTTAGTGTCTTGGCAGAGTGCAGTTGTTGCTTATTTCACTTCAAATGCTCACAATGCATGCAGCATTGACAAATGTTGAAGCAGCTTTCTAGCATTTGTTTCAGATATTTTTGCTGTTGCATGTTTTGTGCAGCACAATTACTGTTCTGTGTAATTTTAATGAAAACTGCATTGTGGGAAAACTCACCCAGTGTGTTCAACAACGCAGAATAGAGTGATTGGACATAGGTCCCTGCTTGGTGAATAGAAATTTCTTTAGGCCACTTTTGGGACATAAGCTTATGGCCCAGGAACTTGATGGTAGCATTCCTGTTGGTTGCACCGACAGCAATAGTAGTTGAGCAGTGCCTTCTTTAACAACTGCATAACAAGTTCCAAGAAAATCCCATGGTGGTTGTTTGTGTATCACAGTTGAGGGCATCCATTTCTGTATATAACTTTACAGCGACAGCTGTTAAGGGCATGTTTCCCACTTCTTGCTGCATATAAGTCGACTTTATTTTTTGCAAAAATGGCCGCCTGAAATCTGGGGGGGGGAGGGGGGGGGGGGGGGGGGGGTTGACCTACACGCGGAGCCGACATATTTATAGACTGAGCCATAGGTAGTACTGTATTTCCCCGAATGTAAGTCGACTTGAATGCAAGTAAACCCTCTAATATTTTTGCTTGTCAGGAATAAAAATACATTGAGGTCGCTTAATCTTCTCCTTTAAGAGTAGAACGCGATAGCATTATCCGGCCGCCACCGTTTATTGTCAGCTGGTATCGGCTGCCTCACGCGGGCGTGCCTGTGGGCACATTTTGAAACAAAAGTGTAATAGTCACTGGACTGCTCGTCCACACTTACGCCATCGTCCTCACTAGCGCTTCTGTCATCACTGCTACAGTCCCGGAGCATGTCGTTCTGATTGTTGTCCAGCGAAATCCCCCACTTCGCAAACAGCCGCACCATGACATTGCGTGGAAGAACTTACAGTTTTGCCTCATTGCAGCCGCTTGCCTATATCGGCCATTCCGAGATGTCAAACTTGTAGCCCGGCGCCCATTTGTTTGTTTCTTCGGCGTAAAGAACGACAGCAATCATGAATGTAGCCGTAAACAAGTGCTGGACATTTACTGGACCCGGAGCATAAATGACAATTGACAAAGCACTACATTCAAAACTAGTAAAACTTAGCCGGCAGTCGTCAAATGCGTCAAACAGGGCCAAAGAGAAACTACGCGCAAGCGGCGTTGGCTCTTCCATCAGCCACCGACACTGCCCTGGAGCACTGCCGTTTCAAGTGGCGGTGCCGCCCTGATTGGAATAGCGGCCCTTCCATCAACTGTCGACACTCTCTTGAGCGCCGAGTGCACAATTGAAAGCAAAAAGAAAATGAAAAATCCTTTCAAACAAGCGCACAGAATAACCGAATGCTACTGGGTAGAGCTTTAGAGCAAACATAAAATTGCAACCACGCTGTAGCATCCCAGATGTCTCGTTTCTATAGCCTTTATTTATGGTACCATGCTTTGGATTTGATTGTAGGTCGACCCCATCACTTTGGATTTTCAAATTAAAAAAAATACGTCGACTTACAGTCATGTAAATATGGTATGTGCCCTGTACAGGTGACTGTTCCCGGCAGAGTGTATAGAACTCCATGTTTCAAAACAAAAGAATTGTGGATTCAAATACAAATTGGTTCTTTCCAATGAAAATTCTAATTGTGCACCATTTACCTAGGTAGCTTGTGCTGGCGGTTGTTTTCTCACACAAGCGATATATTGCGTGAGAACAAACTTATGGCAGCCTCCAGTGTGTGTGTAATGCTGCAAACAGTTTTTGCAGTATTTCATGTTAAACTGTGGTGACCATCCTGTGAGCTTTTTATAAGAGATTCAAACTTCATTTAAAGAGGCTTTGAGCAACATTTGAAAGGTGGAAATCACTTTGTAAATTTTTTACCATGGGTCGTTATTGTATATTGTGCCATAATTCGCAAGCAGTGTATCTTTTTAAATTGCTGAAAACACCTAGAAGAGAATACGGTCACAGGTGCCTTCTGCAGTGGTTTGCTGAAATGGGCTCATGTGTGCATTCACTTGCTACTGTTTATAGTTGAATAGAGGCAAAGAACGTGGGAAGGCCAGTGAATTTCCAGCTCACTTGGCAGGCATCCTTTAAGAGGCTTTGGATGCTCAGCAGAGATTGTGGTGACCAGTTTCTGGAAGCCAACTGTGCAAGCCGTAGGAATTGTAGCGCAACCAACTGAGGCCTCCCTGAAATACTGCTGTTTTGTTTACGTCATTCTCCTCGTAGTAGTGCCTTCTGTTGTCATTGGCTTTCCAGACGTCTTCTTCATTGTAAGGTAGCGTAAGAAAATGAGGACTGTGCTTAGGTTAGGCAGTCTCAGAAATGAGCAAGTTAATATCTTGTGAGAAATCTGTGCGTTGTGTAGCATGTTAGTGTGACATTGGTATGATCCGTGGATGTATGAATGGTTTAGGTTCTCGACAGGCACACATTAATCAGCATTTTTCTTGAAAGTGCGTTCCTTTTTTGTGTACGCAGCAGATTGAAATTGGATGCATGCTTGTGTGACGTATGCTTGTCCTCAGTGATTGTTGTTGTATCAGCTAGCATTTTGGCCAGCTCCAGCATGTGGGGCTGGTTGAAAGACTGGCCAAGTGCCTTTGTGACTTTCTGGTCGCAAATCGCAATTTCCTGCATGAATGAATGACGGTTGTAACTTGTCATCTGTGACTTCTGCGGCCGACTCCTGTAGATATGCCACGTGATAAGCATGCAAGGTGAACAGAGCTCAAGCAGCATCCGAAACGTTTGTGTGAAGAAGCTGTCGTCCAGCTGTAGCAATGTTTTGCAAGAAGGGCCCATGTGTGGTCCCTCGAAGTGTTCACAGCACTCACAGATTGGTTGAAGCAGCAGAGCAGTAGTGGCTCTCCATTGCGATGAAGAGAGCAGTGGTGCAGTTTTTGTCCATGGCTTGAAAAGGCCTGAATTGTGTCGCAGTTTTGTAAACCACTTTTGTTCGCAGAAAGCACCATGAGCCTAGAAGAATCATCTAGATAAAATCCGTGTGGAATTGTAATTTTGCTCTTGAGCGAAAAGAATCGCATTTTTGGCAGTGATATCAAAGTTGCTTAGGCAGGCTCAGCGTTTGTGAACTGGTGTGCTTCTGAAACTGTCGACGCTGTAACACTTTTTGTGGTATCGGAGCCCATGCTGCGAGAATTGGGGTCACCGACTCAAGCATGTTTTGGTTGACTACACACACCTTCACAGCTGGTGCAATTACACTCTGTCGTGCAGCTGAGCAGCACATTTTCCTCTGCTGCTTCAGCCCATCAGTGAGCACTTTAAGGGGGCAGTCTTTTAGGTGTAGAAGTTGGAATACGTATTGGCCAAGGAACAGCACTGCTATTGATGCTCAGTGTTGACTACACTTTCTGTGTGCTGGATGAACAGCTTATAAATTTTTCCAGTAACATAAAGCATTGTGCAGGCCGTCGGCACGAGTTTACATCAAAGAACTGCATTTCATGCAGGTCTGTCCTAGCAAAGTGCTCCTCTGGATGATTTCTGAATATTGTGTGTTTTTGTTTACCTTGCGGAAATTCCCAAGTCTGGCAGCTAATCGGGCATATTCAGAGCATTGTTGCTGTATGATCTATGACCATGAAAGCCTTTGATGGCAGCCTGACAGTTGGCTTCAGAAGTAAAATAGACTTGGAGTAGGAGTGAAAGCTAGCAAATGACACGTGTTTCTAGTCTGTTACTCAACTAGTTGGTCATAGTTTTGTTGTGCACAGTTTTCATTTGGCAAGATAGTAGAGCTCTTCTACTGCAGTTGCAGGCATGCTGTGTTCAAGATAGTCACCTGCAAATATTACTCTCTGTCAGTGCCATATATAAAAGAAATCAAGATTTTCATTTTCCAGCCGTTTGTGTCAAATGTTCTCAGGCAATGTTCTCCTGAAGCTTTGTGTAGAAAACATTTAGGAGTATTGTGTTTGCAAAGGTATCCCACAGGGGGTGCTTGGCACAAGCCACTTCTGCCACGCGCTTGCTGTTCTGTGTTGCTGTGCATCCTGGGCATCTGAAGGGCAGATGCATGGAGGCCCCGCAGTCGGATTGCATTTCTGTGGACGGACACGCAGAGGAGTCCAGGAGTTTTCATTTCAGTGTCATGTGGCCCTTTTACGTTTGCATTCTGATACCTAAAAACATCTGGGAAAAAACAGCAAGGGCAGCAGCCTGGGCAAGTTGGTGGTGGCAGCCCGTGCTGTAAATGTCTCGTTTGTAACAGCCCAGCCTCATGAAGGCAGTGTAATCACACTGATGCTAGATGGAAGCGGGCAGCATACTGTGCCTTTCCTGGATTTAATTTTTCATCGTTTTTTTATTTGCATTTTCATCACCCTGCCACCAGCATAGGCATGAAACTGTTTAAACAAGTGTTGGCTCGGCTGGAACTTATGGAGACTGGTCACATGTACCAACTGTCTCTTCTAGACTGTGTAATGGCGTAAAGCATAGGGAACAAAGCTATGAATGTGAGGTGTTTTGTATGTGTATAGACGCGTACGACCTTAAATGTAAAAGTTCATGATAGTTGGCACTTGTATCGTCTGTGCATTGTATCCTCATTTTTGGTGCTGTTTAGGGCTTCAAAGTCCAGGTTAGTTTGTTGCATTCTCATGTATTGACTGGTCGCACTCATGTCGTCCACGCCTGCTTTTGTTCCGGGGGAAAAAAGAACTGCGAGGTTTGTTTGGCAGCTGCCAGTGCACTCTGCTCGTTCGAGTAAAAGGGCATTTATGCAGCTCTGCTCCTCTGAAGCATAATGTGCTTGCTTTCGAAGAATTTATTGAGACCAGTTTTTTTTATGCAACATTTTAACGAGGCCCTTTTGATGACCCTCAAATTTCGCATCACTTGCAACACGCCCAAAGTAGAGACAAAGCACAGAAAAACACTGAATTGCAGTTTTGGGGTGAGGGGTTTGAGTCAATAGCAATTTGGAACACCGGCAGTATTCCCCCATTAATTAATGTGCTGCATGTTCTGTCACCTAGTAATAAATTTAGAGGAGTCAGTTTGCTTCTGTTGGAACTACTCATATCCATCTGCCTGGAAAACGAGGAGACAAAAGCCAAGAAGTAAAAACACAGTGGAGGTTTCTATGCCAAGTTAAATTAACAAGTTGTACTACTGTAGAGTGGAAGTTGGATGCAACTGAAACTCAAGTTTTCTTGTGCCTGGTGCATTCCTGTCAGTTCTGTGGCAATGACATATATATACATAGAGCCCTTTTCTTTCGGGTAAAACCTAGTCTTACATGACTCCTGCACCCTGAGCACAATTCTTAAGCGGTGGTTACACCCAGTTTCCCCCCAAAAATGCCCCTTCTAGAGTACACGCAAGGGCAAGGGAATGAGGGGCACATTAAGATATACGTATATATGAAAGGCCATAGAAAACACTATACGCTTTCCTGAACAAAGCTCAAGACACCAAAAGAAAATTAGCGGATATTTTGTGCTTATTCCAGGGGACTGTTTGTTCAACTGGTGGTCTTAAACCATCCTCAAAGGGGCTCTGATAAGGGCTCTAATAAAGTTGCGGTATGCCTAGGATGTTAAAGAGTGTCGATTCACGAATATCTTCCAGCAAGAATTTTTTTTAATTCGCTTTGTAGAAGCTGAGTTATCTGTAGTCAGAATTTGAATTTCAGCATCATCACACTTTTGGCGCGCTGAAAGGTTGGCGCTCCACCACCGGCAGTGGCGGAGCTTCCTGACCCACAGGAGCTGCGCAGCTTACTAGCCGTGGCCATGGTAGCTGCGGGATGTCTGAAATAATCTAACCAATAGCCATCTCATCTCTGAACTGGTATACGCAAGAGTGCACGACAGGGGAAGGTGCGACTATGAACAAGTCAGTGGAAAGGGCTCGCCAACTTTTGTGCATGATTGTGGGTTCTCTGCTGCATGTAGAAGTGTATTACTTGGCTCAGGTTTGCATAAAAACACTGTGCAGTGATTGAGCTAGTTGATGTGCTGTCCTGGGAAGATGTTTCAGAGCCCCTTTAACACTTGTTAATCATGACATGACTTAACTTGAGAATGTGTTTGAAGAGTAACTTTTAGAAGCGCGGCACCAAAATACAGGTACTAACCAGGCATTTATTCAGCATCATTGTTTCTAACACTATCTGAGCTAACATCTTCCTGTTCCAGGGCTCTTACCCATTTAAAATAGCTTCTGTGATGTTTAATGACTGTTTTTGCAGTGTACAAAGCAGACAGGTCTTGCTTGCACACAAAGTGCTGCATAGGAGATTGACAGTTTATGAGACAAAATGATTGTAATAGATAAGGAAAAATGTAATTTGGGAAACTGTTTATTTCTTTGCAACCTGTCATTTCCAAGTTTTTGAAATATTGAGCATAAATAGGGCATTTTGTGTCCCGCACAAAAAATAAGCACTTATATTAAATTGTATTTTGCTGCAAAAAAAAGGATGCTAAGAAACTCAACTTATGGAATTTTCTGCTGAATAAACCAACTTGTACCTGAATTTGAATGAATAAAATATTGCCCGAATTTTACCCCTGAATTCTGGAAAAAAATAAAACAGGAAAATGGAAGGCCTTGCATGTATGTACTGAGGCCCAAACTGCAGTGCCTCTTGTGAGAAATATTTCACCCGGCATTTTGCCAGCACATGTGCAGGATTGTGTCACATTTTGGCCTAGTGATTCTTCCCCCTGTCTTTACTGGTGGGAATCCGCCCCTACCGTATTATTTCAAGGTTTGCTTACCTGCTTAACTACGCAGTTTTCAGTCCTCCTTGCTCAAGTGGTGTTCATTGTGGGCCCGGAGATCTTTTCTCCAGTGAACTGCATTCTGCTGTTCAGAAACTGTTGCTGGGGAACTCTGCAGACCATAGAACAGAACCAAGAGCCCAGAGCACCACGTTACATAGGACATCTTGGCCAGTTTCACTGGTGTCATTTGCAGCTTTGGCACTGACCCCATTCACCAACATTCTATGACCGCCTGAAGTGGTCGTTTCAGTTTTGAAGGATGTTGCTCCGGCCTGTTTAGGTCTGCACGTTTCCAAGTTACATGCACGCCTCCATGTTGTAAGAGCTAAAAGGTGCACCATGCAAGTTGCTCAGAACTGCTGAGGACTTGTGACTCTGGATGATGGGGCCAAAATTAAGTGGCTTTGCGTTGTTCTAGGCTGCAAGGAAGAATTGTTAGGTGTTGCAAAGGTTAAAACAGTTCTTTGGTACGTTCATTCTTACCTTCAGTAGAGCCTTGCCAATTTCCCTGTGCATAAAGCAGGTCTGTGCGAGTGGTGTTCCTCATTAAATGTGCCTCATGATTCTGATGCATGATTGTCTTTTCTTTTCTTAGTGTTAGTATGTTGAGACAGCGCAAATGCATCAAGATCTCCGATTGCAGTCATTGTATCTCAGATCTTGTTAGAACTGACGGCGGAAGTCACCTGCTGTCTTTGTGAAAAATAAAAAGGCTCCATGATTTGCTTCTCAGCCATATAGTCTAGTACTTATGCCACCCCACGCTCAAAACCTGTAAGCAAAGGAGAAGGAGTTTTTGTCCATGGCTTGAAAAGGCCTGAATAGTGTCACAGTTTTGTAAACCACTTTTGTTCGCAGAAAGCGCCATGAGCCTAGAAGAATCATCTAGATAAAATGCGTGTGGGAATGTAATTTTGCTCTTGAGCGAAAAAAATCACATTTTTGGAAGTGATATCAAAGTTGCTTAGGCAGGCTCAGCGTTTGTGAACTGGTGTGCTTCTGAAACTGTCGACGCTGTAACACTTTTTGTGGTATCGGAGCCCATGCTGCGAGAATTGGGGTCACCAACTCAAGCATGTTTTGGTTGACTGCACACACCTTCACAGCTGGTGCAATTACACTCTGTCGTGCAGCTGAGCAGCACATTTTCCTCTGCTGCTTCAGCCCATCAGTGAGCACCTTAAGGGGGCAGTCTTTTTAGGTGTAGAAGTTGGAATACGTATTGGCCAAGGAACAGCACTGCTATTAATGCTCAGTGTTGACTACACTTTCTGTGTGCTGGATGAACAGCTTATAAATTTTTCCAGTAACATAAAGCATTGTGCAGGCCGTCGGCACGAGTTTACATCAAAGAACTGCATTTCATGCAGGTCTGTCCTAGCAAAGTGCTCCTCTGGATGATTTCTGAATATTGTGTGTTTTTGTTTACCTTGCGGAAATTCCCAAGTCTGGCAGCTAATCGGGCATCTTCAGAGCATTGTTGCTATATGATCTATGACCATGAAAGCCTTTGATGGCAGCCTGACAGTTGGCTTCAGAAGTAAAATAGACTTGGAGTAGGAGTCAAAGCAAGCAAATGACACGTGTTTCTAGTCTGTTACTCAACTAGTTGGTCATAGTTTTGTTGTGCACAGTTTTCATTTGGCAAGATAGTAGAGCTCTTCTACTGCAGTTGCAGGCATGCTGTCTTCAAGATAGTCACCTGCAAATATTATTCTGTGTCAGTGTCATATATAAAAGAAATCAAGATTTTCATTTTCCAGCCGTTTGTGTCAAATGTCCTCAGACAATGTTCTCCTGAAGCTTTGTGTAGAAAACATTTAGGAGTTTTGTGTTTGCAAAGGTATCCCACAGGGGGTGCTTGGCACAAGCCACTTCTGCCACGCGCTTGCTGTTCTGTGTTGCTGTGCATCTTGGGCATCTGAAGGGCAGATGCATGGAGGCCCCGCAGTCGGATTGCATTTCTGTGGACGGACACGCAGAGGAGTCCAGGAGTTTTCATTTCAGTGTCATGTGGCCCTTTTACGTTTGCATTCTGATACCTAAAAACATCTGGGAAAAAACAGCAAGGGCAGCAGCCTGGGCAAGTTGGTGGTGGCAGCCCGTGCTGTAAATGTCTCGTTTGTAACAGCCCAGCCTCATGAAGGCAGTGTAATCACACTGATGCTAGATGGAAGCGGGCAGCATACTATGCCTTTCCTGGATTTAATTTTTCATCGTTTTTTTATTTGCATTTTCATCACCCTGCCACCAGCATAGGCATGAAACTGTTTAAGCAAGTGTTGGCTCGGCTGGAACTTATGGAGACTGGTCACATGTACCAACTGTCTCTTCTAGACTGTGTAATGGCATAAAGCATAGGGAACAAAGTGATGAATGTGAGGTGTTTTGTGTGTGTATAGTTTTTTTTTTGGAGGAGAGTGAAAAATGAAAATTGAAAATCGGTTTTGAGGAAAGGAAATGGCACAGTAACTGTCTCACACATCTTGATGGACACCCGAACCCCTCTTATCCCTCAACCCCAGTAGGTAAGTACACCACAAGAAACTGGCCAAATTTGAATGAAAACTTGTGTCGTCTAATTAAGTAGGGCTTACATAGAACCAGTCATCTGCCTCTTCTCCATACTGAGGCCATAAAGCCTGCCGTAATAAGATTCTGTTCCCTCCAAAGCTTCAATCGGCTTTAAAACAACACCTTTGAGAGGGCAGAGATAGGACTCTTCGTCTGAGTTCCTCTTTTAAGCGTATAATTTGGACAGTTCGAGTCTTGGTGATAAAATACGTCTTGAAAAAGCATTTATTTTCATCGAAAATCTCTTTTATTCGTTATATCGCCAAAAATAAATGTTTTTAAGACCTTGCGTGCTACCTGTGGGCTATGACATAAATGTGCTGTTCGGTCTTGATATTCTCTCTTGTAGTCAATTCTTCTAGCTCACTTATCTTTTCAGCTTTTATTCTGTATGTCTTTTGATTCATGTGACATCAGGAATATCAACCTCCAGTGCTGAATGATGACAAGGAAATGACTATTAAAACTATGCATATAGCTATAAATATGATTCCCTTTACATATGGTTCATGTGTGCAGGTATTATGGCAATATATGTACAGTCAAACCACGTTGATACATTCCCAGTTAATATGATTTCCTGGTTCGTACGCTCAAAAGCGCTGAAAGCATAGGATTAGACCGTATTTCTCCGGTTTATACGGTCCGGGATAAATGATTTCCAGGGTACTACGTTTAAAATTTCGACCAACTGTGGCCGTATAATACGTTCATTGACCAACCGCACATATGCAAACATACAAGTGGGGCGAACGTGAGGGCACGCGACATGAAAAGCTGAAATGCAGCATCAATCACCTTCCGTTGTAGCTTCTCTGCAGTGGGTAGGTGCAAGAAGGCGAAGCGTCACCCGTTAACAAAAATAAAAATGGCGCGCTAGCATTCGAGACATATTAGGTTGGGGCAACCTAAAAAGATTGAAAAATAAGCCCCTGCTTTCACCACTGACGTATAACAGGCTTGTAGGTTTAACGCCTCAGGAGGGAAGGAAACGAGACCACTGCTACGAGCCGACACCAGAACAGAACTGCCAGCCGTGGCTGCACGAGCCACGACCAGGTGCCGTCTTTATTCTCTTCGCAAGGTGGCGCGCGCTAGCCAGGTTGTCGGCGCCGCCCAAGAGAGGGTGCCACAGGGACAAGCGATTGCGGGTCGGTAGGCTGGAAACGCTGATTGGCCCAAAAAAGTGACGTCACGCCTCTAACGTCATAGTCACGTGACATTTAATGACGTCATGTCCGGTTGGGGAAAGACACATTTTCCCTAGAGTTTTCTCAGAATTCCCCATGTTTGTGACAGCGTGCGCGGTATAAAGAAGCGCATCTTTACCTCCACCCCACCCAGTTCGACCACTTTGCCGAGCGGGGTGCAGTTGAAGAACCCTTGCCTAAATGCTCCCGCCATTCCCGTTTACCCCTCCCCCCACGACACTTTCCCGAGCTCGGATGTTTTGTCGCCTTTTTTATTATTATTTTTTGTGTTTGCATGCACAGTGCACGTGTCTCTACTTAAGCAAACTGCGCCGCTGATTCCACATTGACTATTCCTGCCGAAGAGGCTCCAAGGAAGTGTCCTGCCATGTCAGCGCTTTATTCTGTTTTTTTTTTACTCGTTTTGGCCAGGGGCACGCGAGTACACGCATCTCCGCGAATCCGCCACCGTCTGTTTCTGTACTCGCCGCCGCTCTGCCTTGAGGGGCGACCATTCTCCCCTCCCACTCGTTTTCCTTTCTCTTTTTTTTCTGCACGCTCCCAACGGCTTTTCGGTGGACAGGGTGCGACAGCGCGTATTCTTTTTCTATTTATTACTCTTTCTCCCTTTTCTAGTATTTTTCTTCACTGTCCATCTTCTTTCCAGCACCCGATTGCTTGTTGCTATTTTCATGTGGCGGACATGTGTGCCAATTACAACTCCTCAAGAACGGGAGGAAGATCGCTGTAACTTCAGTCTTGAGAAAGGACAGGCTCTGTCCGAAACGTCGACTCAAAATAAATATGTCTAAATGAAGCGTCTCTCAACTTTGCATATATATATTTAGTTACCCTTGATGTAGTGTCTCTGTACATAAACATACCGCATGATGATGGCATCCGATTCTGGTCGCATCCTATGGAAAACACAAAAACGATGATGCTCCTAGCCAAATTAAGTACCATCGCTGCACTTACTGATCTGGTCCTCAAGCTCCACTTTTTTTAATTCAGCAACTCCTTTTACCTACAAACGAGTGGTACCGCTATGGGAACGAAAATGGCCCCAAACTATGCCAACATATATATGCATAGCATTGAATCGGAGTTTTTCCGCTCATACCCAACAAAAACGGCTTTTTACAAACGTTTCCTAGACAACATATTCATTGGTATGGACGAAAACAGAAGACCATTTCATCCAGTTTATTTCAGCATTTAACAACGTACACCCAAACATCTGTTTCACACACCCTTACTCCACCAGTCAAATTAATTTCTTGGACGTCTCAATTCGAATGGAGAAGGGTACCTTAATCATCAGTGTCTATAGAAAGCCCACGGATAGGCAACAGTACCTTCATTAGAAGAGCTGCCACCCACGCCACTGCAAAACTTCAATTCCATATTCCCAAGCCATCAGATTCAAACTGATCTGCTCACGACCAGAAGACTTCGAAAAAAATTCTAGCCGTATGCGGGAGGTTCTGAGGGACCAATGCTATCCGGCCTCCATTATTGATGATGCCGTTACGAAAGCGGAAGCAACAGATCGTAATGAAATGTTTGGGGATCCCCCATTAGCAACCGCAAATGAACACCGCTCTAATCTCGTCTTAACCTTCGCAAACAACCTTCCTAATGTCAACAAAACTCTAAAAAAAACATTTCAACATAATCGAGCAAAACGATCGACTGTCAAAAATTTTTCCAACAGTTCTACAGGTTACCTACAGACTACCAAAAAACATGCAGAATTATGTAGTTTACTCTACTGTCAATAAGTAAAACCCTGTGGTTTGCCTACCTTGCAGGAAGAATCGCTGTCAAGTTTGCCAGCACATGCGGACAACAACACTAGCTCAAAGCACACACTCTAACTTCAAACACTCCATCCGTGAAAACTTGAACTGTGACAGTAGTAACGTAGTATGCATGCTCGAGTGTGGCGATTGTCAGATGCAATACATTGGCCAAACAGAGAATTCTTTCCGAATTAGATTCAACAACCACCGCGCGCACACCAGATCTCTTTCTCTCCTCCCCCTGCCGAAACATCTTTCCCAGGAAGGTCACGAGTTTCACAAACTAAAAGTTACGCTGCTACAGGGCGGCTTCCAAAATACCCGTGAGCGTGAGCAACGAGAGTCATACTTTATATATCAGTTTAATACTGTGCAGGCCGGTATAAATGAAAACCCTGGTACTCTCTCCACACTTCAGAGATCATAGTCCTAGCCCTACTGAAATTCACAGCACCCGGACTGCATCGCCTGAGGTCATGCCAATTCGCGTGCTTGCTTCCACATGCCGCCCTTCTCCTCCCCCTGCCAGTCATTCTTGCTCATGACCAGAGAAAACAGTTCTGAGAGCAAAGCATATTGCCTATTCCCCCCCCTCAACTTTTTATATTTTTATATATTTTATTTATTTTTTTTTCCTGCTTTCCAGATAATAGAGAGTGATGCTCCATATAGGGCAGTAACCCATTGCAATAACGCACACTTGGGCGATTTCGCGCCTTCTTTCCCCATTTTCTTTCTGTTACTCTCCCCTCTCTCTCAGTTTTTAGGAAGGAGCCCTCTTTTTGTCTCCGCGACGGAAGGCGGGCGGAGGCACCTTCGACTCATCTTCGCGTTTCGTAACTTCACTTAATTGAGGTCTCCTTCGTTTTAAAATTGCGCTCGTGGCGGGAGGCGTTCCGGAACGACGCTGACCTCCGACGCCGCGCGATTGCAGAAGCATCTATAGCTTTGCGCCGGGATGCAGGAAACTCAGGCGCCAGACGCCTCTCAGTAGGTAGAAAACAGTGCCTTCCACTGGTTCCATGGTATTGGTGGCTGATCCGAGGTTTTCAGGAATGTACGAGGGGGCGTAAGATCCCGTGAAACTCATAGTAAAGATTTACCTCGTCGGCACGTTGTTGTATTGTAGATGCAAGATCGAAGGACACACTTGAGCGAGCGATGTCATGCTGACGCCAAGTTTCCTCCGCCCCCCCCCCCCCCTCTACTTTTCCTGCGTCACGCATACGCGGTGTCAAGCAATATGCATGTGACTGAAACTCTGAAGAAGAGAAACTGAAAGTAAGAGAATTGAATTTGAAAATAAGAGAAGAGAAACTGAAACTGCCGCACAGTTCATTACCTGATGGACACAACAGTATCACGTATTACTTAACGTCTTCATAAAACCACTGTTTGTTCGTCTATAACATTAGCAGCATTATCATATGTTTGCTATTAATGACACCCATGTAATGAACATAATTTACCAACTTAAGTAGTGTTGGTTCTGGTGTAACGCACGAATAATTTATAGACATGCCTTTGTGTATACGCCAGAAATTAAATTGTGAAGCAAGCCTTGAAACTGCCTACATGATGGACACAATAGTATCACGTATTACTTAACGTCTTCATAAAACCGCTGTTTGTTCGTCTATAACATTAGCAGCATTATCACATGTTTGCTATTAATGACACCCAGGTAATGAACATGATTTACCAACTTAAGTAGTGTTGGTTCTGGTGTAACGCACGAATAATTTATAGACATGCCTTTGTGTATACACCAGAAATTAAATTTTGAAGCAAGCCTTGAAACTGCCTGTGCATTTCTCATAAAAAAAGGAAAAAAAATTATCTTGCTTTCATAGCATGCGTGTCATCTATATCAGATGTGATGGTAATCGTGAGCTATAACTTGAAATGACCCATGCTGGCTGCCATGAAAAATCACTTTTCTAATTGTTCAACAAACCTCATAACTCATTTATGCCACGAAAGGAATGAAATGCTTCACTTATGTCTCATTGCTTTGGTACAGTCATGGTTCATTATGCAATGTAAAATCTGATTTAGGAATATTTTGTTACTTGTTGCATGGTTTGTTCCTGAAATTCAGCACATCCGCCAGTGTTGCGTTCCCGCGTGGTTTTCTTTTTTGTTAATTGAGTACAGATGAATAGCCACCGGATTCTTCGCCGATCGCCCAGTGTGGGTATGTTCCGCAAGTTCAGGTTCCGCAAGTTAGGTTCATGCAAGCTCCGCTTCAGGTTGTTCTGATCTCCTTGCAACGAGTTGCTGATACGCAGGCTGACCCCGTCTTCTATTACGACCATATTTACCCGTTCCATGCGAAAGGTATGCCCGCAAATATCCTAAATGGTCTTCTTTCTGAACACCTACACAATTTTCCTCATCATATTGTTCTCTCCACTGATGCCTCCGGCAGCTGTGAGAAGGCGGCGATTGGGATATATTCGCAGGATCTGGCTTGGAGCTATTCCGTTCGTATCCCTGATTATACTTCTAAATTCTTCGTAGAGTTTTTGGCTATTGGTTTGGATCTTCTCAAAATTCCCAGACATGTAGCACGGGTTCTTATTCTTGCAGACTGCCTTTCAGTTTTAGGCTCTCTCCAAAACTCCGGAAAATCTTTATTGAATCGGCCGCTTAGGTTTTTGTTCCGTGCACAGTGCGTGAGATCCACTTTGTCCGGGTACCTGCAGGCATTCGGGTGTCTATTTTAACGAGGTGGCTGATTTATTGGCAAGGTCAGCTCTCAGCGCTCCTGTAATCTTAATCTATCCCGTCCCTCACCTCATTCTGTTGGAAACTTCACGTTTCCAGTGGTTCCAACATATTTAGGCCAGCTTGAGTGATCCGTTGCTCAATACCGTGGATTTTCACCACTTAAAATACCCATGGGATGTCCGGTGGTGTAAATCAAGGCGTTTTGAGGTGTCAATGACGCTTCTGCGATGCAGAATCCCTCACTTAAATTTGTACTTACGCAGATACGGGTTCCCTGCGACAAACCTTTGTGTCTCATGTGGGCAAGTTGAAACATTAGACCTTTTTCTCCTCTCTTGCCGGCGGTTGTTCAAGGAAATCAGTATTTGGAGGCCCCTCTTCCAGTCTCTTTCAGTTCTCTCGTTCGGTGCGAGCGCCAAGGAATTCCCGTTAAGCAGTGTTTCTGGCTACCTTCATGATTACATAAGTGAAACTGATCGGTTACCTTGTTAGCTGTATACAAAATTCTGTCTCATGTCCGAAATGCTTGGTTCTATTCCTGGTAATTCATATTTCTTAAATTTAATTAAATTTCCTATCTTTATCTGTATTCAGTCTTCCACGCCGTCGCCTCACGTCTTTTTTCCCGTGCAAATACTTCATTGGCAAATTTCCACTGTACCTTGGCCAGTCCCCCCGCGTGGGTATGTGCCATATTTACTGAGGTGAAGAAGAAGAGTGTGGACTACAGACACTATCTGTACTTGTGCTTTATGTGTTTTTTTGTCTGTTTGCAATGTAAGCCATTACTAGGTGGAAAGGCATGCACGTAATGGACATACCCTGTGCGCATGAATGCGGAAAGCTGGCCATGGTTGTCCAAGCATTGCCAACAAAGCAACGGGACCTTCAAGAAACAGGATAGGCTGTGACCCCTCACATGCAATGATTTTCATACAATTTGAAAATGTGGCAATTTACAGCAGTCCCGTGGTTATATTGTTGCGAAACAAGCCAGCTCATTTAGGCGGAAACATTTTTAGAGGCTGCCAAAAAGGAACATGTCAAAAAGTTACACATAGCATCCTGTTTCATCGATGTTGTTTATATGTGTGGTAAACGATATGAACAAGCATCTCTTTGTTGGTTACCTGCATGCTTTGCTATCCACGCACTGTCATGCAGCACATACACAATCACAGTTCAGTGACTGCAGAGCGGTCTGCAACCAGTAACTTGCAACTATACTATGCAGCAAGCTTCTTTGCACGGTATTTGTTATATTTATCGAACGATGAGATGGAATTGGTATGGCGCTTTCTACACAGTGCATTTCCTAAAGACTCCTTTCTGCCATACGGTACTTTTTACCCAAAAAGCTTCCTACAGAGTCATTTAAATTGCTACGTACAAAGATGTTTGTAGCAGGTGTGTGAGCCCGAACAAAAAAAATGTTTTAATTTTCCTTAGGATAGGATAGGAAAACTTTTATTGAATCATAAGTATTTAGGCGATCAGAAGTCTTCTTGCTTGCTTCGCGTGTCGCTGTCTTCACGCTGCGCTGCAGGGAAGGCTTCTTCAGCAAAGGGTGGTCCCTCAGTCCAGGGCTCCACTGAGTTTGGCTGTATCCCTTGCGTGCTCTACCATCCTCTTTTGGACGGCGAGCTCGCAGCTGACGAGCCGGCTCTCCCAGTGCTCCGCACTCGGGGGTTTGTGTTCTCGGAATGCGTTGTTTCGTTCGCATTCCCATGTTATGTGAAATAGTGTGGGTGTGGCCTCGCACCACGGGCATGTGCCCCTATATTGCGTTGGGAACATCTTGTTGTATATAAAGAGGTTGGGGAAGGAACCTGTTTGTAATCTACGCCAATCTGTTGCCTCCTCCTTTGTTAGTGCTTTATGCGGGGGCGGATATTTATATCTCACCCCTCTGTGATGTTGGAGTAGTTCTGAATAGCTGTCCCCGAGGATCATGGTGCTCAGACCACTGCTCTCCTGCTGCTGTCCGACTCGGAAACAAAAAGCTCGAGCTAGACCATCCGCCGCCTCATTGCCCCTTATGCCCTCGTGCGCAGGTATCCAGATTAAATTATGTTGGACTGTTATGCTCTCTGAGAGGTTGCACTCTCTGAGCACCTTAAGAGCAGCTTTGCTAATTCTGCCCTTCGTATAATTCCGACAGGTCTCTTTTGCGTCCGTGAGAATATTCAATGATTTGTTCTCCCTATATCCTTTTGCTGCCGCCAGCGCTACGGCTAACTCCTCGGCGTCCGTTATACTCCAGATTTCCGTGGATGTCCCGGAGGTTAGTTCCCCATCGTTGTTGACTACCACTGCCGTACCTATGTATTTGCTTCTGCCGCTCGCTACTTCCATAGCGCTTGCGTCCGTGTAGAAGGTGTTATCCTTCCCCGCTAGTGTTCTTTCAATGTGTTCTGCCCTGGCCTTCCTTCTGCCTTCGTGGAGCCTGGGGTCCATGTTCTTTGGAATGGGTCTGACATAAAATGTTTTCCTTATTGCGGTAGGCATGTCTTCGTACCGCTTTGTGTCGATGTATTCGCAGCCTATTCTGTCGAGCAGTGCTCTTCCAGTGTAGGTCCCTCCTAGTCTTTTAATTTGCGATTGTCGTTGCGCTTCCACCATTTCTAGGAAGGTGTTGTTGACACCAAGCTGCATGAGCTTTTCGTTGGGTGTGTTTCTTGACAGGTGTATTGCTGTCTTGTATGCTTTCCTTAGTATGGTTTCGATTTCTTCATTAGACGTTTTGGTCCTTACGTGGAAGGGAAGCGAGTACGTAGCTCTGCTTACTATGAGGCTGTTGACCAATCCTAGGGTGTCTTCTTCTTTCATCCCATGTCTTCTTTGAGAGACTCTGCTTATCATTCTGCTGACACTTTCTGTTGATTTCTTGAGTAGGGAAATCGTGTGGTCGCATTTCCTACTACCCTGCAGCCACATGCCGAGGATGCGGATCATTTTGCATTCCGGTATGAGTTGTCCTTCGAGAGTGACTTCCAGTTTCGCCTTAGTCTGGTGTCGGCCCACTCTCAGGAGTTCAGACTTTTCGGTAGAACAGTTGAGGCCTCTAGCTGTCACGTAGTCTTCTACGCATCTCGCCGCTTCTTGCAGTGCGGCTTGCTTTTCTTCTAAGGTCCCTCCGGTAGCCCAGACCGTGATGTCGTCCGCGTACATCGCGTGTCGGACTCCCTGGATTTGCTCGAGTTTTCTTGCTAGGCCAATCATCGCCACGTTGAATAATACGGGCGAGATTACGGAGCCTTGGGGCGTACCTCTGCTAGGCGTTGCAAAGATATCGCTCCTTAGTTCTCCTAGGCCTACTGTTGCCGTTCTGTTTGAAAGGAAGTCCTTCACGTAATCGTGTGTTCTCTGCCCGCAGTTCGCGTTGATGAGACCTTCCATGATGGCCTCGTGGCTTACGTTGTCGAAGGCTCCTTTGACATCGAGCGCCATGACCACGTTTTCGCCCTTTCTTGGCATAGTTTCTAAGACCTCCTTCTCGAGCTGTAGCAGGATATCTTGCGTCGAGAGGTTGGCTCTGAACCCGAATATTGAGTTTGGGTAGTACTTTTCGCTCTCCAGGTGGTATTGGATGCGTTTGGTGACTATCTTCTCGTAGAGTTTGCCCAGGCACGATGTGAGAGAGATCGGCCTCAGATTATCGATTTGGATTTTCTTGCCGGGTTTGGGGATCATCACTACGACGGCGTGTTTCCATGCCGCCGGGACTCTCCCTTCTTGCCATAATTTGTTTAAGTAGCGGACTAGCTGGTCTATCGCTTCGTCGCTGAGGTTTCTAATGAGAGAGTTCCGTACTCGATCTGCTCCCGCTGCTGTGTTCTTGGTGGCTGATCTAATTGCCTCAATGACCTCTTCCCTAGAGATGGGTCGATCCATGTTCGGGTTTTCTTCGTCTCGGTATTCACCGTGGTATCCCTCCGGTTCTCCCGTTCCGTAGCATTTCTTGCGAACCTCTTCGAGCATCTGCTCGTCCGTTCCTTGATACTGGTGTAGTAATCTTTGGATAGAATTGCTGCTTTCCCGTTTGCTCTTGCTGGGATTCATCAGGCTTCTGAGTATTTGCCACGTTCTGGCTGTACTGAGGGTGCCCTTCAGCGAGTCTGTGAATTGTTGCCACCCCTGTCTAGCCAGTTGCGTAGCGTACTCTTCCGCCTTCTTACTGATCTCCGCAATCTTCCTCTTGAGTTTCTTATTTATTTTCTGTTTTTTCCATCGTTTGGTGAGACCGCGCCTTGCTTCCCATAGCCTAAGCAGCCGCCTATCTACCTCCGGTGCTTCCTCGGTCCTGTCCACTTCTCGGGTGTACATCTCTTGGATCTGTTTTAGCTTAATTCTTCAGTATTCCTTATTATCACGACATGGGCATCTATATGTTGGTACAACTTTTTTCAGGCATTACAACTGATGTACCGATGTGTTTGGTACTAATTCATCTTCAGACCTTTCATGTCTGTTGGGTAAAAAAAAATACGAAATAATAGTTGGCTGCATTAGTTTTCACTGAGATAACTAGCATCACACAGCATGCTCTTGAAATTCCTCTAGCTGTCTGTAATTGGCTTCATTGTATAGCTTCATACTTGTTTAATTTAAACTCTGCCCACTGCTCTTTTCGCCGCACATGGCGACATGGCACGCGGAGCCCCGTGGGAATGGGCGAGGAGGATTCAGAGGTCGGCTGCTACTTCCCTGGAATCCAAACACAGCTATAGGCACCTGCAAGTCACGGTTAATTTCGGAAAGGCAGCTTTCCCCGCTTCCTTTCGTCGTCTTATCCGTCGTGCGTCGCGTGTCGCGGCGAACCCGACAAAGGGGAGGCCATTAACCCCCTTCCCCTCCCCCTCCCCTCCTGAAGCAGAGGAAAGATCCCGCAAATTGTTTCCTAGAGAGGTCCTTTCTTTTTTCGTGCGGTCAACGAGGGGTCAAATGACAGGCCCAAGCAGTGTGAGGCAACGTTCTCTGTTCATTCTAGAGACGCAAGCTTACACTGCAAAATGAAACCTTGTCTTTCTCTTCCAAATGCAATTTCATTTCATTTTTACAAAATGCAAGTTACATGCTGCAGAGATGCAAGGGCTAAAAGCTGCTAAAAAGCAGCTTGACTGGGCCCAAGCGCCTCTGAAATGGCAGTACACGACAAACGCACTTCAAGCAAAAAAAAAATGTTTACATATACGTATAAAAAGAATTAAAAAATGTTTACGTGCTCTTAACACAGCGCTATCCACGTTCTTTTATTGACGACGCCATAAGCAGAGCTTCAAATCTGAACCGTATTCAAATACTCCAGGGGCACCGAAGAGATAACCGAAATGATTACACTACAAACCTTATTCTCACATTTAACAGTAACGCACCGAACATAAACAGAATTCTTAATAAGCACTTTAATATTCTCCAGCAAAGTCAACGACTATCGAAAATATTTACATGCGCACCCCGCGTGATTTACAGGCGTGCCAAAAACATTCAGAACCATCTAGTCCACTCCAAGGAACACAAAACCCCAAAATATGGATGCCAGCCCTGTGGTAAAGGTCGCTGCAAAGTTTGCTAGCACATGAAGACTACGTGTTCCGCAACTAGTACGAGGTCAGTTTTCCAGCATTCAATCCACGGCAAGTTTGACTGCGACTCATCAAACATTATATACCTTCTTGAATGCACTGTGTGTAACCAGCAATACATAGGAGAGACAAACACTGCATTCCGCATTCGATTTAACAACCACCGAGCACACACCAAGTCTCTCCCCAATCTTCCCCTATCCAAGCATGTAAACTCAGAAGGACACCCATTTGACCAACTAAAAGTAACAATTATTCAAAGGGGCTTCAAAAACAGGCGAGAACGTGAACAACGTGAATTCTATTTTATCCACAAGTTTAATACTATTCAAGAACGTCTTAACGAAAAGCCTGGTATCCTTTCTTTTATTCACGACCTCCAAACAAAATAATGCTGCACCTCTCGTTAATTGGCTAACTCAGATATACCCTTTATAACTCCTAGTGTATATCCCAGGCAATCATACCCCTCTTTACTTACACTATCCTGCCTCGTTCAGTATTAATAAGCTTTGACGTTCTTTCCTTACTTTTTTCCGACAATTTGAAATCTTTGTACACAGCTAGCCCAGCCCTCCTCCACTACAACCAAGTATTCCCGACGAAGTCGGTTCAACGACCCGCCCAGGGAGAGGGGTGCACCGTTCAGTGAAACCCAGACCCCCTGAGTAAGTTCTTACACATGTGCTCGTTAACGTAGCCCACTCCTTCCTTAACGTTCTAGTCCTCAGCTCACCGGAAATTAGTGAGACCACCCCAAAAGGCGCCTGGTTTGGCCTGTTCGTCGCTGCCAGTGTCATTTGCGCAGCGGCGCCTCTTTGGCCACGCATCTGCAGCAGCGCCCATCTTTGTGTTTGTGCATTTTGTTTGTGTCTTGTTTGCACGTTTTGCTTTCGTACGCCTGTGGTTGCCGCGCTGCCCATGTCGCGGGCACCGTCTTCCTCTCCCTTTCTCTCGTTTCGCCATCTCCTTTTTTTACCTCGTCCTTCCTTACTAGAATAGTTCCCCGCCCTTTTTTTCTTTTCTTTCTATTTTTTGCTTCCTCTCCCAATCTTGTCCCTGTCTGCTCCCCACAACCCTATCTTTATTTTTTTTTACTTTTTTCGTTCAATTTTTTGAACTGCAATGAAAACAATGAGCATGTATGTTCACTAACAATAGTTTACAGACGCATGAAAACAAAGAGAAGACCCGAGAAAAATAAAGAGAAAAGAAACACTCAATAGGCATACATGGCACCGGCAGACAACAAAGGAACATTAAATGCAACCTGGCTATATATTAACAAAATACATTTTTAACTCGCTTGGTTTAACACTATCCAAAACTTTGTGCTTATTAAGAGTGGTCGGTAAATTGTGTTCAAGCGTTTGTAGTTTATAATTAATTCGAAAATATGGAATATACCAGAGATCGGTATTTCAGGTGTAGAGTCGATTCGAAGCGGTCCTTAAATTGTAGTACGTATTAAGATATCTCTATAAGCAGAAGAAGAATGGTAAAAGGATCTCAAAATGCAAAAAACATATATATGTTCAAAACGAATGATGTTATAATTTCTAAAAGCAGTTTGCGTTGGAGAGACAGATAAGGAAGGTTTGCAATGTAGCGGATCATTTTCTTCTGTGGAACCTGTATTTTTATCACATTTGTTTTTGTGGTGTTGCCCAAACAGAGTTACGGAACCGAAAAGAGCATGATAAATTTGAATTTTCACGTGAGTGGCAAGGAGCCATCGACATCGTGTTAGAACACCTGCTACTGAAGAGAGCTTTTTGCCAATATTTTCCACATGTCGATCCCACCTGAGATGTGACGAGAAAGTAACATCAAGAATTTTGTGGCTGTCTACAATTTGAATTTCTTGACCTGCGTATTTAGGAGCGCGTTGTAGTTCGACTGGCTTGTTCCTTGCACGAAAAATCATTACCTTAGACTTTGCAGGGTTTATTTGGAGGCAATTAGAAGAGGACCAGTTCTCTAGTTTCGTAAGGATTACGTTGCACTCTTCAATTAACTTGTTTATGTCGTGACCAGGGATTAGTAAAATGCTATCCTCAGCGTATATAATAAATTTCGCTTTGTCATAAATATGCACAATGTCATTTATATAGTTGTTAAAAAGCATCGGGCCCAGAATGCTGCCTTTAGGCACACCATTTCGTACCGCCAGAAAAAAAGACTGATGGTTGTGGATATAGACAGATTGTTTTCGATTTTGCAGGTATGATTTCATGAGGTCTAAACGTGTTCCACGAACTCCGTTTTGAGAAAGTTTATGAGTTAAAATTTGATGGTTTAGGGAATCGAAAGCCTTACTAAAATCAATGAAGAGTCCGACAGTGAGAATACCTGCTTCAGTGTTTTGCAGGATACATTCCTTAAGTGATAACAAAGCCGTTTCCGTCGACTTTCCCCTTCGGAAGCCAAATTGAGCATCAGACAGGATTTGTTTTGCATTAAAAAAGTTCACTACACGAGAAAAGATTACTTTTTCCAACCCCTTTGAAAAGACTGGAATCACAGATATTGGTCTATAATTGGACACTACATCTTTATCTCCCCCTTTAAACACAACTGTCACTCTTGCTTTCTTCATTTCTTCCGGGTAAACTCCCGTTTCAATTACCAAATTGAAGATGTATGCAAGCATAGGTGCAATATATGATAGTACATAATTGACTGGTTTTATCTGAATATTGTCAACATCTTAGGCTTTGCTATTATTCAAATTCATAAAGTTCTCATTGGTGGGCTCAAGGAAAAGGCTTTCGAATGGGCTACAAGATGAAGGAACTTCAGGTAGATGCATCATAGGTAAATGGGTGGTTAAAAAATTGCTGTTTAAATGGTCAGCAAGAGCCTGTCCGGATAATTCAGAGCCCTTATAGATTATTCGTTGAGCTGGCGCATTTTTCGTATTGCGACGTAACAAGTTATCTGCAACTTTCCACAGTGTGTGAATTTTTCATTCTAACATCAGAGAACAGTTTTTGATGATACACAATCTTAGCACGCTTAAGCTCAGCATTTAGATTATTTCTAGCTTTTTTTTAATAAGAGATTCTAGAGAGCGATTATCTAAAAAGGCATGGTACTTGTTTTTGCTCTTTATCATTCTTCTGAGCTCTGGCGTGATCCATGGTTCTCTTATTCGTTTAGACTGCTTAATGTTCTTTATATATTTCTACAAAAACCTTGATAAACGCTGAATATGCATTATTTGAGTCTTATATAGAATAACTATACTTCGTCTCACAAGATGTTTGCAGCACTACGGAAGGTAGAGCTCTCTCGTCCAATCAGGGCTGCAGAAACGCAGAAAATAGTCCCTCGAATATTTGGGGAGTGTATGACTATTAATCAAAACAATAAGCATTGCAACTAAAAACATGATTTGGACAGGTATATTTAAATGGTAGGGAGTGTTTCAATCACTGGTGAAATTACCAGACAAAGCCCGTACGGACACAGCTCTGCGGAGGCCTGCTGCGAGGTAGTGATGCGTCGCCACTTTCCAACATGGCGTCGGACGAGTCTGTTGTGTCTCCTGTGTGCTCTACACCGACAGTGCGCTGTTTCCCCAAGCAGGCGAAGCAGGTGGCTTTAAATGTTCTTGAAGCGCTTCGCGTCGAGTGCGGGGGCAGTTGGAGTACAAATGCGCTCATCAAGAGGACGGCAAAACTCACGCAGGTGAGCGAGCGAACGCTTTACAAGTGGACAACGGAGACGTTGAACGCGGGCCGAGTGTTGTCACCGAAGAAGCGTGCTGGCGGAAGAGGCCGCGAGCGGACGAAGAAGCTGGACGATTTTGACCTGAGCGTGTTGCGAAGGGTGGTACACACCTTTTTCCAGAGAGAGGAAATTCCAACTATCGCGAAGGTGGTTGCGCATTTCGAAGAGGACGAAACGCTACCGACCGTGTCCGCAGCGACAATGCAGAGGATGTTGAAGAAACTTGGCTTCCGATATAAGAAGCGCTCTCGGAATGCGATGTTAATCGAAGCGACGCACATTGTGCAGTGTCGCCGCCGGTACCTGCGCCAGATAGCGGAGCTGCGAAGCCAGGGTAGGCCTATTTTCTTCACCGACGAAACGTGGGTTAACGCCGGCCACACGCGAAGTCGAGTGTGGACTGACTGCACCATCCAATCTGCACACCAAGCGCATCGATCCGGACTGTCGACTGGTCTACAAAACCCCAGTGGCAAAGGTGGCAGGCTTATTGTGACGCATTGCGGTAGTGAGCAAGGTTTTGTCGAAGGCGCAGCGGAAGTTTTCCGAGCGAAGAAAAACTCGGGCGATTACCACGAGGAAATGAACGGGGAACACTACGAAAACTGCATGGTTCTCCAGGAGACTTCTCCCACTACTACCACCCGGCAGCGTTATAGTGATGGACAACGCGCCATATCATTCTGTGAAGCAGGGTAAAGTGCCGCTGATGAGTAGCCTCAAAAAGGACATACAGGCTTGGCTGTCCGGAAAAGGTGTCGCGTGGAGCAGCGGCATGGTGAAGGCCGAGCTCATGCAGCTTGTCAGCAATGTGAACACAGGTGGGGAGCAATACCGTGTCGACTGCATTGCTAAAGCTGCTGGCCATCTCGTTGTGCGCCTGCCACCGTACCACTGCCAACTGAACCCGATAGAGCTTGTCTGGAGCGACGTCAAGGGTTTCGTGGCCAGCCAAAACAAGACGTTTAAGCTCCAAGACGTCGAGCCTCTGGTTTGGCAAGGCATCACGCAAGTGACTGTTGAGAAATGGAAGAATAACGTGCAGCATATTATCAGTGAGGAAGATGTGATGAGAAAACTGGACCACATCATCGACGATGTTGTTGACCAGGGACCGGCCATTGTTGTCAACCTGGAGGACGACACAACCAGCAGTGCTGAATTCAGTTGTTATGAGGACGATGAGATGATCGAACCCGTTTAACGTGCGTTGCCTCTCGCGCAGCACATGGGCTTGTTTTGCATTTCGCCACCATCGACACTCGGCTGCCTCGGCACGCTGGAGTAAATAAACTTATATGCACATGACACGATTACTGAAATTTACTGCGACGCGACAACAGAGGAACTGATGAGAACAGTACCCTGGTTGTCTCACATATATCGGTGGACACCCGAACCGCGCAGTAAAGGAAGAGATAAAGGAGGGAAAGAAGCGAGAGAAAACTGAAAATTGAAAGTTGGATTTTGAGGAAAGGCGCGGCGCTGCGCGGTGGAACACCTGTGGCTCGGTGCTACTATAAATAGAGGTAGAAAGAAGCCACCTGGACATCAGGTGGATCGAGCCACAGGCGCGTAGGAACACACTAATGTAGTGCGCGCCATCCTGATTGGACGAGAGAGCTGTACCTTTCGTAGTGCTGCAAACATCTTGTGAGACGGAGTATAGGACTCCCGCCCAAAACCATTTCAGCTTATCTGGGTACCTCCAACCTTTTTCATTTGCGTGTAACTCCAGCCCCTCTTCATCTTTGTTATTGTAGCCGCTATTGTTTCTCAAGTACCATCTTGATATTAGCAGCTCCTAATTCAAGCCTTCTGCAGGGTTTGAAGGACCTATTTAATTGGAAATGAGAACACGTGCACAAGGTGGAAATCGTGTGATCTGCCAGGAAACACTGCGGCGGCCCCGAGAAGGGCCTTTATTAAGGTTGACAGCCGTTTTGTGCCTCTTCACTTGGCAGCGACGACACAGCGTGTGCGGTCCCCATGGTTTCGCCCCAGCTGTCGAAGCAATCCTCGGGCACGACCTTCGACATCTGATGTTTTTATTTAAAAAACACATGGACCAAAGTCGTGCTGTATGCAGTGCGATCGCCACGTGGTTCCACTGACGGCGAACAATCATCCACCAAGCCCGGCTCTTTGGACAGATTCAGGAAACGACTGAAAAGAACAAAAGTAACGAGCAAACAAGTTAGAACGCAAAGAAACGAAGGCGCTCTGCGCTAATGCTGTAGCGAGGTCTAATATGTAAATTTTCACGGCTAGCGTCGATGTCTACAAAGCGCGGGTAGTCGCTACGGAAATAAACAAAGGCGCACTGGAGCTGGGTAAGTCTGCAGCTACAAGCACGAGTTTTTTGTCTCTACCGCCGATTTCCACACCGCGCGATCGTCATAACTTTTCTTGGGCTTGCTGTTGAAGCTGACAGCGATCATAAAAATTAAGGCCGCCGACTATAGTGACAGAGGCTTGCCATTGAAAGGAACAAAGCCGTGCACTTTGTCAACCAGGCAACGAGGCCTAGCGCGAGTTTTAGAGCCGACTTGGACAAAGCGCGAGACGGCGCGCGCTTCTAACGCTTGCCGACGCAAAGAAACAAAGGCGCGCTGCGCTGGGATAATGCTGTAGCGAGGTCTCATAAGTAAATTTTCACGGCTGCCGTCGATTTCGACAAAGCGCGAGAAGTCTCTAAGGAATTAAACAAAGCTGCACTGCACTGGGTGAATGCTGGACACTTAGGCCAGGCGCGATTTCCACAATGCGCGAGTCGGAACTTCTGGACTTACCGTTACAGCTGATAGCGACCCTAAGGGCAGATTGTAGTGGCATAATTATCGTGGCCACTTTTACCCTGGACTTGCCACTGCAAAGGAACAAAGGCGCACTGGGGTCGATGCCCTGGCGTCTCGCCACGTGATATCGGTCCGCGGCAAATAAGGACAGCATCGGCTCGCCAGAAGCATCCAGGAAACGATGCTGCAAAAAAAGTTACGTTACAAGCGTCGCAATTTGGAGAGTTCTGCACGAGAAAACTTGCGAAAACGTTGTTCAACCCTTACCTCGTGATTGAGAACGTGCAAGCCCGACAAGCGCTTCATCGTGGCTGCCAGACGGCGGTTCAGATGGCGACGCCGGCAGTCCTCAAACAGCACCTTATGTGGGTCGTCGTAATGGAGTTGATAAATTTTGAACACCAGCACGACGTGCTCCTGCAGCAGGAAAACGAGGTCCTGGAATGCGCAAGGCATGTAGGTAAGCGGTACAGCACTTCATGAAGCGAAATTTGAGATAAAATGCGTACCTTTGTGTCGCTGGCGATTTCTCGCGGATCAGCGCCTTTTGGGGGGCGTCGCAATGTCGTGGAAGCAAGAACTGTATAGAAATTTCAGCTGGCTGCGTCGACGAGCGCACCACGCAAAAAAAAAACCCATACCTGGACAGCTTCCGAAACGCGCGCGTCTCCGCCTACGCTCACGAAGAGAATGCCCGCAGACCACGCACGCCCGGCGGCCGGCCGGCCGGCCCTAGCGATTCCCTAGGCACTCTAGGGACAGGCCGAGAGAGGCGCGGCGACCCCACATCCGGTTGAGAACGAGGGCGAAGCGAAATAACGTCATGCTCGTTTCGGTTCCGTAACTCTGTTTGGGCAACACCACAAAAACAAATGTAATAAAAATGCAGGTTCTGCAGAAGAAAATGATCCGCTACATTGCAAACCTTCCTTATCTGTCTCTCCAACGGAAACTGCTTTTAGAAATTATAACATAATTCGTTTCGAACATATATGTTTTTCGCATTTTGAGGTTCTTTTACCATTCTTCTCCTGCTTATAGAGATTTCTTAATACGTACTACACATTTAAGGACCGCTTCGAATCGACTCTACACCTGAAATACCGATCTCTGGTATATTCCATATTTTCGAATTAATTATAAACTACAAACACTTGAACAGAATTTACCGACCACTCTTAATAAGTACAAAGTTTTGGACAGTGTTAAACCAAGCGAGTTAAAAATGTATTTTGTTAATATATAGCCAGGTTGCATTTTATGTTCCTCTGTTGTCTGCCGGTGCCATGTATGCCTATTGAGTGTTTCTTTTCTCTTTATTTTTCTCGGGTCTTCTCTTTGTTTTCATGCGTCTGTAAACTATTGTTAGTGAACATACATGCTCACTGTTTTCATTGCAGTTCAAAAAATTGAACAAAAAATAAAAAAAATAAAGATAGGGGTGTGGGGAGCAGACAGGGACAAGATTCGGGAGGAAGCAAAAATAGAAAGAAAAGAAAAAAGGGGGGGGGACCTATTCTAGTAAGGAAAAACGGGGTAAAAAAAGGAGATGGCGAAACGAGAGAAAGGGAGAGGAAGACGGTGCCCGCGACATGGGCAGAGCGGCAACCACAGGCGTACGAAAGCAAAACGTGCAAACAAAATACACAAACAAAGCACAAACACAAAGATGGGCGCCGCTGCAGATGCGTGGCCAAAGAGGCGCCGCTGCGCAAATGACACTGGCAGCGACGAACAGGCCAAACCAGGCGCCTTTTGGGGGGGTCTCACTAATTTCCGGTGAGCCAAGGGCTAGAATGTTAAGGAAGGAGTGGGCTACGTTAACGAGCACATGTGTAAGAACTTACTCAGGAGGTCTGGGTTTCACTGAACGGTGCACCCCTCTCCCTGGGCGGGTCGTTGAACCGACTTCGTCGGGAATACTTGTTTGTAGTGGAGGAGGGCTGGGCTAGCTGTGTACAAAGATTTCAAATTGTCGGAAAAAAGTAAGGAAAGAACGTCAAAGCTTATTAATACTGAACGAGGCAGGATAGTCTAAGTAAAGAGGGGTATGATTGCCTGGGATATACACTAGGAGTTATAAAGGGTATATCTGAGTTAGCCAATTAACGAGAGGTGCAGCATTATTTTGTTTGGAGGTCGTGAATAAAAGAAAGGATACCAGGCTTTTCGTTAAGACGTTCTTGAATAGTATTAAACTTGTGGATAAAATAGAATTCACGTTGTTCACGTTCTCGCCTGTTTTTGAAGCCCCCTTGAATAATTGTTACTTTTAGTTGGTCAAATGGGTGTCCTTCTGAGTTTACATGCTTGGATAGGGGAAGATTGGGGAGAGACTTGGTGTGTGCTCGGTGGTTGTTAAATCGAATGCGGAATGCAGTGTTTGTCTCTCCTATGTATTGCTGGTTACACACAGTGCATTCAAGAAGGTAAATAATGTTTGATGAGTCGCAGTCAAACTTGCCGTGGATTGAATGCTGGAAAACTGACCTCGTACTAGTTGCGGAACACGTAGTCTTCATGTGCTAGCAAACTTTGCAGCGACCTTTACCACAGGGCTGGCATCCATATTTTGGGGTATTGTGTTCCTTGGAGTGGACTAGATGGTTCTGAATGTTTTTGGCACGCCTGTAAATCACGCGGGGTGCGCATGTAAATATTTTCGATAGTCGTTGATTTTGCTGGAGAATATTAAAGTGCTTATTAAGAATTCTGTTTATGTTCGGTGCGTTACTGTTAAATGTGAGAATAAGGTTTGTAGTGTAATCATTTCGGTTATCTCTTCGGTGCCCCTGGAGTATTAGACAACGGTTCAGATTTGAAGCTCTGCTTATGGCGTCATCAATAAAAGAACGTGGATAGCGCTGCGTTAAGAGCACGTAAACATTTTTTAATGCTTTTCATACGTATATGTAAACATTTTTTTTGCTTGAAGTGCGTTTGTCGTGTACTGCCGTTTCAGAGGCGCTTGGATCGCTAGCATCGCAAAAGAACAGCCGGTCAGGGCGACCACGTTACTCGACGGAAGAAATCGAAGCCTCTCCTTGGCGTCCGGGGCAGCTGCCTTTATACCCTCGGAGTCGAGGGCAAGAAGGAACGGCTCGGGATGAGTCGCACGAGACGGGGACGCACGGACATGTTGAGACGTGAAGTGACGCGTCCGCCGGGCCGGCGCCGGTCAGACCTCCTCGCCTCCCAGTTGGGTAGCTCCTCTCCCCGGCTGCCGCGCTTTGACAAGCGTGGGCACCAACATGCACACACACACACGCACACACGACGACACGTGGCATTGAAACCTGCCTGGACGCGCTTGGCGGGAGGCGTTGCGGCAGCACTGAACGGGCCCAAAATGACCGCCACTTTGAATGAAGCCCCGGCGTCCGTTGCATCCGCGCCGGCTATACCGCGCGTCGTAGGCGAAACGTAACCGACCGCACCGCCGGGAGAAGGAGATCCCGATGGTCAGGGGACTGCATCCGCTGTCCGGAGGGATGTCGCTCGATGATGCTCGTAATCGAAACCGGTCGTCCCTCGACGTTGCTTGAGCGCAGCGCACAGAGAAGGCCTCGTTCTCATGTTCAGGTTCACACAGGACACTGCAAAGTGACTTCGGGAGAGTTTCCACTTTTGTTCTCGTTCCCAGCAAGCGTTAGAACTACGCCGAAACGCAACCGCTCAGTCAGCAAGCACGAGACAACCCTCACTAAGCTCTGCCAGGCTCTTTCCCCTTTTATACTACTGCCTAGTTCCTTACAGTAGTCAAGCAGCACTCAGAACGCGTCCACAAATGGGAAAATTGCACAAGAAAGCACGTCATCACTTTGAAACACTAAACAAAAGCAATATGTTAAAAATCCTGCCTCAGGAAGAAAACATCAGTAACAAACAACTTTGAGGCGGATTCCTACGTTAGGGGCCTCGACTTAAGCCATCGGCGTTACCGTTGAGACTCCCCTTTTTGTAACGCACCTCAAAGGAATATTGTTGCAAAGCGAGGCTCCAGCGCAGGAGGCGGCCATTTTTGGGAGAGATGGTCTGCAGCCATTGGAGAGGGCAGTGATCCGTCTCAATGATAAACCTCGAGCCGGCTAGGTAGCATGACAATTTCTGAACGGCCCACACGAGACACGCACACTCATTCTCGGTGGCGCTGTACGCCTGCTCACGACAGGTCAGCTTACGACTAGCATACAGGACGGGGTGTTCCACTTCTCCATTGTCCCTTTGGCACAGTACAACGCCCATGCCTCGCTCACTAGCATCGCACTGAACAACGAACCCTTTTGTGTAGTCTGGCGATCGTAGCACAGGCTGGCTTGTTAGGGCGCTCTTTAGGGCGCTAAAAGCTTTTTCCTTTGTCTCGCCCCAGACGACTGTTTGGGGCTCTGTTTTTCTTAGAGCATCCGTCAGGGGAGCCGCGATATCGGAGTACCTGGGGATGTACCTCTGATAGTAGCCGGCGACACCTAAGAACGACCGAATATCGGTCTTCGTGCGCGGTTGCGGGAAGTCTCGCACAGCGGCCACCTTTATTTCAGAGGGGCGGCGACGACCCTGTCCAATCACGTGACCGAGGTAGACAACCTCGGCCTGTGCTAATTGGCACTTGGGAGCCTTGACTGTCAAGCCCGCTTCGCGCAGGCGGGTTAGCACTGCCCGCAAGTGTGCCATATGCTCAGACCAGGATGCGGAGAACATCGCTACGTCGTCTAAATACGGTAAAGCGAATTCTTCCTGTCCCCGCAACACTTTGTCCATGAGGCTTGAAAAGCAGTATGGCGCGTTCTTCAAACCAAAACTCAAAACTTTAGGACGGAATGTTCCCATTGGCGAAATGAACGCCGCATACCTACTAGCCTCTTCTGTAAGTGGAACCTGCCAATAACCCCTGACAAGATCTAGGGTGGAAATAAACTGAGCGCTACTGACTTTCTCAAGGCGCTCCTCGATGTTAGGGATCGGATAAATTTGATACTTAGTGATGGAATTAAGCCTGCGGTAGTCGACGCAAGGACGAGGTTCCTTGCCCGGTACCTCAAATAAAATCAAAGGGGAGGTATAATCACTCTCACCCGCCTCAATAACACCCAGCTGTAGCATTTTCTTTACCTCAGCCTCCATAATATCGCGCTGGCGGGGTGACACCCGGTACGCCTTGGATCGTACTGGCTCTGGGGAGGTAAGTTCTATTTCATGAGTAAGGACAGAAGTCCTACCAGGCCTCTCAGAGAACTGACTTTGAAACTCTTGTAAGAGTTGGTGTAGTTCGGTTTTCTGCTCAGGCGACAGCGGGGCTTTAATGATTAAGTCACTAATGACCTGATCAGTGTCTTCCCTGTTCGTCACTGAGCCTAGTCCCGGAAGCTCGACCGGAAGCTCTTCTAACTTTCCCGTGTCGGGCATTTCCTCTACAGTACCTGGTGCCTTCAACGCTACAGGCTCAATTTGATTCAGTTCGGACGTGCTCTGAATATCAGCTTGCTGCGCCTCCGACCCTTTCTCATTGTTCGACAACGTCGGCCCCGCAACTACCGCCTTTGCAGCGAGCTCCCGAACTCTCGATCTGGTTAAGGCCTGAACGCTAGCCTCACCAAACAAAAGCCCCTTCTCGCGCAGGAGGTGATCGGACCTGTTCGAAAATAGGTACGGGTACTGGGGGGGGGGGGGGGGGGCAGCATAGATGACACTACGGCCTCCGTCTCAAGTGCTCCGAAAGGTCCTTCAATAAGCACTTTTGCTACGGGCAGACACACGCTATGAGCTTCCACGGCTTGCTTGATCCATGCGCACTCGCCCGTGAACATATCGGGTTCTACGTAAGAGGGGTGAATTACATCCATTGTAGCTGCGGAATCACGAAGCACTCGGCACTCTTTCCCGTTCACGAGGAAGTCTCGCATGTAAGGCTCGAGAAGCTTCATGTTCTCGTCAGTGCTACATAATGACAAACACACGACTTCTCTTTTTGTTTCTGGACACTGCGCCGAAAAGTAACCCGGCTTCTGGCACGTATAACACACGCGCGCTTGCCTCGTCTCGAACCGCTTTCTGCGTTCGGCTTCGGCTGCCGCCGTCTCCTTACGTTCGGTCCGACTGCTTTCACTCGCATCCGCACTACGTGTGTCCCCCCTTGCTCTCATGGGTGTGAACTTCGGCCTCTCAGACTTGGAGCCAAATTCACCCTTTTGACCGTCCTTAGCTCCGCGAGCCCGACGCGTCACAAACTCCTCGGCAAGCTCGGCGGCTTTAGCCACTGTACTAACGTCTGGCCTATCCAAGACCCAGTACCGCACGTTCTCAGGTAACCGACTATAAAACTGTTCCAGCCCGAAACACTGCAGAATTTTCTCGTGGTCACCAAACGCTTTCTCTTCTTTGAGCCACTCTTGCATGTTTGACATAAGCCTGTAGGCAAACTCTGTATATGACTCACTTCTGCCTTTTTCATTTTCCCGAAACTTCCGACGGAACGCCTCCGCTGACAGCCTGCACTTTTTTAGCAGACTCGATTTCACTTGGTCGAAATCCTCTGCCTCCTCTCTCTTCAAGCGAGTGATTACGTCGGCCGCCTCGCCGGGTAACAAAGTTAGCAAGCGCTGTGGCCACGTTTCCCGAGAGAACCCCTGCTTCTCGCACGTTCGCTCAAAGTTAACCAGGAACAAACCAATGTCCTCTCCAAGCTTAAACGGCCGCATCAGGTCAGTCATTTTGAACGATACCCGTTCTCCTGCACCGTGTGCCTGACTTCCATTACGAGCGCGTTCCATCTCTACCTCGAGACGCTTCATTTCCAAAGCGTGTTGACGGTCGCGCTCTTCTTTCTCTTTTTGTTCTTTACGTTCGCGCTCTTCTTTCTCTTTATCTTTTTGTTCTTTACGTTCGCGCTCGTCTTTCTCTTTTTGCTCCCTGTCCTCAATGGTCTCAAGGCATTCCGACAGCTCGTCATCCTCAGCCTCCAACTCAAGAATAGCCCTTAGCAGTTCTGGTTTTCTGAGTTTGTCTGAGACATCCAGACCCAACTCTCTTGCAAGCTCCAGCAATTTCGGTTTGCGCAACGACTTCAAATCCATGGCTGCTCCGAATGCTGCTTTCTCTACTGCCTACTATTGTCTTGCCGGAAACTAACCCGGCAGCAACGACAACCACAATTACCAGCTCTGTTTCTGACACTAACAAAAGCCTGGCAAAACTCAGAAGAAGAAAGTCCCGCACTCACCAAACCTCGCAGCCAAGAATTCAACGCAGTCGTTCCGCTGCAGGCAACCAGTTATCACACAGGGCTCGTTGCACTGCTCCCGGATGGTCGTTGTACTGCTCACCATACAGTTGACCGCATATCTTCGCTGCTGGCCTCCGTTGTCGCGATCTCACCGGTGGCAACTAGTTGTTGCAAATGGGTCGCAAGCCCCAAGGGTAGCGTTGGCCTGGCGGCCTGGGGCACAGCTGGAAACATCCGAAGGTCCTGGCAAAGGATGAGTCGACTGCCAACAGAACAACTTGTTTATTCTAGCATCGCAAAAGAACAGCCGGTCAGGGCGACCACGTTACTCGACGGAAGAAATCGAAGCCTCTCCTTGGCGTCCGGGGCAGCTGCCTTTATACCCTCGGAGTCGAGGGCAAGAAGGAACGGCTCGGGATGAGTCGCACGAGACGGGGACGCACGGACATGTTGAGACGTGAAGTGACGCGTCCGCCGGGCCGGCGCCGGTCAGACCTCCTCGCCTCCCAGTTGGGGAGCTCCTCTCCCCGGCTGCCGCGCTTTGACAAGCGTGGGCACCAACATGCACACACACACACACGCACACACGACGACACGTGGCATTGAAACCTGCCTGGACGCGCTTGGCGGGAGGCGTTGCGGCAGCACTGAACGGGCCCAAAATGACCGCCACTTTGAATGAAGCCCCGGCGTCCGTTGCATCCGCGCCGGCTATACCGCGCGTCGTAGGCGAAACGTAACAAGCTGCAGACTTACCCAGCTCCAGTGCGCCTTTGTTTATTTCCGTAGCGACTACCCGCGCTTTGTAGAAATCGACGCCAGCCGTGAAATTTTACATATTAGACCTCGCTACAGCATTAGCACAGAGCGCCTTCGTTTCTTTGCGTTCTAACTTGTTTGCTCGTTACTTTTGTTCTTTTCAGTCGTTTCCTGAATCTGTCCAAAGAGCCGGGGTAGGTGGATGATTGTTCGCCGTCAGTGGAACCACATGGCGATCGCACTGCATACAGCACGACTTTGGTCCATGTGTTTTTTAAATAAAAACATCAGATGTCGAAGGTCGTGCCCGAGGATTACTTCGACAGCTGGGGCAAAACCATGGGGACCGCACACGCTGTGTCGCCGCTGCCAAGTGAAGAGGCACAAAACAGCTGTCAACCTTAATAAAGGCCCTTCTCGGGGCCGCCTAAGTGTTTCCTGGCAGATCACACGCTTTCCACCCTGTGCACGTGTTCTCATTTCCAATTAAATAGGTCCTTCAAACCCTGCAGAAGGCTTGAATTAGGAACTGCTAATATCAAGATGGTACTTGAGAAACAATAGCGGCTACAATAACAAAGATGAAGAGGGGCTGGAGTTACACGCAAATGAAAAAGGTTGGAGGTACCCAGATAAGCTGAAATGGTTTTGGTCGGCAGTCCTAGTTATTCTATATAAGACTCAAATAATGCATATTCAGCGTTTATCAAGGTTTTTGTAGAAATATATAACGAACATTAAGCAGTCTAAACGAATAAGAGAACCATGGATCACGCCAGAGCTCAGAAGAATGATAAAGAGCAAGAACAAGTACCATGCCTTTTTAAATAATCGCTCTCTTGAATCTCTTATTAAAAAAAACAAGAAATAATCTAAATGCTGAGCTTAAGCGTGCTAAGACTGTGTATCATCAAAAACTGTTCTCTGATGTTAGAATGAAAAATTCAGACACTGTGTGGAAAGTTGTAGATAACTTGTTACGTCGCAATATGCAAAATGCGCCAGCTCAAGGATTAATCTATAAGGGCTCTGAATTATCCGGTCAGGCTCTTGCTGGCCATTTAAACAGCAATTTTTTTACCACCCATTTACCTATGATGCATCTACCTGAAGTTCCTTCATCTTGTAGCCCTTTCGAAAGCCTTTTCCTAGAGCCCACCAATGAGACCTTTATGAATTTGAATAATAGCAAAGGCTTAGATGTTGACAATATTCAGCTAAAACCAGTCAAATATGTACTATAATATATTGCACCTGTGCTTGCATACATCTTCAATTTGTTAATTGAAACGGGAGTTTACCCGGAATAAATGAAGAAAGCAAGAGTGACAGTTGTGTTTAAAGAGGGAGATAAAGATGTAGTGTCCAATTATAGACCAATATCTGTGATTCCAGTCTTTTCGAAGGGCTTGGAAAAAGTAATCTTTTCCCGTGTAGTGAACTTTTTAATGCAAAACAAATCCTGTCTGATGCTCAAGTTGGCTTCCGAAGGGGAAAGTCGACGGAAACGGCTTTGTTATCACTTAAGGAATGTATCCTGCAAAACACTGAAGCAGGTATTCTCACTGTCGGACTCTTCATTGATTTTAGTAAGGCTTTCCATTCCCTAAACCATCAAATTTTAACTTATAAACTTTCTCAAAACGGAGTTCGTGGAACACCTTTAGACCTTATGAAATCATACCTGAAAAATCGAAAACAATCTGTCTATATCCACAACCATCAGTCTTCTTTTCTGGCGGTACGAAATGGCGTGCCTCAAGGCAGCATTTTGGGCCCGATGCCTTTTAACATCTATATAAATGACATTGTGCATATTTATGACAAAGCGAAATTTATTATATACGCCGATGATAGCAGTTTACTAATCCCTGGTCACGACATAAACAAGTTAATTGAAGAGTGCAACGTAATCCTTACGAGACTAGAGAACTGGTCCTCTTCTAATTGCCTCCAAATAAACCCTACAAAGACTAAGGTAATGATTTTCCGTGCAAGGAACAAGCCAGTCGAACTACAACGCACTCCTAAATAAGCAGGTCAAGAAATTCAACTTGTAGACAGCCACAAAATCCTTGAAGTTACTTTTGTTAATACGTACTACACATTTAAGGACCGCTTCGAATCGACTCTACACCTGAAATACCGATCTCTGGTATATTCCATATTTTCGAATTAATTATAAACTACAAACGCTTGAACACAATTTACCGACCACTCTTAATAAGCAGAAAGTTTTGGATAGTGTTAAACCAAGCGAGTTAAAAATGTATTTTGTTAATATATAGCCAGGTTGCATTTAATGTTCCTTTGTTGTCTGCCGGTGCCATGTATGCCTATTGAGTGTTTCTTTTCTCCTTATTTTTCTCGTGTCTTCTCTTTGTTTTCATGCGTCTGTAAACTATTGTTAGTGAACATACATGTTCATTGTTTTCATTGCAGTTCAAAAAATTGAACAAGTAAAAAAAATAAAGATAGGTGTGTGGGGAGCAGGCAGGGACAAGATTGGGGGAGGAAGCAAAAAATAGAAAGAAAAGAAAAAAGGGGGGGGGGGACCTATTCTATTAAGGAAAAACGGGGTAAAAAAAGGAGATGGCGAAACGAGAGAAAGGGAGAGGAAGACGGTGCGGGGGACATGGGCAGCGCGGCAACCACAGGCGTACGAAAGCAAAACGTGCAAACAAAATACACAAACAAAGCACAAACACAAAGATGGGCGCCGCTGCAGATGCGTGGCCAAAGAGGCGCCGCTGCGCAAATGACACTGGCAGCGACGAACAGGCCAAACCAGGCGCCTTTTGGGGGGGTCTCACTAATTTCCGGTGGGCCGAGGGCTAGAACGTTAAGGAAGGAGTGGGCTACGTTAACGAGCACATGTGTAAGAACTTACTCAGGGGGTCTGGGTTTCACTGAACGGTGCACCCCTCTCCCTGGGCGGGTCGTTGAACCGACTTCGTCGGGAATACTTGGTTGTAGTGGAGGAGGGCTGGGCTAGCTGTGTACAAATATTTCAAATTGTCGGAAAAAAGTAAGGAAAGAACGTCAAAGCTTATTAATACTGCACGAGGCAGGATAGTGTAAGTAAGGAGGGGTATGATTGCCTGGGATATACACTAGGAGTTATAAAGGGTATATCTGAGTTAGCCAATTAACGAGAGGTGCATTATTATTTTGTTTGGAGGTCGTGAATAAAAGAAAGGATACTAGGCTTTTCGTTAAGACATTCTTGAATAGTATTAAACTTGTGGATAAAATAGAATTCACGTTGTTCACGTTCTCGCCTGTTTTTGAAGCCCCCTTGAATAATTGTTACTTTTAGTTGGTCAAATGGGAGTCCTTCTGAGTTTACATGCTTGGATACGGGAAGATTGGGGAGTGACTTGGTGTGTGCTCGGTGGTTGTTAAATCGAATGCGGAATGCAGTGTTTGTCTCTCCTATGTATTGCTGGTTACACACAGTGCATTCAAGAAGGTAAATAATGTTTGATGAGTCGCAGTCAAACTTGCCGCTGATTGAATGCTGGAAAACTGACCTCGTACTAGTTGCGGAACACGTAGTCTTCATGTGCTTGCAAACTTTGCAGCGACCTTTATCACAGGGCTGGCATCCATATTTTGGGGGGTTTGTGTTCCTTGGAGTGGACTAGATGGTTCTGAATGTTTTTGGCACGCCTGTAAATCACGCGGGGTGCGCATGTAAATATTTTCGATAGTCGTTGACTTTGCTAGTGAATATTAAAGTGCTTATTAAGAATTTTGTTTATGTTCGGTGCGTCACTGTTAAAGGTGAGAATAAGGTTTGTAGTGTAATCATTTCGGTTATCTCTTCGGTGCCCCTGGAGTATTTGAATACGGTTCAGATTTGAAGCTCTGCTTATGGCGTCATCAATAAAAGAACGTGGATAGCGCTGTGTTAAGAGCACGTAAACATTTTTTAATGCTTTTTATACGTATATGTAAACATTTTTTTTTTGCTTGAAGTGCGTTTGTCGTATACTGCCATTTCAGAGGCGCTTGGGCCCAGTCAAGCTGCTTTTTAGCAGCTTTTAGCCCTTGCATCTCTGTAGCATGTAACTTGCATTTTGTAAAAATGAAATGAAATTGCATTTGGAAGAGAAAGACAAGGTTTCATTTTGAAGTGTAAGCTTGCGTCTCTAGAATGAACAGAGAACGTTGCCTCACACTGCTTGGGCCTGTCGTTTGACCCCTCGTTGACCGCAGGGAAAAAAAGGACCTCTCTAGGAAACTTTTTGTGGGATCTTTCCTCTGCTTCAGGAGGGGAGGGGAAGGGGGTTGATGGCCTCCCCTTTGTCGGGTTCGCCGCAACACGCGACGCACGACGGACAAGACGACGAAAGGAAGCGGGGAAAGCTGCCTTTCCGAAATTAACCGTGACTTGCAGGTGCCTATGGACCTCCTGCATGTTTGTAAACAAACGAGGTGGCGCTGCAGTCGCTAGCGAGCTCGTGGTAGGCAAAAGGTCGGGGAGTGGCGTCGCGGATAGGTGTTGTGCGCGGGTTTTCAAGGCTTGTAGGCGCGTTTCCAGTTTCTGCGAATCATAGCAATGGTCGATGCTTCCAACTTAGTAATTTGTCGAAGTACACGAGCTCGCTTTGTCCCCGTGCGGCCTACTCTGCACTATCCGGAATGATTTTACTTCGGGACAGTAGTGAGGGGAAGTGCTGGCGTTGTTTCGTCGGAGCAGACATGCGCTCATCGTCTGCTGACATACGTACGTACATACGTGTCGCGCTGCGCGAAATGTGGGGACAGCGTCGTGTCCCCGATCTCCTGTCTCGCTTAGCGCTGTTTTTAGCCGCATGACCACGCACCAGCCAGGCCGACTTGTCCTCTTGTTAAGCTGGTCGATTTGGTGAAAATTTTTGATTTCTAGAATTATTTTCTTTCCTAGCCCTGAAGTCTAGTTTCGTGACGAGAAATTATAGCAAAATATTGAGTACAAATTTATAAATTACGCTTTTTAGAAGTGTGGTCGTCAAAAATTGTGAGGTAATTTCTTTGATTTCAGTGCCGCATTTCTTTGACCAAAGCGAAAGCGAAGATGCCATAAACAGGGAATAAACTTTAAGGTTCGTTTTCTGACCTCTCACATTTTCTGCGACTGGATCACTCACCTTCGTAATTTGCATGAAAATCAAATGATTCCATTTGTCGCAAACTATTCCTGAGACGTTGAGGAGCGTAATAAATCTCTTGATTTTTTTCCCTAGACGTGCAGTATTGTGTTACTTATTTTTTGTAAGAAACGTTTTCATGTAACTATGCATGCATAAGTATACTGATCATATAGAAAAAGAACTAATCGCGTCATCATACAGAACAGGGCTTTATGCACATGCGGGATTAAAAAAACTGCGCACTATCTACTCAATTTTTTGAGACCTAGCTTGGGGGGACTTGACGACGGTGTTAATTATAATTACCCAGAACTGCACCGGGTATAGCTATAAATAAAAGGAATGACTGAAACTAGCGTAGGAATTTCATATTTGCACCAAGTTTAGTTACAACGAGAACACTTTTCATGCCGCGTCCCCTCTCAATCTTGCCACGTGTCTGTTAGTAGCACGCCTGCGGCTGCTTCTTTCCAAACAAGCTTCGCGATCATGTATTACCTCATTAAACATGACACATGCATGATGCAATGAAAAAGCATATGGCGTTTAGCACACTTAAGGTACGCTATTCTAAGCACACCAACGCGACCGCGCAAGATTGACACAACTTACCAGACTTCTTTCTACTCGAATGAAATAATTACGTCGTCATATCAAGAAACAGTTTCAAGTAACTTAAATGTCACAAAACGCGCCATTTAAACATGGTGTGCTATTAACAAAAAAACGCATTCCTTGGGGGCGAGTGAACCTGTCGGCGCCCCGTGCACTCCGGCTCAAGGTGATAAGTATACGTGTGCAGCTACATGTCTTTTTTTTCCTTGAGCAATTATCAGCCTACTATCCTGAAGTTCAGGTGAATGAACGCAGTAACTTGCAAGTTATTAAGTGCATTGAGTGGCAGTGCCTATCGACTCCCAGACTTCGCGCTTTACTACCGTGGCCCAGTGCCTGTTAGTCAGTTTCCGAATGCGGCATTTATGCGCGAGAAACCTATCGAGGCTAATTTAATATTTTTTTGCTACTACGCGGATCCAGCAGTGACGCAGCTGATCAATACACGTTGCTTCTGCAGTGCACAGGCTTGAAGCAGCCGCCGGTAGCTGCGGTAGGCACGGGTAAGCGGAACCTGTTTTGCCTACCATGCGAAAGTCGCTGCTAACATCAGCGCCACCGCATCTTCGTGACGTCGCGGGGTGGAGGAGGTCCATAGCTCTGTTTGGATTCCAGGGAAGTAGCAGCCGACCTCTGAATCCTCCTCGCCCATTCCCACGGAGCTCCTCGTGCCACGTCGCATGTGCGGTGAAAAGAGCAGTGTGCAGTGCTTAAATTAAACAAGTATGAAGCTATACAATGAAGCCAATTACAGACAGCTAGAGGAATTTCAAGTGCATGCTGTGTGATGCTAGTTATCTCAGTGAAAACTAATGCAGCCAACTATTATTTCTTTTTTTTACCCAACAGACATGAAAGGTCTGAAGATGAATTAGTACCAAACACATCGGTACATCAGTTGTAATGCCTGAAAAAAGTTGTACCAACATATAGGTGCCCATGTCGTGATAATCAGGAATACTGAAGAATTAAGGAAAATTAAAACATTTTTTTTTGTTCGGGCTCACACACCTGCTACAAACATCTTTATACGTAGCAATTTAAATGACTCTGTAGGAAGCTTTTTGGGTAAAAAGTACAGTATGGCAGAAAGGAGTCTTTAGGAAATGCACTGTGTAGAAATAGCCATACCAATTCCATCTCATCGTTCGATAAATATAACAAATACCGTGCAAAGAAGCTTGCTGCATAGTATAGTTGCAAGTTACTGGTTGCAGACCGCTCTGCAGTCACTGAACTGTGATTGTGTATGTACTGCATGACAGTGCGTGGATAGCAAAGCATGCATTTAACCAACAAAGAGATGCTTGTTCATATCGTTTACCACACATATAAACAACATCGATGAAACAGGATGTTATGTGTAACTTTTTGACGTGTTCCTTTTTGGCAGCCTCTAAAAAAGTTTCCGCCTAAATGAGCTGGCTTGTATTGCAACAATATAACCACGGGACTGCTGTAAATTGCCACATTTTCAAATTGTATGAAAATCATTGCATGTGAGGGGTCACAACCTTATCCTGTTTCTTGAAGGTCCCGTTGCTTTGTTGGCAATGCTTGGACAACCATGGCTAGCTTTCCGCATTCATGTGCACAGGGTATGTCCATTACGTGCATGCCTTTCCACCTAGTAATGGCTTACATTGCAAGCAGACAAAAAAAACACATGGAGCACAAGTACAGATAGTGTTTGTAGTCCACACTCTTCTTCTTCTTCACCTCAGTAAATATGGCACATACCCACGCGAGGGGACTGGCCAAGGTACAGTGGAGATTTGCCAATGAAGTATTTGCACGGGAAAAAAGACGTGAGGCGGCGGCGTAGAAGACTGAATCAAGATAAAGATAGGAAAATTCAATTAAATTTAAGAAATATGAATTACCAGGAATAGAACCAAGCATTTCGGACATGAGACAGAATTTTGTATACAGGTAACAAGGTAACCGATCAGTTTCACTTATGTAATCATGAAGGTAGCCACAAACACTGCTTAACGGGAATTCCTTGGCGCTCGCACCGAACAAGAGAAGAACTGAAAGAGACTGGAAGAGGGACCTCCAAATACTGATTTCCTTGAACAACCGCCGGCAAGAGAGGAGAAAATGGTCTAATGTTTCAACTTGCCCACATGAGACACAAGGTTTGTCGCAGGGAACCCGTATCTGCGTAAGTACAAATTTAAGTGAGGGATTCTGCATCGCAGAAGCGTCATTGACACCTCAAAACGCCTTGATTTACACCACCGGACATCCCATGGGTATTTTAAGTGGTGAAAATCCACGGTATTGAGCAACGGATCACTCAAGCTGGCTGAAATATGTTGGAACCACTGGAAACGTGAAGTTTCCAACAGAATGAGGTGAGGGACGGGATAGATTAAGATTACAGGAGCGCCGAGAGCTGACCTTGCCAATAAACCAGCCACCTCGTTAAAATAGACACCCGAATGCCAGCAGGCACCCGGACAAAGCGGATCGCACGCACTGTGCACGGAACAAAAAACCTAAGCGGCCGATTCAATAAAGATTTTCCAGAGTTTTGGAGAGAGACTAAAACTGAAAGGCAGTCTGCAAGAATAAGAACCCGTGCTACATGTCTGGGAATTTTGAGAAGAACCAAACCAATAGCCAAAAACTCTACGAAGAATTTAGAAGTATAATCAGGGATACGAACGGAATAGCTCCAAGCCAGATCCTGCGAATATATCCCAATCGCCGCCTTCTGACAGCTGCCGGAGGCATCAGTGGAGAGAACAGTATGATGAGGAAAATTGTGTAGGTGTTCAGAAAGAAGACCATTTAGGATATTTGCGGGCTTATGTTTCGCATGGAACGGGTAAATATTTTCGTAATAGAAGACGAGGTCAGCCTGCGTATCAGCAACTGGCTGCAAGGAGATCAGATCAACCTGAAGCGGAGCTTGCGTGAACCTAACTTGCGGAAGCTGATAGCCTGGCCAATGTTGCTGTTGTTGTTAGCCTATCAAAAGATCGCACATACCCACACTGGGCGATCGGCGAAGAATCCGGTGGCTATTCATCTGTACTCAATTAACAAAAAAGAAAACCACGCGGGAACGCAACACTGGCGGATGTGCTGAATTTCAGGAACAAACCATGCAACAAGTAAAAAAATATTCCTAAATCAGATTTTAGATTGCATAATGAACCATGACTGTACCAAAGCAATGAGACATAAGTGAAGCATTTCATTCCTTTCGTGACATAAACGAGTTATGAGGTTTGTTGAACAATTAAAAAAGTGATTTTTCATGGCAGCCAGCATGGGTCATTTCAAGTTATAGCTCAAGATTACAATCACATCTGATATAGATGACACGCATGCTATTAAAGCAAGATCATTTTTTTTCCTTTCTTTATGAGAAAGGCACAGGCAGTTTCAAGGCTTGCTTCACAATTTAATTTCTGGCGTATACACAAAGGCATGTCTATAAATTATTCGTGCGTTACACCAGAACCAACACTACTTAAGTTGGTAAATCATGTTCATTACCTGGGTGTCATTAATAGCAAACATGTGATATTGCTGCTAATGTTATAGACGAACAAACAGCGGTTTTATGAAGACGTTAAGTAATACGTGATACTGTTGTGTCCATCAGGTAGGCAGCTTCAAGGCTTGCTTCACAATTTAATTTCTGGCGTATACACAAAGGCATGTCTATAAATTATTCGTGCGTTACACCAGAACCAACACTACTTAAGTTGGTAAATCATGTTCATTACCTGGGTGTCATTAATAGCAAACATATGCTAATGCTGCTAATGTTATAGACGAACAAACAGTGGTTTTATGAAGACGTTAAGCAATACGTGATACTGTTGTGTCCATCAGGTAATGAACTGTGCGGCAGTTTGTTTCTCTTCTCTTATTTTCGAATTCAATTCTCTTACTTTCACTTTCTCTTCTTCAGTTTCAGTTTTAGTCACATGCATGTTGCTTGACACCGCGTATACGTGACGCAGGAAAAGTAGAGGGGGGGGGGGGGTCGGAGGAACCTTGGCGTCAGCATGACATCGCTCGCTCCGGTGTGTCGTTCGATCTTGCATCTACAATACAACAACGTGCCGACGAGGTAAATCTTTACTATGAGTTTCACGGGATCTTACGCCCCCTCGTACATTCCTGAAAACCCCGGATCAGCCACCAATACCATGGAACCAGTGGAATGCACTGTTTTCTACCTACTTAGAGGCGTCTGGCGCCTGAGTTTCCTGCATCCCGGCGCAAAGCTATAGATGCTTCTGCAATCGCGCGGCGTCGGAGGTCAGCGTCGTTCCGGAACGCCTCCCGCCACGAGCGCAATTTTAAAACGAAGGAGACCTCAATTAAGTGAAGTTACGAAACGCGAAGATGCGTCGAAGGTGCCTCCGCCCGCCTTCCGTCGCGGAGACAAAAAGAGGGCTCCTTCCTAAAAACTGAGAGAGAGGGGAGAGCAACAGAAAGAAAATGGGGAACGAAAGCGCGAAATCGCCCAAGTGTGCGTTATTGCAATGGGTTACTGCCCTATATGGAGCATCACGCTCTATTATCTGCAAAGCAGGAAAAAAGAAATAAATAAAATATATAAAAAATATAAAAAGTTGAGGGGGGGAATAGGCAATATGCTTTGCTCTCATAACTGTTTTCTCTGGTCATGAGCAAGAAAGACTGGCAGGGGGAGGAGAAGGGCGGCATGTGGAAGCAAGCACGCAAATTGGTATGACCTCAGGCGATGCAGTCCGGGTGCTGTGAATTTCAGTAGGGCTAGGACTATGATCTCTGAAGTGTGGAGAGAGTACCAGGGTTTTCATTTATACCGGCCTGCACATTATTAAACTGATATATAAAGTATGACTATCGTTGCTCACGCTCACGGGCATTTTGGAAGCCGCTCTGTAGCAGCGTAACATTTAGTTTGTGAAACTCGTGACCTTCCTGGGAAAGATGTTTCGACAGGGGGAGGAGAGAAAGAGATCTGGTGTGCGCGCGGTGGTTGTTGAATCTAATTCGGAAGGAATTCTTGGTTTGGCCAATGTATTGCATCTGACAATCGCCACACTCGAGCATGCATACTACGTTACTACTGTCACAGTTCAAGTTTTCACGGATGGAGTGTTTGAAGTTAGAGTGTGTGCTTTGAGCTAGTGTTGTTGTCCGCATGTGCTGGCAAACTTGACAGCGATTCTTCCTGCAAGGTAGGCAAACCACAGGGTTTTACTTATTGACAGTAGAGTAAACTACATAATTCTGCATGTTTTTTGGTAGTCTGTAGGTAACCTGTAGAACTGTTGGAAAAATTTTTGACAGTCGATCGTTTTGCTCGATTATGTTGAAATGTTTTTTTTAGAGTTTTGTTGACATTAGGAAGGTTGTTTGCGAAGGTTAAGACGAGATTAGAGCGGTGTTCATTTGCGGTTGCTAATGGGGGATCCCCAAACATTTCATTACGATCTGTTGCTTCCGCTTTCGTAACGGCATCATCAATAATGGAGGCCGGATAGCATTGGTCCCTCAGAACCTCCCGCATACGGCTAGAATTTATTTCGAAGTCTTCTGGTCGTGAGCAGATCCGTTTGAATCTGATGGCTTGGGAATATGGAATTGAAGTTTTGCAGTGGCGTGGGTGGCAGCTCTTCTAATAAAGGTACTGTTGCCTATCCGTGGGCTTTCTATAGACACTGGTGATTAAGGTACCCTTCTCCATTCGAATTGAGACGTCCAAGAAATTAATTTGACTGGTGGAGTAAGGGTGTGTGAAACAGATGTTTGGATGTACGTTGTTAAATGCTGAAATAAACTGGATGAATTGGCCCTCTGCTTTCGTCCATACCATGAATATGTTGTCTAGGAAGCGTTTGTAAAAAGCCGTTTTTGTTGGGTATGAGCGGATAAACTCCGATTCAATGCTATGCATATATATGTTGGCATTGTTTGGGGCCATTTTCGTTCCCATAGCGGTACCACTCGTTTGTAGGTAAAAGGAGTTGTTGAATTCAAAAAAGTGGAGCTTGAGGACCAGATCAGTAAGTGCAGCGATGGTACTTAATTTGGCTAGGAGCATCATCGTTTTTGTGTTTTCCATATGATGCGACCAGAATCGGATGCCATCATCATGCGGTATGTTTGTGTACAGAGACACTACATCAAGGGTAACTAAATATATATATGCAAAGTTGAGAGACGCTTCATTTAGACATATTTATTTTGAGTCGACGTTTCGGACAGAGCCTGTCCTTTCTCAAGACTGAAGTTACAGCGATCTTCCTCCCGTTCTTGAGGAGTTGTAATTGGCACACATGTCCGCCACATGAAAATAGCAACAAGCAATCGGGTGCTGGAAAGAAGATGGACAGAAAAGAAAAATACTAGAAAAGGGAGAAAGAGTAATAAATAGAAAAAGAATACGCGCTGTCGCACCCTGTCCACCGAAAAGCCGCTGGAAGCGTGCAAAAAAAAAGAGAAAGAATTAAAGGAAAACGAGGAGCGGGAGGAGAGAATGGTCGCCCCTAAAGGCAGAGCGGCGGCGAGTACAGAAACAGACGGTGGCGGATTCGCGGAGATGCGTGTACTCGCGTGCCCCTGGCCAAAACGAGTAAAAAAAAAACAGAATAAAGCGCAGACATGGCAGGACACTTCCCTGGAGCCTCTTCGGCAGGAATAGTCAATGTGGAATCAGGGGCGCAGTTTGCTTAAGTAGAGACATGTGCACTGTGCATGCAAACACAAAAAAAAATAAAAATAAAAAAGGCGACAAAACATCCGAGTTCGGGAAAGTGCCGTGAGGGGTGGGGAGGGGAGGCAGGGGGTAAACGTGAATGGCGGGAGCATTTAGGCAAGGGTTCTTCAACTGCACCCCGCTCGGCAAAGTGGTCGAACTGGGTGGGGTGGAGGTAAAGATGCGCTTCTTTATCCTGCGCACGCTGTCACAAACGTGGGGAATTCTGAGAAAACTCTAAGGAAAATGTGTCTGTCCCCAACCACATGACGTCATTAAAAGTCACGTGACCATGACGTTAGAGGCGTGACGTCACTTTTTTTTGGGCCAATCAGCGTTTCCAGCCTACCGACCCGCAATCGCTTGTCTCCCTTCTAGCCACCATAGCCGCGGAGCGTTTCCCACCGCTTGCGGCGATGCATGTGAAACGAAAGCTTGCGAACCGCTTCGCAGCGCCGCGCCGCTGTTCGCCAGTTCGCTTGCATGTGAACCGCCCTTAAAGCCTGGACTCCATGTACGCGAAAACTCACGCGAACGCGAAGGCGACGGCGGCGGCGACGGCTGGCGTTCACTCTGTCGCTTGTGGACAACCTCCATGCAAGCGAAGGCGGAAGGCGACGCGAACCCGCGACGTGCGCAGCGGATTCCGTGCTTTGCGCACTAAAGCTAGAAACACGCCCGTAACCTGTTCTCTCTCTTAAAATTTTGTGAGTGTGCCTCATAGTCAGGGCCAAAGGAATATTTCCTCTACGGCAGCGGTGTAGCGGCAGTGGAGATAGCCACAGGCGTGCTTGCGGAGACGAAGTCACATCACGGGTCCACGGGGGAGGTGTGCTTTCGTTCGGTGCCTGCACTCTAAGAAAAAAAGGAGTGGTCTTAGTCCTTTGAGGGGGTAAAGCCACTGACGCTGTGGCGACCCCCTTTTGGTGTAACGTTACACCTTCGTCGGGGGCCTAAGTGCGCACAGTGTAATGTTTAGGCTGTTATCGGGGTAATGTTATTCCGTCTGGCCAAATGTAAGTATAACCCTTTGATGACTAACGTTACCCCTCCTCAGAAAGACTAACGCTTAGGCCATCAAAGTGTAAACATATGCTTCACTTTCTGGTGCATGTTTGCGCCCACTCAGACTAACCCCCGAATGCAGAAATGTAACTTGGCTCGAACTTAACTTCCATCGGTCTCAAGTGAGCTCCATCGTGTTTCATAAACCGAACTCGGCTTGAAGTGCGACTTGCAACCGGCTTGGCTCGATCCTAGTTCGGTCCAACTTCAAGTCGGCTGAGGAGCTTGCTTGAAGCCGACTTCGTTGTATTTTCCAACATGGCCACCTACCGATCGGACGTCGCACGGAGGGTAGCTGCGTTCGAGTTCGCTTGCCACGCCATGGACGTAGCATTTTCTGAGGCCCATTCGTTGCCGAAGATTCCACGGCCAGCGCTACGTGATCGGGGGAACCCCATGGAACTCTACGACGACGAGCAGTTCCTCGCCCGCTATCGGTTCTCCAAGAACGCCGTGCGGGAGCTGCTGACCATGTTGCCCCTGCGTGAAAGTCCCGACAACAGGGGACAGCCTGTGCCTCCGATGCTGCAGCTGCTCCTGGCTTTGAGGTTTTACGGGGCCGGCACTTTCCAAACCGTCACCGGGGATCTGGTGCGGATTTCGCAGCCCACGGTGTGCCGCGCAGTTGGCAAGGTCACTTTGCTGATTGCCAAGCACCTGCGCCCGATGCTGGTGCAGTTTCCAGCCGCCTCACAGTTTGGAAAGCTGATGCGGGACTTTTACGACATCGCTGAATTCCCTGGTGTGACCGGCTGCATAGATTGCACGCATGTCCGCATCAACAGCCCGGGTGGCGCAGATGCGGAAGTCTACCGAAACCGCAAAGGCTATTTCTCCATCAATGTGCAGGTGAGCAATGAAAATTGAAGTTCTCGGAACAGTTACGACTGTTCAGCTCATGCGTATTCGTTCGCGTAGTGGACGTATTGTCATTTTATTTATTTCACCGCGGTGCTACGAACGTACAATCACAAGATTACTTGCCCGAAAGACGGGCTCGATCCCGGCCGCGGTGGTCACATTTCGATGGAGGCGAAACGCTAGGGGCCCGTGTACTGTGCGACGTCGGTGCACGCTGAAAAACCCCAGGTGGTCAAAATTTCCGGAGCCCTTCACTACGGCCTCCTTCGTAGCTTGACTTTGGGAACTCCTAAAACCTAAAACCAAACAAGCATGCTTGCGTCGAGCGCTGACAGATAGCGAAATGTGTCTCTTTGGAATATGCGATCGAGGCCCACAAATTTCTTTTAAAGCCAGTACTGCTTTATAATGTAGCTTCGTTCTCCATGCTCCGTGAAGAGTATGCCACTGCATTCTAGGCGCTATAGCAGCACGCAATCACTGTCTGTCGTGTCTCTCTCTCTTTTTTTTTTTTTGCTCCCTTGCGCTCGAGAGCGGGTTTCACGCTTGTTCAAGAACTGCGCGTTCTCAAAGATAGGCTATTGTGTCAACAGTTGCATTACGAGTTGAAGAAGTAGAAGGTGCCGTATGTCGCCCTGCCTTTGCTGATTGGTCTTTTTGTTTGTTTGGTGCAGGCTGTTAGCGGACCCGAATTGCAATTTTTTAACATTGTTGCCGACTGGCCAGGCTCTGTGCATGACAGTCGGATATTCGACAATTCCCGCCTGCGGGTGCTCTACGAGGAGGGTCGGGTGCCTGGAGTGCTGCTGGGAGACGCTGGCTATGCATGCCAGCCTTTCCTGATGACACCGCTGTCAGACCCTGGCCCGGCAAATTCACCGCAAGGAAGGTTAGTTAATATGTTTCCAATGACAGTGCATGACAAAGTGGACAAAGCTTGACCACACTTTCGAGCTGTGGCATTAAATCAATGCAATATTCTTTTACGCATGCAGGTACCAGAAAGCCCACATAAAGACACGGAATGTGGTCGAAAGGACATTCGGTGTCTGGAAGCGCCGCTTCCCTTGTCTGGATATGGGGCTCCAGCACAAGCCGAAACAAGCTGCAGTTATCATAACAGCTTGTGCAGCCCTGCAGAACTTTGCATGCTTAATGAAGGAGCCGCAGCCTCCTATTCAAAGCGCTCCCAATCAGGGCACTCCACCGACTCGCACCAGCACGACAGCAGCAAGGCGGCCACAGTACCTTCCACCTGTTGATGCTGTCAGCGACAGCCTGTCAGGAATGCAGGCACGACGGGTGCTCATCCAGAAGAGCTTCATATAAGTAAGAAATGCACAGTCCTCAACACTGTCCCATGCATTTTGAATCAAGTATGTTTATAATCCGCAGTTGCTCATGCTACCCGTATCCCAACTTCTCTGCAGGAGCTAAAGAAATTTTAGAGTAATGGGAATGACTGGCAGCAGTTCGAGCGGCAGGATGAAGAGGTTGGCGAAGTGCAGCGGTGGATCCTGAGTGGCTCCTGAGAGTGTGCTTATCATGACGCGCTTTGATCTACGACCACAGACCTGCACTGCGGATACACCCCTTTACACCAGAATTTTTTCTCAGCTTTGGAACCTTTTATGTTGTGAGCTTGTTGCGCTAACAAGCTGCTACTCTTGTACTTCTAGGTCCTGCATTTGTTGCTATAGTGTTCTATTCCAAATGCTATTTTTCAAAAATGCTGTATTGATCTTGCAGGAGGCGAATACCAGAAAAGATCTTGTTGAACCTGCTGCTGAGGGCCTTAATGGCGCTCAGTTCATTTGTCTTAAGAGCTGCTGCCTTGGCGGCTTTGCTTACACACACGTGAAAAATTCCCAGATTTGGTGAAGTACAACAGTCAGGCCTTAGGTGGTGCAGTCACGGGGCTTGTGCACCTTTCCACAGAGCGAACATTTGTGTGGCTGCTTTGGTAGCGGCATGGAATTATGGTTCCTCACAGCAGGTAGTTCTGCTACTTCGTCTTTTCTTCTTTCCCCCAGCTTGCAGTTTAAGCTTCGGCTCTTGCATGTTTTCTATGTATTGAGTATATTTTTGTTTTTATGTCACAATTGTAATGACGAAGAAGTGCCCACATGGCAGCGGGACTGCTCTCGGCGAGCGCGTGCTTCCGGTTGGTGCTGCTGGAACCGTTGACTGTGAACGCCGTTCAGTGCTTTGTGCCGTGCTTTGTGCCCGAAAAACCCATTGCAAGTGGTGGAGGTGTGCTCTGACCCCGTCCTGGAGCTGAGAAACGGCACTGTTGCAACCGAAATGTGACCAGAACGCTCCAACCGAGATTCACACGGATGCTAGTGGCATCGGCATTGGTGCTGTGCTTGCACAACGGAAGCCTGGATTTCATGAATATGCTGTCGCCTGTGCCAACCGCACGCTGTCTAAGGCCAAGATCAATTACTCCCTGTCCGGAAAAGAATGTTTGTGGCCATCTTGTGGACAATAACTAAATTTAGACCATACCTCTGTATACCTTTGTACACCTTTCTATGAAAGTACATTCGCTTGTGCCTTGACTGCCAACGCCGCAAGTGACCACCGCAGCACTTTTCCGGACCATTGCAGCCCTTACTTTGCCCTGCCCGTCCGTTTGATTGTGTGGGCATCGACCTTTATGGGCCTCTGCCGCCTGGTCATGGTAGTACATAGAGCTCCTGTAACAGTTGCTAAAGGCTGTACAATCTGTCTGCGAGCAGTTGCACTCAATATTCATTGTACTCTAGCCACATGCACCTGGTGTTTGTTAGGCGCCTTGCTTTGCATGGCTGAACACTACGTCTTAAAGTGAGTCATCATGAGCCAACACTTTAGTCAAGATCATTGTGTGCAGGCACTGCTGACGTTTGGAAAGTTCTTGCTGCTGCACTCATGGTGGACTACTGAAAGATAACTTTTATGACCCCAGTAGTCTTTGCAACATTTTGTTTTGTGGTTCAATTAATGGTTTGCGATATGACTTGGTAGTTACTTCTAGCTTGCAAGTGCTGTAGTGAAATCTTTCACATGCAAACACGTAGACTAGCAGTTCTTTTGATTTGTACCTGCAGGTACTGGTTGGCTGTCGCAGCTTAAACTTTGCATTTAGCCGGCCTTCTTGGAGCAGTACCGATTCCATTTATCGAGAACTGGCATGTTTTAAAATTGTTACATGGTTTGGCGGGGTTCGAAATAGCAGAACGTGGGTGCCATCAGCAAGTGTTTTTGGACGCATGTTTCTTTAGTCTTTTTTTTCCATGCCTAGTGCGGGTTGTCACAGGCATGTGCTGGCCATATTTTTGGAGCAATAGATTACTTCAGCAAAGTGGCAGGCTGTGGCATTTCATTGACTCAAGCTATGGGCCCATTTTGTAGACGGCATCGGAGGAACTGCATTCAAAGGTTTAAGGTTCTTGAGTAGGAGGCACTAGCTGCAAGTGTTTAGGTTAGGTGAGACAGCAAAGATAATGGAACGCGTAGAGAGCAGTGCTGGCCTTTGTGCATTTATGTAGTGTTGACTGCTGCGTGAGCCAAGATTGTTGAGACTTTTCATACATGGAAACTTTAACAATGTGGCCTACAATTTTTCCTACTGGTTGGTTTTGCCAGCCATGCCAGGGGAGGTTTTTCCTTCCAAGAGCAGCCAGATTTGTAGCATACAGCAATGCGTATTTCCATGAATAAATTGCTGCTTTCATACAAAGATCCACAAGCGCCATATAGGCATAACAGCAGGAGAAGTACCACGCAACCATCCTACCTGCCTCCTGCTATGCGATAGCTTGTCAGACTTGCATGCAAAGCGGTGATGGGGCTGTATGTTTGTTCCCAAGTCATGTGCTTAAAACCATACATGTGCAAATGAAGTGCAGTTATGTGGATTTGCCACATATTTGTGCAAGCATTCAGACAGCATTCCAGTTTCTTTAGTTGTAGGCACCGTTTACTCTGGTGCCTCTCGCAGCCTACAAAGCTGCTCGAGTTTTATTTGTTTTTCAATTTCCAATATTTCCAGTTCTAATTTTTTTTTCTGGATGTCGAGAATTTTTTTTTCGTGCCGTTCGTCCAGAGTGCTTTTGTGGTCTTCCCTCATCAGCTTAAGACGCAGTTCGTGCTCTTCTCGCAGTAGAGCCGCTCTGAAGTCGTTTTCATCAGCGAGCGACTTTTCTAAAAGGGCCATCCGCCCTCTTGGAGCCCTGGCAGGTTCACCAGTGGCCACTGCTTCAGCAGTAGTGGAACCAGCGGCAGCTCCAGAAGCAACTGTAGCACTAATGCAGCCTGCTGCAGCTGTGCTTGAAGCATCAGCAGGTTGTGCAACAGGTTGCACAGCAGGAAAAAAGAGATTGCTCTCTTGCTCAATTGCTTCTGGAGTTGCCCCACTCCTACCAAGAGCAGCCACTGTTGACTGCGGCTGATCCATGAATGGAGTTTCCCACTCGTCTTCTGTAACAAAGAAAAGGTAAAAATTAGTTGCACAAACCTAAGCTAACAATACATTAGCTGTCTGACTCAACAGCACAGATTGTTAGGTCAAATGGTGAAGAGACATAACGAAAGCTTTATAATGTTCTTATCTAAGGCATCAGTTGCCCTTCTCAGCGCCAAATAGCTGCCTTTGTTTCTTGGGGCCCCAGTTTAGTTGTTCTGTTTTAATCTGCCATATTCCTCAGCTTTCACTCTGAAGTATGCCTGGTGACCTCACTTTATTTTTTCTGCTGATACTGTAGTGATAGTCACGCAGGCCACGAGTTTTTACACATGTGGTTATCCTCAAACTCTGCAGCTTTTTTGTTCTTTCAATGGGTTTCTTTTCAGTTTTAGTACATTTGCTAGTTTGCACTGGCGTGTGTCCCCTGACCCAGGGAGCCAGTTATACACCCTTCCTTTCCTCAAAATGATCGGCGTCTAGAATGTTGTCAATGCCAATGAACGCCGACAGCATTCACTTTGTACATCCTGGAGTAGCTGAGGTAATCCACTTTCAATTTTTTGCAAAGGTTTTCTTGTAATGCCTGCCTGCTTGCTTCGCCGCATATATGCGATACCAATGCTAAGGTGGGGCATACAAGAAAAGTGACAAATACTGCAGCCTGAGCCACAGCCGATAATGGACGCATGTCCATTATCGGCTACAGTACAAAATAGCAGCTACAGTACAAAGCTGCTATTTCTCGTGTAGTCCTGAATCAGAAAATCTCTGAATACTGTTTCAGTGTTGTTGTGTTGTATCGGCAGTGCAATTCATATAGCTGGTATTGCAACCTCCTTTATGTTTATGTAATACAGTGCACTGTAAAAATAAACTGTGCACAAGTGACAATTGAGTCTTCTGTTATGCAAGAAGTTTTTACTGTTGACGCTACCTGCATAAATATTACTGCACAGTTTTATTGTGTGCACACTGCAGCCACTAGTGCTACTTTTCAGTCTGCACTAATAAGCATGCTTGTAGGCAACCTAATTCAGGGCTACAGAAAACACGCTTCGAGTGAAACCTCTGCATTGCAAAACTAACAATTTCCTTAAAACTAGCAGCCCAATTCCAAAAGGCTTTGAGCATTACACATAGGCAAGCTGCACCATTATTCACAAGAATGTTGTTACCTTATCCCTGGAGCACCATCATGTACAAGTACACAAAAATATGGAAATGTATGTGAAGGAGTGCATGTATAATGAAACTGCATTAAAGTTGGCATTTGTTTAAAGTGAGGCAGGAATGCCAAACAAGACTCAAAAACATCAGGTGAGAATGTCATAATGAATGCAGTTCAGGTTGCAGCACTGAATGCCCGCTCCCTCAGTGTCCGACGGTTAACCCTCCTTCCACTACAGAAACACACCATACCACTCACATGAATGTAGGCAGTCAAGACAAAATGCCTTCGGAGTGCTGTCCAACAACATGCAGCTTGGAGCAGGTCATCCTTTCGCACTGTCAACCAATGCAGCCTTTATCTGCACAAACATTCAGCCAACCACATGTACAGCAGCTTTCCACAGTGTTGTATAAATGAGATTTGTATAATTTGTTGTAGATGAACCCTACATTCCTCACAGCAGGTTCAAGGCAATATAAAAAATTGAAACACTGTCAATCGTGACAGTACACACAGTACACACAGTACACATCAAAGGAATATAAAGAGAGGAGTGCTGTTTTCCAACAACATGCGAAGTGCTTTACCTGAGTAATGGCATTCTGCATCGCCTGGCTCATCCACCATTGGCTGCAGCAGCCTTATCACAGGCAAACTTGCCACTGGTGGCAGGTCGATGCCCCCATCCGAGTCTGTGGCGTTGCCTGCCCTGGTCGAGATGTGGCTGGCAACAGCCATCACCTGCTCGCTCAGAGCGCTCACGTGGCATTTCGCTGGCCCTCCTCCTGAAAAGAAAAAAACAATCGCACACAGTGACGCTAGCCTTAATTTATAGACAATGTGCCATTGAAATATTTTGTTCATGAAGTGCCACACAAAAGCAACCAAAGGCATACCAATGCATGCAACTGCGTGTTGTTTTCGCTCCGTTTTTATGCCGAGGTAGGTAGCTGTATGTACAGCCTTCCGGATTTTTGATAGTACCAAGCGAAATTGCGCGGCAAGTTTCCTCATGAACGTGAAGATCGCTAGTGTGGACACCGTCTGAACTACGGTGCACCCAATTTGCGCTTCGCGGTGCGACAATATGCGAAGGGTACCAACCCCGAGCAAAATCGTGCGTTGTCTGTTCGCTGCTGGCCTGGCGCGAGCCCTCCGTCCCACTGCGCTGCCCGCTCATCGTCGTCTTCTATGTAGCAGAAATCGCATGCCTTCGTACTGACTTGAATGTAGTAAACATTCTATGTAGTTTTTAACAATTAAGGAGGCTGTACAGGATACTGCTCTTGCATTATTTACACGATTAACGCAGGTTGCACTTATCTGCGTTTGTAAATAAAGCAGTGTACACTACACCGAAAGGTTATTACGTGCCCATTTCCATGTTATCACATTGTTGCCAAAAAAACTATGCATTCCAGTACATGCTGCTTACGCAGACCCAAGTAGAATAATCATGCCCTTAACCATGGCATACAAAGCATGCAGGAACAAGCATTTGTAAACGGCCTGCAAGCCGCGCTCACCTGTCTTGTGGCGATCTCTCTTTTTCGTCGCGTCCTCCCCCTTCGACTTCTGCTTCATATTAGCCCAGCATTTCTTGAGCTGATTGGGGTCCCGTCGGGTTACCCCGTGATGGCTGTTGAAGAGCCCGGCAACTTCCTTCCAGGTGGCATTCTTTTTTGCCAGCGACGACACGTCGGTTTTTTTGCACTCCAGCACATGCTGGTATGTCTTCACCAAACCCAGTAAGATTTCTTTTTCTTCGAAAGTAAAGCGAGGCGCTGGTCTCCGCTGGGAGCAGGAGTCATCTTGCGATGATTGGAGCGACATTTTGATGCCCGTGAGGTGAACACAGCGTGCAGGAGAGACTTGCCAGTACAACACGCGAGCAACAAAGAAAAAGCATGGAAAAAACTGGCTATGGCTCAACTAGAATTGGCTCAATGTGGGGCATGTTGCCAGACTGAAGCTTCAATCAAGCGGAAGCAGCGAGTATCGTTGAAATGTAGTTTTTATAGTCAGCAATTTTCCGCAGAAGTCACACCTAGTGCCTGTTTATGACTGCTGAACGAGATGCGTTGTTTTATAGGAGCAAAATGGGTGTTATTATAACAGATTGTTCAATACTCTCATCCCCAGACGAGCAATGCGCCCTCGCTTTCAAGCACGCGCTTAACTTGACGAAGCAAGTCAGGTTGAGCATCTATGAAACACGAAACCCAACTTGGCCGTTCTGAAGCCGCCTTGGTGCTTCGACTCGACTTGCCGAAGTTGAGTCGAAGCGCGAGCCAAGTTACATTTCTGCATTCGGGGGTAAGCTTATGCTCAATCCCAGGGCGCAAACTTATACTCGCAAGGGCTACAGTTAATCCTGTCTAATGAGCTTATTACAACCCTCCTACAGAGCAACTTTGCACCTTATCAATGAGCGTAACATTGCTCTGCAAGAGCATATGGGTTCCTCTTTCAGGTGCACCTTTACGCCATGTTAGGAAAGGTAACGTAAGCGTAAGCTTACCCTCGCAGGGGCTATTGTTACTTAATGAGTTTTTTACAACGCTTCTATGGTGCAACTTTGCACCACGTCAGTGGGCATAACATTGCTCTGAAAGTGTGTGTTTTGTTCTTTTAGGTGCATCCTTACGTCTCTTTTGGACGGGTAACGTTACCGTCCAGAGGAATGTATCCCATATTACAGTGTATTGTTACAACTTCTCGAATGTAGGGCACAGGCACTTTCGCTTTGATACTAGGCATCCATTGTTATTAAAGTAAGATCGTTTTTGGGCCTGTAAAGCAAACCACTTCACTTTGTAGGTGTCGGTAATGGTGCATCTACATTAATGTATTACACACATCAAAACCAAACGCAGCATTACAATACACCTACAGAACAAAGCTGCTTGCTGAAAAGGCATGATAAGCACCTCACTGCCATCAAGTTCACAGATGTTTTTCTCTCCCACATTCCTGGTTATGTTCGTGTTAGTGCGATAAGATTGTGGCGTGCCGTGCTGCACTTCAGAGTGCAGTTTCGTACTCCAGTGATTGTACACCAGTATGCACGACAGGGTTTATTTCTTATGGAATTTAAAATGGCAGCATAACTCAGCAGTCTTCTGTCAACGTCATGATGGCATCCATTCTCCAAGCGAACCTGTGTGACAAAAAGAAATCCTTGAAACATGAGGGGCAGTACACATAATTAACGCATAAATTGTAATCATGAGATCAAAATTTAATCTGCGACAATTTGGTCTGAAGCGCGAAGGCTTATGTGCGGTGTTTTCCAAGCGAGCATGCTGTACAGGCCAAGAAATAAGTAAAAGAATGAACAACACAAGCTCTGGATACAAAATCATTGCATAATCGTTCATGGCACTGATTGAAGAACATGCATGCGCCACCAGCTAGACCAAACTAGAAGGCTCCTACATTTGGTGTGCAGTACACATATCTCACATGCAGTGGAAGTATAGAGCGCAGCTCCCACTTCTGTAAATGGCCTAGTTTTTTTTTAATTACAGCGTTCTTTCGGCGTTGATTCAAAGGGGCCCGATTTTGCAGCTGAAATCTACAAGACATAAGAAACCGTTCCGCAGTATATTTGACGCTTGTAAAATGATAAGCAGGGCGTCTTCACTCACCCCGTTGCTTTCGTGCATGCAGTGGTGCTACCATTTAGTTAGAGTCAGTTTATGACCATGGAACATTTTTTTGCAAACAAAAATGACCTGAAGTGAGCCCTTGTTCAGCTGTTGTCCAGTTATGCTTTTGGCGCTAGCTAACAAAATTGTGGCTGAATTTTTGCCGCCTGCGCGCAACAAAAGCGTATGTGCACTGAGATAGTGCGTTTCTTTCTGCAACAACTTGGAATATTATATAAGTCAGCTTCTTCAAAAGGATGTCTTCCGACCAAAAGTACTCGTTTACAGACAGCAGTCTCGCATTTTCAGAAAAAGGTTGGATTCCCCTTAATCTATTTCGGGACCGACTAACCCATCTCCCCTTTGGTGGCAAGGACAGGAAGTGATAACGAAGACTGGTAAATGTCTCGAACCCAGAGGACACACACACATTCCTCGAGCGAATGAAAACTCCGGATGGCCGCCCACTGCCTGCAGCAGAGTGTAGGCAGAAAAAGGAGGGATACCGTCCTTCGTCACAGAGCAGTGGGGAGTGGGTTGTTCCTTCTACTGGCTAGGAGTGCGCGGGGGAGGGGGAAGGAAATGAAGTTAGCGCGACGGTGTTGTTCAGTAGAAAAGTTTTAGAAAGTTTAGCGTGAGGTAGCTCACTACTTCCGGCGCACAGGAACAAAGGCCCATTCCCTTCTATTTCCTGCCTAGCCTCTACTGCAGTGCTACCGAAGGTTGACTGCATGAGTACAATTGTACTCTTGATGGCTCTCTCCAGGCCACTTTGAAGTAAACTGGCGACATCCCCGAGCTTGCTCAGAAGAGGGAACTTCACTCTTTTCGTTTCCACAAAAAATGCGAGAGTGTCGTCCGGGAACGAGACCTTTTGGTTGGAAAAAAAGCCTTGCGGAGAAGCTGACTTACACATTTCTGCAAATGGTCTATTTTGCAAGTTGTCAACCCTCGTCAGGATTAAGTGACTTGAAATAGCGATAGAAAAATGTTTGGTGAAGATTAAACAGGACCATAGCAGCATGGAGCTAATGGTCGAGTTCGGGGGAAAAAACAGGCCCTTTTTCTCCATTAAAAAGAAGAGAAAATCCTGACCGCGCCACTCTGCTGCATCTGGAAAAAAGATGCCATATGGCTTTGGGCCTCATCATAAAAAAGGTTTGTACTCCAGTTCAATCAATTTTTAAACTTCAACCACTCAGAGCAATCATCAAGGTTCTGAAAGAAAGTAGGACTCACTTTCTGAAGCTCAAAGGCCACATTAGCTGCACTCATGCTTGAGGTCGCATGCATTTGGAAGCGTACACCCGCCGCCAAGAGTTCAAGAAAGGCGACTGTGCCGAAAACAGCTAATTGCTTCGTATCCACAACTTATTGCTGAGGATATAAGGGTGCATTGCACAATTTGGACCATGACAATTAATATCTCTTCTAAGATCCACGAACTGGCGAGGGCGAAATTGAGTTGTTTTACTAAAAGTGTACATGAGCGTAATTTCCCACCGCCAACCCGCACTCTACAAAATACAAGCAGATAAACAGTCGACCGTACTTACCAGGACTGATACGGCGTCATCGCAAAGTTAGCCTGTTGGCAGGCTATCGAAACGCGTTATTCGCTCAGCGACTGCACACCACAGGTACAGAGTCGGACAGCAGATAGCATGACAAACTCTGTCCAGAGACGCTAAGTGCAAACTGCGCCCTGCAGCAGCTGCCAGTATCAGGCAGTGCCATGACAGGTCGCGCTTCCCTCCTCCTGCGGGCAGATTTTTTCTTCTCTTCTTTTTGTTCCCCGGACCGGATTCCGCGTGTCCCCCGCGTATGCTTTCTTGGTAGAGGGATTTAGCATACCGGAGACATACTACCGGCTTTAGGTACGCTTGTTGTGCACGTGCAGCGGCCCTTCCCGGCCGGGTGCTTGCTTCTCCGCATATGTAAAAAATTCCTTGGTTAACTGTCCGAACAGAAAATCGCCTGTTTTCTTGACGGCTGAATACTAAAAAAAGTGTGCGGTAGGAAATATCGCGAACGTACATATGCTCTGCGCTTCTCGTCTCTAAAATGGCAGCCACTATGAAGGTGGTGCAAGCGTGCTTTAATATAAGTTGTTTGAAATAATGCGTATAAGTTAGAAAATGAGCAAGTGCACGCACTTAAGCGGAAAAAGCCTGTTTTCGGATTCTGTTTCTGCTAATTCTTATATGTACGACCATCGCTACTATACTATTGCTAGAAAGAAAACTAAAAGTTGACACAGCTCCGTTATATATCATTCTTCAACACCTTACAGAAAATAAGTAACCGAGTACAATTGAAATGACTCCATCAGAAATGTATATGAATACCGGGGTGAATTACAGCCTCAGGAAAGTAACGTAACAATTACTGAAAACTAGGCTGTTATTCTTCCGTTACTTTCCTCCCAACATTTATAGTTCCATGACAAAAATTTACTCAGACTGCAGTGAACTGCAGCAGCTTGCTTGATGATTTGTTCTTTTAATAAACTGCACATCTCCAACCAAAAATTTTAATTTTAACCCAACGTTTCCAGGCTGACTCGGCTCCTTCATCAGGGGTGACTGAGGGCTGTAGCTATATAGTGTCTTTTAAGTATAGAGGGGAGGAGGGTGTCAAAGGAATGACAGCGGTGGTGCGAAAGGCATGGTGGAAGGAGAGAGGGCGTTAAGGCTGTTAGTCAAGTTGTCGCACTGTGGGGAGGCGGTCAATGGCGACTTTTTTTTTGTTGAGTTGTGATGACCCCCATAATGCGCAGGTCCACACGGGACGGAGAGGCAAAGAGACACCGTATGGCTCAGTTTAAACAAACAGGTATATTCAATAATTACACATGATTAGGATTATACATCAGAGGCTGGGGCGTCCGAGCTTACGTGCCGACGACTTCATGGGGGCGATGGAGTGGCTCCGGAGTTGGGCTCGAGCGGTTGCTGGCAGAAGCTGCACGCCGACGGGCTTCGGCGCTGAAGGCCCTCTTGGCGAACGATGTCGTCCTGAGCGTGCTTGCAGTAGAATTTCAATAGTCGTCCGTTTCTTCGAGGATGGTTCACAAACCCTTCCTCTAGTGTCGTTCGGCTTGGAAGATGAACAGGAGGCGAGCTTGTAGATGATGACAGCAGAGCATAATTTTACAACAGAACAAACTTTGCACTTCTTTACTCATCGGCCGGGCAGGTTAGTGCCTAAGTAGCATCACATTACATGCTAAGCATGGAGCCCCAGCTCAGACTGGACTGCATCCGTTTACATGCGCTTTTTAAGCACTTGATTAACAAAGGACTAAGGGCGGTCATTTTCAGTGGTCCGCCCAAAGCATCAATTCTCCAATCCAAAATAACATGCGAGATGGGGACCACCCCCTGGGTTGGGCTTAGCCTCGAACCCAGAGTCTGTTAACAATACAAACTAAATAAACAACAAAAACGCCACCACTCTCTCTCAAGTGAGAGTATACACAGGCTCTCTCTTCGGAGCTAATTCTCTAGCGCCTGTCTTTCCACATTCTTGGCGAGTACTGCCTGTCCGCCATGACAGGCGTCCGTCGCGGCCCTTCTGGGAAGCTGTGGGTGCCTTCCCGGCGATAGCCCACGACAAAGGGGGGGGGGGGGGGGAGGGAAAGAATGTCGTCTTCGCGGTATCGCATAGCGTCGGCTGTGGTACGGCGCGCTCTGGCCCGCTGACAGCTCCCTTGTCCTGGAATGTAACCGGAAATTGGGGAGGATAAAGCCTGTTTCCCCGGGGCGGCGGCGGGTCCGGTTTTTCTGGTCGTCACTCAAAGAGCATGGCTGGGTAATTGATGATGCCGCTGTCACGGGTCTCCGTCTACGCCGCGCCGTCGAACGTGGATCCTCGTAGCACACACGGAATGTCACAGAGTTGAAGAGCGAAGTCCCTGGGCATATACTGGGGCAGGTTTCCTTTTGTGCGGTTGATGTTGTTCGGGGTGGTTTGTATGCGCCAGGATTCCAGAAGGAGCCTTTTGTGGTAATTTGTTTCGGTTCCCAGGATGCGGGTTTCTTCGAAGTTGATTCTATGGTCGGAGTCCTCGGAATGTTCCAACCAAAAATAAAATTTTTGTTTGGAGATGTGCAGTTTATTACAAGTCTTCAAACCCAACCAGACAGACAAATCTGTCAAAATGTTTAGTTTTCAATGATTTGTTCTACGCTGTTAATTTCCGAGGGCAATTGTTTTTCGAAGCTGCGGTCAAAAACGTTCCTACGTTTACTCGCGAAGCGATTAGCGGTCGCACTGATCACTTTTAGAACACCTTGCGTCGATTTTGGGTGTAATGAGAGGTAAGCTGCGGCGCCATCATACAAGACAAGGGGGGGGGGGGGGCTACAGAGCGGTCACGTGATACCTCTCGGGAGAACTCCCATAGAAGACGGCGTTTATTGACCCGGTTGTGGTGCGGACATGATCGTTTGCGATGCTTCTCGGCAACCGGTCTGTTGTCGCTCGGTCACAAAGAAAACTGCTTGCCGTCAGGAAAGCAGTACCTTCGGCTCCAGCTTTTTTTTTGGAAAAAAAGAACTGATTACCTGTAATCAACTACAGAAAAAGTAATTGAATTGACTGGAACTTTGCCGTTTGGAAAAAAAGTAACAAATTAATCATAAAATTGCAAGAAAGTGCAGCTGATTACAAGTAATCAATTACATGTAATGCGTTACGTACAACTCTGGTACGTATCGTCATATCTTCTATACTTTAAAGCCGCCGTGGTGGCTCAGTCGTTATGGCGCTCAGCTGTTGACCCGAAAGACGCGGGTTCGATCCCGGCCGCGGCGGTCGAATTTGTGTGGATGCGAAGTTCCAGAGGCCCGTGTACTGTGCGCTGTCAGCGGACGTTAAAGATCCCCAGGTGGTCGCAATTTCCTGAGCACTTCACTACGGCATCCTTCACAGCCTGAGTCGCTTTGGGATGTTAAACCCTCATAAACCATGAACCATCCATACTTTGAAAGATCTTCCAAGCGTTATTATTAAATAACGGCCAAGACAATGCGCCAGATATCAAAATCAAGCAAATGTAAGCTTGTAGTTGTCACAGGAGAGCAAATCAAGCCAATGTACACTAAAAATACAGGTACTAGTTTACTCATATTTACGAAGCCTTAGACACACACACACATATATAATCGATAAAATGTGCATGTAGAGATGGTCCACAACATGTGGGACACAAATTTGTGCGCTGGCCTGAACGTAGTGAAATTTGCTCAGTCAAAAAGCATACTTAATAAAAAATAAGTTTCACAACGCTCTTGCAGTGTTCACACGGGTGTCAAGGATTCACGCTCACTTGCGCTCGCATTAGCAAATCAGTCGAAAAGCTTCTAATGCGGGATAACTTCAAACCCTTGAGTGTACTCCTGTGAGCAGGAAGTCAGCGCTGTGCATAGACAGCAAGGACAGCACGGTGAGGGGTTAGCGTGGCTCCCGAGCTGCGCGTCCGCTGCTCTATCCCGCCTTCGGTTAGTCATCCGCCGGGTCACTGAACGTAGACCCTGTATGTAAGAGGGGACAAGTATTCCTAGGGAGTGTTAACATTGCCTCGCGTCTGAATGATGATTCAAGAGCTTTCTGCGCTGGAGCACAATAGCGCTCGGCGTCGTACATCGGCGAGACCAGGAACTTCGCCGAAAGAATGAAGCAGCACAAAGCGGATTAAAAATCTGGAGGAGCGGACTAGCGACAAAAAACTTTTTGGACTAATTGCTGCAGTGACACGAGGCCAAAGGCGCCTTCCTTTTTCCCCTTTCCTGTCCAGCCCTTGCTACAGGAATTTGCGAGTGTGCATGAGAAATGTGAGCTTTAACAAAGTTTGAGCACTCTTTTATTGATTACACCATAATTATTTATGACAAGCACGTTTTCTGCTTTCTGTTTTTCTCTTGGCGTATAGCATTCAAAAGTCATTTTCAAATTTAATTGAGAAATGAACAAAAATTTCATTGCCAGGGAGGAGGAGAAAGCGTCAGAGGACCCAAGACTCCTTCCCACAAATCAGTAGGTTCATCTGTGTATGCGCCACTCAGCATTTCCCTATTTCTGCTCCTTTGTAAAAGATTACCTTGGGCTCACCCCCAGCCCTGTTAACAGCAAGGCTGTCAAGGGCAAATTGCATTTGCGTTATCACTCGTAATATAAAATGAAGTATTATGTAAACCACGAATGTCCTACAGACGAGCGTGGGCTTATGGTGCAAGTGTAATCAGGACACTAAATCAGGGCCCGCCGATCTTGCCATTACGTGCAGCTGAGCGCGAGGAGGAAATATGCACTGCTTGAAACGGACACAGATTAAATGCGCATAGAACGCCAGCGTTGGAGCTGATTGCCGCATCATGTCAAATTAAAGCATGGAATGTTTTTAGTTGTACTAGGAACAGTCTATATGGAAAAAAGATGTAAGCATTTGAATTCCGTTTTGAGCGTAGACTGCTAAGCTTAATATTTTTACTTGATACATTTGCCACACAAGAGAAATCGACCATTATATAAATTCTTTCCCGTCCCTCTATGAAGTCGGCACGCGCATCGAGGCACTTCACACAAAATTCTCCACGAGCGCCCCATCGCGGCATGCGAGCAAAGTATAATCACCCCGCTGTTTTGGGGGCAAGAAAGGACGCGCAGTTATCAACACTGGTAGAGAGCTTAAGTAGGGTGTAAGTTTTCTAAAATGGGGTAAGTGATCAGTAGCGTGCTTTTAACGGGTGCAAAGTTATTCCTAGGGTCCAATAAAAACTTTTTCTCACACCCTTTTTTCTTAGAGTGTGTGCACTCCGGCTTAGTAAAAACACTCCCATAAACTGTCACCGCAACCTGATTGTAAGTGAGCAAACTATAATATACCACTGAGAATACGCGCCGCGAGTGTTTCTGCACAGTTGGAGCGCAGCGGCACGGTGGATCGAGCGCCGGTACCCGCGGCTCGACACGCATCTCTCCCTGCAGTACGCCCGCTCGCGTAGCCCGCTCCAAATGCTGTTAGCCCTCCGCACCCAACAAGTAGATTGTTTTAATTATTTAAATCATGCGGGTCTGCCTCTCAGCTACAAAGCCAAATATTTTCTCGGCGGTGGCGATGACCAAGACGACGGGCTGGTAGGGGTTCGTGAGATGTGCCCGTGAGAAACCGTGGACAAACCGGAAACGGCTTTGGGGGGCTCTGATTGGCCAGTGGCGTGGGGGACTTCCGGGCGACGAGCGAAATTTTCCGCGGGTGCAGATCCGATTGACACGGCAAGCGACACATGCATTTTGCTTCGCGCGACGGCGTCGCTCGTCGCTTGCCGCCGTCGCCTTCGCGTTCGCGTGAGTTTTCGCGTACATGGAGTCCAGGCTTTAAGCGTCTTTGTTCGCCGCTCCCACGGACGACGAACTTAGGAAGTGCGAGCGCAATCTGCGAAGAGATGACAAACCTTTCACTGAGTCCTCAGCGGTCTGTGAGCGCCACTTTGAGCCCGAGTGCATATTGCGGGACTACATACACATGATAAATGGCACCGAAGTGCGACTTCCCCTTGGGAAGCCGTCACTGGGACATGGTGCAGTGCCTACCCTCCTGCCTGACTGTCCGTCTTACCTTTCTGTCCGTAGAGCGAAACAGAGGCCAGAAAGAAGCAAGGCGGAAATTTGGGCGAGTTGGTAAGTGTTCATTTTCGCTCTCAGCGCAACACGAACGGGACACAAGACGAAGGACTAGCACAAACAGGCGCCTCGTGCGGTAGAAGCCCATTTGTGGCCCTTTTTTATGACTGCTGCTGCCGGTGATGAAGGTTCGAGCCACGTTGGCCGTGACACCACCTTTAGCAGGCACTGAGCTCTTGCTAAACTGGGGCTTCGTTCGCCCGCGAGGGGCGCAGCGGGGTTTAGGGAGCCTCTCCCAAGCGGACACCCCTAAAGAAAGCCGGGCGCCAGGCCGGGGGACGCTTGTACCCAATTTCTACCGGTGGGTGTCCGGCGGTGGGTTTCGAACCGACCACCTCCCGCAGCCGAGACGGGCGCCCAAACCACTAGGCCACGGCTGCGGTGCAAGTCCTTCGTCTTGTGTCCCGTTCATGTTGCGCTGAGAGCGAAAATGAGCCAGAAAGAAGGCCAGCAACAGCAAGCGACAGGACGCACAGAATGAAAGTGCAGATGTCGCGCAGGAAGCGCTTCGTCAGCCTGTAACCGATGTTTCGATTTCTGAGCTGAACGCTCTAAATGAAGCTGCAGGCCCCACCGAGAGTGGGCCCTTCACAGTTAACATGCTTCGAGGAGTGATGCTTCCCTCAAAAACCTGGTGCCGGATAAATTGCGACAGTGACGCCAGCGTGCTCTTCGCTACAACATCGATACGAAGAGACACCAAACTTGAAATTCTTCACGAGAAATCCGTGCTGTTCCCTTTTGGATGCAGATGCTGGCCAGCAAAGCTCCCATAGTAGCAGGAAGGAACTTGTTGATAAACTGCTATATGCAGCAAATGCAGTGTTCCCGAAATTATACCCCCAGACCATTCCACTTGCACTGTGGCATCAAGTGACAGCCGGCTAATATTTTATATAGCTGGTTATGTGGCCAGGAAATGTTTCCTGAAGACGGGCTGTGAAAGCTGCCTTAATTTGCTTTTGTTGACCAAAGAGGCGACTGGGAACTTAAACCTAGCCAGTTCACTCGCATGAAAGACAACGGTGGCCTTCTGTATCCCGCTGCCGCCCTGTAGAAATTTGTAGCTGACCTAGAAAATGCTTTCACATGTTTTAGCCTCCTAGAATTACATGCAGACAGTATCATTGATATTGTAGATGTGGTTAAGGCAAAAACAGAGCTTCGACTTGGCTGTCCAGACCACTGTGAGAATGTTGCTGCCGAGCTCACTGCTTTTACGTAACAACCCGCCTTCACTTTTTTTTTATGAAAAGCATCAATAGCAGCTACAACCGGAAATGCCAAGCTTTTAAGTCCCTGAAAATGAGTCGATGCACTTAGATTTGCGAAGCACCCTGTTAGGGTAGCTGCAAGCCCAGCCTTGTTTCCACGGACGAAAAATCTATGTAACCTAATTTAGGCTGGTTACGCCAATAATGTGCTTGCCATCAAACCAATATTTGCTTCAGTTTTTCTTTTACATATCCGCACTTCCCAATAAAAGTATAATGCTCGCCTCCCGTGTATTATCAACCTGGCTTACGTAATGCATACACTGCAAGTAAAATTTGCCGAAAATTGGATTGGAAATATTTTCAGTCGTGGGCAAAATTTTCTGAACAAAATGCGTTTCTGAGGCCGCTTAACCGCCTCAGGAAATAACTGATTTCCGTAAGACTAGATCACACGTAGGCGCGCGCACAGATGAATGAGGGGTGAGGTTCTCTAAAATTAAGTCGCCGCGGTGGCTCAGTGGTTATTGTGCTCGGATGCTGGCTCAAAAAACACCGGTTTGATCCCGGTCGCGCCGATCGCATTTTAATGGAGGCGATATGCTAGAGGCCCGTGTACTGTACGCGATGTCAGTGCACGTTAAAAAGAACCCGGGTGGTTGAAATATCCAGAGCCCTCCACTACGGCGTCCTTAATAGCCTGAGTTGCTTTAGGACGTTAAAACCCATGGCACCAAACTATAATCGCAGGTAAACAATATCAGCCTGGCAAAAGATGCACCTAGACAACTAACATCCACCGGCAAATCCGTGAGCCTCTCTCATTGCCCGGCGCCTGTTCTCGGTAGCAGACCGCATACGACGACGCGATTTTCCATCATCGCCGAAATGCTCAAAGGGGGAAAAAAGATGACTATGAGGTTACGTTGAAGCTAGTTGAAGCAAATGGCATGCATGTTTATTAACTAGAGGCGTATTAGTACACCACACCAGAACAAAGACTCGGAGAAACACAAGCTCCAGCGACGACGCCGCTAGAAAAAGTTGCGGTGGCGCCACCTGGTGGTTTCTACGCCAAACGGCACGCCCGCGCCCTTCCGTTCGCGCCACTAGGATAGTATTCTATAATAGTTCACTGTAAGGTTGCTCGAGGACACCTCAGCCACCATGGGCGCTCTAAGCATCATGGGGCGGAGAGCTACCGACTGCAGAACCCCAACTGTTGGCCAAAAAATAAAGAAAAAACGTTTGATAATCAAGAATGCCCTAGCGTTTAATACCCTGTCTATAAATTGCAACAAAGGAGCAGAAAAGCATGTAAATGTTGCCCAAAATAAGCGATATCATTGGCCAAGTATTGCAGACCACAAAATCCAATATATCGTGCATAACAGGCGCACTTTAAAAAAGAAATATGTTTAAAAAAAATTGTCGCATGAACAATGTAAGAGGTTTTTTCGCAGTATTTCAGAAGACACATCTTTTATTGGCGTTGTGTGCTGTTGCGTTTTCGCTACTATGGCTTTTGCGCACTACTTTTACGCAGAAGTCGTCTGCGGGTACAGTGAACTAGAAGTATTGATACATTTCTAGTTCACTGTATCTGCGGGTGAGGTGCACCGTGCGGATACGGAATGGCTTAGTAACGCCACTCTAGGTCCGTTCGATTCGCCTGCACTCCCTGCACCAGTTCTGTAAAAGTTCCGCAGCGGTACCGCGAGCGTGCAGCGCCAGTTCCAGCAGTTCAAGTGCTTCCTACTTCCAAAACGAATGGTCGAGTGCAGGCCTGGTCGTCTGCTAGCCTTGGCGTCGCCACCAAATTGCAGCCAGCAGCGTGGCGCCCAAATCAACGGCCGCCAACATCCCGAACCGCGTGAAGAATTTTCAAACAGCACATCGCAGCGAAGTGTTGCCATGAATCAGCCTCGATGCAACCTCGTGGCAGCTAATCGAAACGCGCGTGTACGTGTTCTTTTACTGAACACGACTCAGGTGTGCGCGCACCGACTTGCATTCTAAGCGGTTGTTGCAACAACGTGCATCATGCGCTGCATGCACGTGTTTACTTTTTAGTTAACATAACCTCCGTCGCCGCCTTCTCGGGTGGCCACTCACGTTCCATGAGAGTCGGCGGGCCCGTGTGAGGCGCTGTTATCGACGAGTGAAATAATTTGAGTATATCCGCCGTTTATCGCAAAGCGCAAGCCGTCGTCTGCTTCCATGGCGGCTGCAGCTGCACCATTTCGGCACCGACCATTGAGGAGGTGCACAGTTTTCCTGCACTTTCCTGAACTAGACCTGGAGTCGACATTCGAAGGATCAAAGCAAAAAGCTCGCTGTCCCCGTTCCCATCCCTATGCCCATGCTCGACAACCATACAACCTATCCATTCCACCCATCCTCTCCACTACGTCCCAGAAGAGTCTCCCCGGGCCCACTCCCCCTGCTGTGGGTCGCCAAGTATAATCCCCCCCCCACCCCCTTATTGTTTTCCATTTTTCCTACCTACGGGACCATTGCCCTCGGCCTTTTATCTTCAACTTGGATTAAGCCTGTAGCACCCTCTCTTGGGCGGCGCCGACTACCCGGTTAGCGCGCGCCACCCTGCGAAGAGAATAAAGAGGGCACCTGATCGTGGTTCGTGCAGCCACGGCTGGCAGTTTTGTTCTGGTGTCGGCTCGTAGCAGTGGTCTCGTTTCCTTCGCTCCTGAGGCGTTAAACCTACATTGGTGACCTAGGACGAGATATGACCGATTCCGCAACATCCACGCAGCAGGATTCGCGTCCGCAGGACGTCCCGTATATGCAGGTTCGCCTTCCACCTTTCTGGCCCCAGAACCTGCAAGTTTGGTTCCACCAGGTTGAGGCGCAATTTTGTCTAGCCCGCATCACGTCGGAGACGACGCGCTACTACCATGTTGCCTCAAGCCTGCCTCCTGACGTTGCCGGTGAGCTCTCCGACGTTCTCTCCGCACCCATGGGTGCTACACCATATCAGCACCTGAAAACCAAAGTGCTGGAGAGATTTATGCCGTCGGACCGCACCCGCCTCCAGCAGCTCCTTACCGGGGAAGACCTTGGCGACCGGCGCCCCTCCCAGCTTCTGCGCCGCATGCAACAGCTTCTCGGGGAGCGCGACATTTCCAACCACTCAGCGTTGCTTCGAGAGCTTTTCCTCCAACGCCTTCCCCAGCCCATCCGCCTCGTCCTTGCGCCAGCCGGTGACGTCACCCTCGACCGCCTGGCTGAGCTCGCCGATAACGTTCATGAGGCCACCTCCCCGTCCGTCACTGCTGTTTTGCCGCCAAGAGACCCAGCGATTTCGCGCCTTGAGGCCCGTCTCGAGGAGCTTGCCGCCTCAGTCGCCGCACTCCGGAGCCCACCTCTGGAGACCCGTCCGTCTCGATCATCGCGCTCACGTCAAGCTCGGAGTCCCAGCCCTACATCTCTCTGCTGGTACCACAGGCGTTTTCGCCACCGGGCCACGAAGTGTACACCGCCCTGTTCGTGGCCGGGAAACGCCCGCCGGGATCGCTAACGGCGGCGTGTGGTTCCCCCAGTCATTCGAGCCGCCTGTTCATGGTCACTGACAAGTTCTCCGGCACCCGGTTTCTTATCGATACGGGCGCGGAAATCAGCGTGGTTCCACCGACTAAGGCAGATCGTTCCAAGCCATCAGGACTGTCGCTCCGTGCTGCCAACGCCATCGTCTATACCCACGTATGGGCTACGATCTCTCACCCTCGACTTCGGCCTACGCCGCACTTTTCGATGGGTCTTCGTCATCGCAGACGTGGTTCGCCCGATCATCGGCTGCCTTCCTCTCCTACTTCGACTTAGACGTCAGCGTGCGGCATCGTCGCCTTACCGACGGTCTGACTCATCTCTCCATTGTGGGAGTTTCGGAGTGCCGTACCCTTCTCGGGCCGGCGGGGCGCGCCGTGGAGAAGCAGGAAAGCGGAAGCTTTCCTCCTTCCCCACGGGCGAGTAGCCAGATGGTCTGCTCGAGAGCGCTGCGCCGCCTCCTTCCTCAAAAAACCGGTCGCAAGCGCGCACCGCCAGGCGCCGCCGGAGCGGTCGCTGATTGGCCGAATATGACAACGGGCAAGTGCGCCGAGATCGGCGGGTACCGGTCGTGGCCGGAGGGATACTTCAGCGAGCCGCGACAGCGAGAGGACGTCAGGTAATTACCTCGCTTCTTCCCTCTTTGTTGTCGCCATCTTGCCCCGTCAGCCGCACGACCAAGCCAGACGGCAAGGGTCGCAGTTCAAGATTCAAGCAGCCAGCGACTTGGGAGAACCCAATAAACGTTTGGCCCCGGGCAAAGCGTCCTGTTCCGCGCTGTGTTTATTTCGCATTTCTGCTGCGCCGCCGTGAGAACGGCCGCGCGTGGTGTGCGATACCGGGAGCTCGGAGTTCACAGCCTGGACCTCAAAGGAGGCTCGACGGCTTAGTAAGAACCCCCACACCATCTCGGGAGTCCCGTCCGACCTTGCTCCCATGGGAATTCGCACGCCGATACCTTTCTCTCAGTTCGAAAAAGTGTTGGCGGATTTCCCGGAGCGCACTAAGCGATGCAACCTCATTCAGGCGCCTAAACATACTGTGACACACCACATCGTCACCCGGGGTCCACCCGCAGCTGCTCGACTGCGCCGCTTGTTTGGAGACAGTCTAGCTATCGCCAAACGTGAGTTCGACCACATGCTGGAGCTGTCGACATACCAAGACACCTTCCCAAGCCTTTCTACCCCCTGGCCGTCGTTTCGACCATGTTCATCTCGACATCGTGGGCCCTCTACCCATCTCTCGAGGCTACCGCTATATCTTGACCATAGTCGACCGCTTCACTCGCTGGCCGGAGGCAGTCCCCATTCCTGACATCACCGCAGACTGTTTCGCGCGCCTTCATTTCTGCGTGGGTATCTCGATTTGGTTGTCCTGGCACTGTGACAACCGACCGTGGACGCCTGTTTGAGTCCTCCCTGTTTGCTTCCCTTAATAATATTCTCGGCGCCAGGCATTGCCGTAACACTGCATATCACCCGTGTGCTAAAGGCATGGTGGAACGCTTTCACCGCCAGTTGAAGGCCGCCCTCGCTGCCCGCCTCAATTGCGCCTCCTGGGTCGACTCCTTGCCCCTTGTGCTGCTTGGTCTAAGGGCCGTCATCCGAGAAGACTTACAGTGCTCAGCTGCAGAGCTCGTGTGTGGAAGTGCTTTGCGTCTTCCAGGCGACTTCTTTACATCCCAGCAGCTTCCAGCCCAGCCCCAAGAATTCCTCCAACGCCTCCTGGACTGCGTTAAAGACCTCCGGCCTACTCCCCCACGTCCGTTCCGCCACCATACCATTTTCGTACACCCCGACCTGGCCACTTCGACTCGTTTTTGTGCGCCGCGACGCTGTCCGAGCTCCACTCACACCGGCTTACGACGACCTTTCCGCGCTCTCCGCCGCACCCCGAAAACCGCTACCATCCTCCAAAACGGCCGCAAAGAGACCGTCAGTCTAGACCGCCTTAAACCGGCTTACATGGAGACCGCCCTGGAACGACTCCCAGCGTCGCCTGACCTAGTGCTCGAGTGCCATCGCCGGCCCTCCATCCGTTTCGACTTCCAGTCTAGGCGGGGGGCCCTGTAGATTTCACAAGCGATTGCGGGTTGGTAGGCTGGAAACGCTGATTGGCCAAAAAAAAGTGACGTCACGCCTCTAACGTCATGGTCACGTGACTTTTAATGACGTCATGTTTGGTTGGGGACAGACATATTTTCCCTAGAGTTTTCTCAGAATTCCCCACGTTTGTGACAGCGTGCGCGGGATAAAGAAACGCATCTTTACCTCCACCCCACCCAGTTCGACCACTTTGCCGAGCGGGGTGCAGTTGAAGAACCCTTGCCTAACTGCTCCCGTACACAAACATACCGCATGATGATGGCATCCGATTCTGGTCGCATCCTATGGAAAAGACAAAAACGATGATGCTCCTAGCCAAATTAAGTACCATCGCTGCACTTACTGATCTGGTCCTCAAGCTCCACTTTTTTGAATTCAACAACTCCTTTTACCTACAAACGAGTGGTACCGCTATGGGAACGAAAATGGCCCCAAACTATGCCAACATATATATGCATAGCATTGAATCGGAGTTTATCCGCTCATGCCCAACAAAAACGGCTTTTTACAAACGCTTCCTAGACAACATATTCATGGTATGGATGAAAACAGAGGGCCAATTCATCCAGTTTATTTCAGCATTTAACAACGTACATCCAAACATCTGTTTCACACACCCTTACTCCACCAGTCAAATTAATTTCTTGGACGTCTCAATTCGAATGGAGAAGGGTACCTTAATCACCAGTGTCTATAGAAAGCCCACGGATAGGCAACAGTACCTTCATTAGAAGAGCTGCCACCTACGCCACTGCCAAACTTCAATTCCATATTCCCAAGCCATCAGATTCAAACGGATCTGCTCGCGACCAGAAGACTTAGAAAAAAATTCTAGCCGTATGCGGGAGGTTCTGAGGGACCAATGCTATCCGGCCTCATTATTGATGATGCCGTTACGAAAGCGGAAGCAACAGATCGTAATGATATGTTTGGGGATCCCCCATTAGCAACCGCAAATGAACACCGCTCTAATTTCGTCTTAACCTTGGCAAACAACCTTCCTAATGTCAACAAAACTCTAAAAAAAACATTTCAATATAATCGAGCAAAACGATCGACTGTCAAAAATTTTTCCAACAGTTCTACAGGTTACCTACAGACTACCAAAAAACATGCAGAATTATGTAGTTCACTCTACTGTCAATAAGTAAAACCCTGTGGTTTGCCTACCTTGCAGGAAGAATCGCTGTCAAGTTTGCCAGCACATGCGGACAACAACACTAGCTCAAAGCACACACTCTAACCTCAAACACTCCATCCGTGAAAACTTGAACTGTGACAGTAGTAACGTAGTATGCATGCTCGAGTGTGGCGATTGTCAGATGCAATACATTGGCGAAACCGAGAATTCCTTCCGAATTAGATTCAACAACCTCCGCGCGCACACCAGATCTCTTTCTCTCCTCCCCCTGTCGAAACATCTTTCCCAGGAAGGTCACGAGTTTCACAAACTAAAAGTTACGCTGCTACAGAGCGGCTTCCAAAATGCCCGTGAGCGTGAGCAACGATAGTCATACATTATATATCAGTTTAATACTGTGCAGGCCGGTATAAATGAAAACCCTGGTACTCTCTCCACACTTCAGATATCATAGTCCTAGCCCTACTGAAATTCACAGCACCCGGACTGCATCGCCTAAGGTCATGCCAATTTGCGTGCTTGCTTCCACATGCCGCCCTTCTCCTCCCCCTGCCAGTCTTTCTTGCTCATGACCAGAGAAAACAGTTATGAGAGCAAAGCATTTTGCCTATTCTCCCCCTCAACTTTTTATATATTTTATTTATTTCTTTTTTCCTGCTTTGCAGATAATAGAGCGTGATGCTCCATATAGGGCAGTAACCCATTGTAATAACGCACACTTGGGCGATTTCGCGCCTTCGTTCCCCATTTTCTTTCTGTTACTCTCCCCTCTCTCTCAGTTTTTAGGAAGGAGCCCTCTTTTTGTCTCCGCGACGGAAGGCGGGCGGAGGCACCTTCGACGCATCTTCGCGTTTCGTAACTTCACTTAATTGTGGTCTCCTTCGTTTTAAAATTGCGCTCGTGGCGGGAGGCGTTCCAGAACGACGCTGACCTCCGACGCCGCGCGATTGCAGAAGCATCTATGGCTTTGCGCCGGGATGCAGGAAACTCAGGCGCCAGACGCCTCTAAGTAGGTAGAAAACAGTGCCTTCCACTGGTTCCATGGTATTGGTGGCTGATCCGGGGTTTTCAGGAATGTACGAGGGGGCGTAAGATCCCGTGAAACTCATAGTAAAGATTTACCTCGTCGGCACGTTGTTGTATTGTAGATGCAAGATCGAACGACACACCGGAGCGAGCGATGTCATGCTGACGCCAAGGTTCCTCCGACCCCCCCCCCCCTCTACTTTTCCTGCGTCACGTATACGCGGTGTCAAGCAATATGCACGTTACTGAAACTGAAACTCTGAAGAAGAGAATCTGAAAGTAAGAGAATTGAATTTGAAAATAAGAGAAGAGAAACTGAAACTGCCGCACAGTTCATTACCTGATGGACACAACAGTATCACGTGTCACTTAACGTCTTCATAAAACCACTGTTTGTTCGTCTATAACATTAGCAGCATTAGCATATGTTTGCTATTAATGACACCCAGGTAATGAACATGATTTACCAACTTAAGTAGTGTTGGTTCTGGTGTAACGCACGAATAATTTATAGACATGCCTTTGTGTATACGCCAGAAATTAAATTGTGAAGCAAGCCTTGAAACTGCCTACCTGATGGACACAACAGTATCACGTATTGCTTAACGTCTTCATAAAACCGCTGTTTGTTCGTCTATAATATTAGCAGCATTATCACATGTTTGCTATTAATGACACCCAGGTAATGAACATGATTTACCAACTTAAGTAGTGTTGGTTCTGGTGTAACGCACGAATAATTTATAGACATGCCTTTGTGTATACGCCAGAAAAATAAATTGTGAAGCAAGCCTTGAAACTGCCTACCTGATGGACACAACAGTATCACGTATTACTTAACGTCTTCATAAAACCGCTGTTTGTTCGTCTATAACATTAGCAGTAATATCACATGTTTGCTATTAATGACACCCAGGTAATGAACATGATTTACCAACTTAAGTAGTGTTGGTTCTGGTGTAACGCACGAATAATTTATAGACATGCCTTTGTGTATACGCCAGAAATTAAATTGTGAAGCAAGCCTTGAAACTGCCTGTGCATTTCTCATAAAAAAGAAAAAAAAATTATCTTGCTTTCATAGCATGCGTGTCATCTATATCAGATGTGATTGTAATCTTGAGCTATAAGTTGAAATGACCCATGCTGGCTGCCATGAAAAATCACTTTTTTTATTGTTCAACAAACCTCATAACTCGTTTATGTCACGAAAGGAATGAAATGCTTCACTTATGTCTCATTGCTTTGGTACAGTCATGGTTCATTATGTAATGTAAAATCTGATTTAGGAATATTTTTTTACTTGTTGCATGGTTTGTTCCTGAAATTCAGCACATCCGCCAGTGTTGCGTTCCCGCGTGGTTTTCTTTTTTGTCAATTGAGTACAGATGAATAGCCACCGGATTCTTCGCCGATCGCCCAGTGTGGGTATGTGCGATCTTTTGATAGGCTAACAACAACAGCAACATTGGCCAGGCTATCAGCTTCCGCAAGTTAGGTTCACGCAAGCTCCGCTTCGGGTTGATCTGATCTCCTTGCAACGAGTTGCTGATACGCAGGCTGACCCCGTCTTCTATTACCACCATATTTACCCGTTCCATGTGAAACATATGCCCGCAAATATCCTAAATGGTCTTCTTTCTGAACACCTACACAATTTTCCTCATCATACTGTTCTCTCCACTGATGCCTCCGGCAGCTGTGAGAAGGCGGCGATTGGGATATATTCGCAGGATCTGGCTTGGAGCTATTCCGTTCGTATCCCTGATTATACTTCAAAATTCTTCGTAGAGTTTTTGGCTATTGGTTTGTGTTAAGTGGAAGCCCACAGGGCCGATGGGACCCCCCCCCCCCCCCCCCCCCGCACCTGTTACCAGGAGCGGTCATGCCCGAGGGGGAATCGAGGAATGTACGTCAAGGCGTGTCGCCCGCGCTTAGGGTGAAAGGCGGCACTAATCCTTTCTGTCCCGACGCGTGGCAACCGGTGCATCGAATGCGCATGCAGCGAGCGGCGCATTCCACTGGGCTCGCGACAGCCCACGGGGACAATGCCACACCCCCCCCCCCCCCCCCCCGCACCTGTTACCAGGAGCGATCATGACCCGGGGAAGACATTCCTTAGCTGTCAATCCGATGCGTGGCAATCGATGGAATGTGCATGCAGCGAGCTTCGTACGCGGAGTCACGCGCCCTGCACGTTCCAGGAGGAGCGGGGTCCACTGGGCTCCGTCCACGTGTACATTGCATGGCTATTGGTTCAGATTGGGCGAGAGCTGGTTTGGTAAAGCTCCGCCCAAGTATCGAAGGGTTTAAAACCCGTGGGAAACAACGATTTCGGACGAGCGCGCCGAGTCTCAAGCTCGGCCGTTTTTAACAGCCTTTTTTAAACAGCCTTTCCTTAAACTGCCTTTTCTTTAAACTGCCTTGTCATCACTGCCTTGTATTTTGGTCCCGTCTTTAATAAATAAGTTTTGCTTTGAGAAGTTGGAACTGCTGCCCCAACCGGCAACGTGTCGCCGGACGAAGACCTGAAGTACTCTTCGTACAGCTAACCGCCGCTCCCTTCGGTAGGAGGGCAGAGGAAAGTTTAACTGGTGCCGTGACCAGGATCGTCTGAGCGGCTTCCTGCAGAGCGGTTGGAGGCAGTACCTTCCGAAAGATTGACGGAGCACAAAATCTTGGGGAGAAGCCCCGGGGACCAAAGTCCAGGCGAGGCCTCGGAGTCAAGGCTCCACGTCAGCGCTGAGAGGCCTTGGAGTGCCAAGGAGCGAGAGAAGTGGATCGACGGAGCGAAGCGCTGCGACTTCAGCGGCACCTGCGACTGGCGACTTCTGCGGCGCCCGCGGCTGGCGACTTTGAAGGCCGGGAGGACGTGATAGGCCTGCTGCGAGCTCTGGATTCCGGCCACACTTCTGCGCCTCAGGACGTGACCTGCTGCTGCCACGAAACAAGTGCCATGACCGACAGCCCGACAACGGAGTGAGTTTCCCCATTCTCACTTTACTTGCCTCGGGAGTGCTTGAGCCGTAAGGTTAGAATTACGCAAGGCACAATGGCTACATTTAGTTGGCGAAGTGGCTGTGGCTATGGGTATGAGTATGAGTATGGCGCTCAGCGCGCAGAAATGTCAGAGGCTGAGCGAGCCAGAGAAAAGGAGCGGGGCGACGCTATTATTCGAGAACTCAAGCGCCAGTTGGCGGTAGCCGAAGAGAAGCTCCGGCAGGAGAGGAAGAGAATTGAGGACGAGGAACGCTCACGGAGAGCGGCGCGTGTACTGCCGAAGACGGCACAGACACAGTCACGCACTATCATCGCAAACGACGCTGATCAAACGCTGATCGTTGCGGCGATTAAAGAGGATAGCGGCAGCGGCATTCATTCGGTGCCTATTGAGGACAGTCAGGAGGAGAACCAGGTTCCTCCAGACGGTGCAGTGATCAGTAGAGTCGAGGAGCCGCACGTTGTGCAGTCAACCACGGGTGTTGACCCACACAAACACCCCTTGATTCCCAGAGCGGAGGTGGGCTCTGCGCATGTGCCTGGGAAAAATTCGACCAGCAATCAGACCATGCAGGCCGAATATTGCGAGGCAGCCGAGCATGTGGTTAGTGAGGCTAATGCCGCTGATGAGCGCAACGGCATGAACGGCTCAGCCGATCGGGTTGCCCACTCCGACCTTTTGTTACCAACGGAAGCAACTGCATGCCGGACAGGGCTTGGCGAAAGTGGAATGTGCGTTCAGACAGCATGCGCCGCACTCACAGCTGCGTTGGAGGAGCCAGCACCGCAGCTGGGTAGCCAGGGATGTTCGGAGCCAAAAAACCCAGATTGGTGCACCGCCGTGAAAGGCTGGCCTGTATATGAGTGGAATTTGAGCCACGAAGACTGCGAGGTCCTTCCGTGCCCTGAGAAAAGCGAAGTAACAATGCCGCTTATAAGGGCGAACGGTGACGCATGCTGCGATATCCTGGCGGGTCTAGTCGACAGGCGGATCGCAAGCCTAGAGGTCGCTGGTGATGAATTGGTTCAGCGGAAGATTCCACATTCAACGAAGCCTTCTGGCTACGAGCAATTACAGCCTTTCGCGGAAGCTTGCGCCCCATATGCGCAGACTGTCGGCGGCTCCACCGAGGTAGAAGATGGGCAATGCGACCGGAGAGCAGGGCAAACGCCAGAATGGTGCACGCTGCATCAAGTAATCTTCACTTCTATGCGACCGGGCGGCGTATTCGATCCTGGTGGTTAGCGACGAACGCCTAATGAATGTATCTAGCCTTAACCCACTCTGCCACTGCTAGGCTGCGATAAGTGTGAAAACGACCTGTGGCTCGAGCACACGATGGGGCAGTGAGTGAGAGTGGGGGAACGTGAAGAGTGACTCTGAAAGTGATCGGACAGTCTCATGCCAGTGTGCTAATTATGTTCTGTGTGAACTGTTTTCCGTTGCGGTGTATATGCAACTTCATGAAGCTATGCATTGATTGAATGTTTCCTCATTCAGTATTTATTTACATGCCGTTGCTTGTGCGATTTTTGTAATGCTTTTACGAGAGGTTTTCATTTGTGCTTGTCGTCCTGTTAACTGAAATGTGTACCTAAGAGTTGTGCTGGCGTCTGCATGCCTGAAGGTATCCTCCCTAGCATGTTTTTTTCTTCTTCCAATTGTTAGTAGGATGTAGAAGTGTATTTTTTTTTGTGCTGGTACAGCGGCCAGTGGGGGCCCGGACCCTTTTGCTTTCGCGCGTTTTGTATGTTGTAGAAGGCCGCACTCTTGGCGCTATTGTGGGCTTCGGTATGTTGGGTGTACAGCAAGTGTCCCCCCAACATTCTTGGTGGGGAGGTGTTAAGTGGAAGCCCACAGGGCCGATGGGACCCCCCCCCCCCGCACCTGTTACCAGGAGCGGTCATGCCCGAGGGGGAATCGAGGAATGTACGTCAAGGCGTGTCGCCCGCGCTTAGGGTGAAAGGCGGCACTAATCCTTTCTGTCCCGACGCGTGGCAACCGGTGCATCGAATGCGCATGCAGCGAGCGGCGCATTCCACTGGGCTCGCGACAGCCCACGGGGACAATGCCACCCCCCCCCCCCCCCGCACCTGTTACCAGGAGCGATCATGACCCGGGGAAGACATTCCTTAGCTGTCAATCCGATGCGTGGCAATCGATGGAATGTGCATGCAGCGAGCTGCGTACGCGGAGTCACGCGCCCTGCACGTTCCAGGAGGAGCGGGGTCCACTGGGCTCCGTCCACGTGTACATTGCATGGCTATTGGTTCAGATTGGGCGAGAGCTGGTTTGGTAAAGCTCCGCCCAAGTATCGAAGGGTTTAAAACCCGTGGGAAACAACGATTTCGGACGAGCGCGCCGAGTCTCAAGCTCGGCCGTTTTTAACAGCCTTTTTTAAACAGCCTTTCTTTAAACTGCCTTTTCTTTAAACTGCCTTGTATTTTGGTCCCGTCTTTAATAAATAAGTTTTGCTTTGAGAAGTTGGAACTGCTGCCCCAACCGGCAACGTGTCGCCGGACGAAGACCTGAAGTACTCTTCGTACAGCTAACCGCCGCTCCCTTCGGTAGGAGGGCAGAGGAAAGTTTAACTGTTTGGTTCTTCTCAAAATTCCCAGACATGTAGCACGGGTTCTTATTCTTGCAGACTGCCTTTCAGTTTTAGGCTCTCTCCAAAGCTCCGGAAAATCTTTATTGAATCGCCCGCTTAGGTTTTTTGTTCCGTGCACAGTGCGTGAGATCCACTTTGTCCGGGTACCTGCAGGCATTCGGGTGTCTATTTTAACGAGGTGGCTGATTTATTGGCAAGGTCAGCTCTCAGCGCTCCTGTAATCCTAATCTATCCCGTCCCTCACCTCATTCTGTTGGAAACTTCACGTTTCCAGTGGTTTAACATATTTCAGCCAGCTTGAGTGATCCGTTGCCCAATACCGTGGATTTTCACCACTTAAAGTACCCATGGGATGTCCGGTGGTGTAAATCAAGGCGTTTTGAGGTGTCAATGACGCTTCTGCGATGCAGAATTCCTCACTTAAATTTGTACTTACGCAGATACGGGTTCCATGCGACAAACCTTTGTGTCTCATGTGGGCAAGTTGAAACATTAGACCATTTTCTCCTCTCTTGCCGGCGGTTGTTCAAGGAAATCAGTACTTGGAGGCCCCTCTTCCAGTCTCTTTCAGTTCTCTCGTTCGGTGCGAGCGCCAAGGAATTCCCGTTAAGCAGTGTTTGTGGCTACCTTCATGATTACATAAGTGAAACTGATCGGTTACCTTGTTAGCTGTATACAAAATTCTGTCTCATGTCCGAAATGCTTGGTTCTATTCCTGGTAATTCATATTTCTTAAATTTAATTGAATTTTCCTATCTTTATCTGTATTCAGTCTTCTACGCCGTCGCCTCACGTCTTTTTTCCCGTGCAAATACTTCATTGGCAAATCTCTACTGTACCTTGGCCAGTCCCCCCGCGTGGGTATGTGCCATATTTACTGAGGTGAAGAAGAAGAGTGTGGACTACAAACACTATCTGTACTTGTGCTCTATGTGTTTTTTTTTGTCTGTTTGCAATGTAAGCCATTACTAGGTTGAAAGGCATGCACGTAATCGACATACCCTGTGCACATGAATGCGGAAAGCTGACCATGGTTGTCCAAGCATTGCCAACAAAGCAACGGGACCTTCAAGAAACAGGATAGGATTGTGACCCCCCACATGCAATGATTTTCATACAATTTGAAAATGTCGCAATTTGCAGCAGTCCCGTGGTTATATTGTTGCGAAACAAGCCAGCTCATTTAGGCGGAAGCATTTTTAGAGGCTGCCAAAAAGTAACATGTCAAAAAGTTACACATAGCATCCTGTTTCATCGATGTTGTTTATATGTGTGGTAAACGATATGAACAATCATCTCTTTGTTGGTTAACTGCTTTGCTATCCACGCACTGTCATGCAGTACATACTCAATCACAGTCCAGTGACTGCAGAGCGGTCTGCAACCAGTAACTTGCAACTATACTATGCAGCAAGCTTCTTTGCACGGTATTTGTTACATTTATCGAACGATGACATGGAATTGGTATGGCTATTTCTACACAGTGCATTTCCTAAAGACTCCTTTCTGCCATACTGTACTTTTTACCCAAAAAGCTTCCTACAGAGTCATTTAAATTGCTACGTATAAAGATGTTTGTAGCAGGTGTGTGAGCCCGAACAAAAAAAAATGTTTTAATTTTCCTTAATTCTTCAGTATTCCTGATTATCACGACATGGGCATCTATATGTTGGTACAACTTTTTTCCAGGCATTACAACTGATGTACAGATGTGTTTGGTACTAATTCATCTTCAGACCTTTCATGTCTGTTGGGTAAAAAAAATACGAAATAATAGTTGGCTGCATTAGTTTTCACTGAGATAACTAGCATCACACAACATGCTCTTGAAATTCCTCTAGCTGTCTGTAATTGGCTTCATTGTATAGCTTCATACTTGTTTAATTTAAACTCTGCACACTGCTCTTTTCACCGCACATGGCGACATGGCACGCGGAGCCCCGTGGGAATGGGCGAGGAGGATTCAGAGGTCGGCTGCCACTTCCCTGGAATCTAAACACAGCTATAGGCACCTGCAAGTCACGGTTAATTTCGGAAAGGCAGCTTTGCCCGCTTCCTTTCGTCGTCTTGTCCGTCGTGCGTCGCGTGTCGCTGCGAACAAGACAAAAGGGGAGGCCATCAACCCACTTCCCCTCCCCCTCCCCTCCTGAAGCAGAGGAAACATCCCGCAAATAGTTTCCTAGAGAGGTCCTTTCTTTTTTCGTTCGGTCAACGAGGGGTTAAACGACAGGCCGAAGCAGTGTGAGGCAACGTTCTCTGTTCATTTTAGAGACGCAAGCTTACACTGCAAAATGAAACCTTGTCTTTCTCTTCCAAATGCAATTTCATTTCATTTTTACAAAATGCAAGTTACATACTACCGAGATGCAAGGGCTAAAAGCTGCTAAAAAGCAGCTTGACTGGGCCCAAGCGCCTCTGAAATGGCAGTACACGACAAACGCACTTCAAGCAAAAAAAAATGTTTACATATACGTATAAAAAGCATTAAAAAATGTTTACGTGCTCTTAACGGAGCGCTATCCACGTTCTTTTATTGATGACGCCATAAGCAGAGCTTCAAATCTGAACCGTAGTCAAATACTCCAGGGGCACCGACGAGATAACCGCAATGATCACACTACAAACCTTATTATCACATTTAACAGTAACGCACCGAACATAAACAGAATTCTTAATAAGCACTTTAATATTCTCCAGCAAAGTCAACGATTATCGAAAATATTTACATGCTCACCCCGCGTGATTTACAGGCGTTCCAAAAACACTCAGAACCATCTAGTCCACTCCAAGGAACACAAAACCCCAAAATATGGATGCCAGCCCTGTAGTAAAGATCGCTGCAAAGTTTGCAAGCACATGAAGACTACGTGTTCCGCAACTAGTACGAGGTCAGTTTTCCAGCATTCAATCAACGGCAAGTTTGACTGCGACTCATCAAACATTATTTACCTTCTTGAATGCACTGTGTGTAACCAGCAATACATAGGAGAGACAAACACTGCATTCCGCATTCGGTTCAACAACCACCGAGCACACACCAAGTCTTTCCCCAATCTTCCCCTATCCAAGCATGTGAACTCAGAAGGACACCCATTTGACCAACTAAAAGAAACAATTATTCAAGGGGGCTTCAAAAACAGGCGAGAACGTGAACAACGTGAATTCTATTTTATCCACAAGTTTAATACTATTCAAGAATGTCTTAACGAAAAGCCTCGTATCCTTTCTTTTATTCACGACCTCCAAACAAAATAATACTGCACCTCTCGCTAATTGGCTAACTCAGATATACCCTTTATAACTCCTAGTGTATATCCCAGGCAATCATACCCCTCCTTACTTACACTGTCGTGCCTCGTGCAGTATTAATAAGCTTTGACGTTCTTTACTTACTTTTTTCCGACAATTTGAAATCTTTGTACACAGCTAGCCCAGCCCTCCTCCACTACAACCAAGTATTCCCGACGAAGTCGGTTCAACGACCCGCCCAGGGAGAGGGGTGCACCGTTCAGTGAAACCCACACCCCCTGAGTAAGTTCTTACACATGTGCTCGTTAACGTAGCCCACTCCTTCCTTAACGTTCTAGCCCTCGGCTCACCGGAAATTATTGAGACTCCCAAAAGGCGCCTGGTTTGGCCTGTTCGTCGCTGCCAGTGTCATTTGCGCAGCGGCGCCTCTTTGGCCACGCATCTGCAGCGGCGCCCATCTTTGTGTTTGTGCATTTTGTTTGTGTCTTGTTTGCACGTTTTGCTTTCGTACGCCGGTGGTTGCCGCGCTGCCCATATCGCGGGCACCGTCTTCCTCTCCCTTTCTCTCGTTTCGCCATCTCCTTTTTTTACCCCGTCCTTCCTTACTATAATAGTTCAACTCCTTTTTTTTCTATTTTTTGCTTCCTCCCCCAATCTTGTCCCTGTCTGCTCCCCACACACCTATCTTTATTTTATTTACTTTTTTGTTCAATTTTTTGAACTGCAATGAAAACACTGAGCATGTATGTTCACTAACAATAGTTTACAGACGCATGAAAACAAAGAGAAGACCCGAGAAAAATAAAGAGAAAAGAAACACTCAATAGGCATACATGGCACCGGCAGACTACAAAGCAACATAAAATGCAACCTGGCTATATATTAACAAAATACATTTTTAACTCGCTTTGTTTAACACTATCCAAAACTTTGTACTTATTAAGAGTGGTCGGTAAATTGTATTGAAGCGTTTGTAGTTTAAAATTAATTCGAAAATATGGAATATACCAGAGATCGGTACTTCAGGTGTAGAGTCAATTCGAAGCGGTCCTTAAATGTGTAGTACGTATTAAGAAATCTCTATAAGCAGGAGAAGAATGGTAAAAGAACCTCAAAATGCGAAAAACATATATGTTCAAAACGAATTATGTTATAATTTCTAAAAGCAGTTTGCGTTGTAGAGACAGATAAGGAAGGTTTGCAATGTAGCGGATCATTTTCTTCTGCGGAACCTGTATTTTTATCACATTTGTTTTTGTGGTGGTTGCCCAAACAGAGTTACGGAACCGAAAAGAGCATGATAAATTTGAATTTTCACGTGAGTGGGAAGGAGCCATCGACATCGTGTTAGAACACCTGCTACTGAAAAGAGCTTTTTGCAAATATTTTCCACATGTCGATCCCACCTGAGATGCGACGAGAAAGTAACTTCAAGGATTTTGTGGCTGTCTACAATTTGAATTTCTTGACCTGCGTATTTAGGAGCGCGTTGTAGTTCGACTGGCTTGTTCCTTGCACGGAAAGTCATTACCTTAGTCTTTGTAGGGTTTATTTGTAGGCAGTTAGAAGAGGACCAGTTCTCTAGTTTCGTAAGGATTACGTTGCACTCTTCAATTAACTTGTTTATGTCGTGACCAGGGATTAGTAAACTGCTATCATCGGCGTATATAATAAATTTCACTTTGTCATAAATATGCACAATGTCATTTATATAGATGTTAAAAAGCATCGGGCCCACAATGCTGCCTTGAGGCACACCATTTCGTACCGCCAGAAAAGAAGACTGATGGTTGTGGATATAGACAGATTGTTTTCGATTTTGCAGGTATCATTTCATGAGGTCTAAAGGTGTTCCACGAACTCCGTTTTGAGAAATATTATGAGTAAAAAATTTGATGGTTTAGGGAATCGAAAGCCTTACTAAAATCAATGAAGATTCCGACAGTGAGAATACCTGCTTCAGTGTTTTGCAGGATACATTCCTTAAGTGATAACAAAGCCGTTTCCGTCGACTTTCCCCTTCGGAAGCCAAATTGAGCATCAGACAGGATTTGTTTTGCATTAAAAAAGTTCACTACACGGGAAAAGATTACTTTTTCCAAGCCCTTTGAAAAGACTGGAATCACAGATATTGGTCCATAATTGGACACTACATCTTTATCTCCCCCTTTAAACACAACTGTCACTCTTGCTTTCTTCCCGGTAAACTCCCGTTTCAATTAACAATTTGAAGATGTATGCAAGCACAGTTATAATAAAAGATAGTACATATTTGACTGGTTTTATCTGAATATTGCCAACATCTAAGGCTTTGCTATTACTTAAATTCATAAAGGTTGTACATACTTCGGTCTCATTGGTGGGCTCAAGGAAAAGGCTTTCGAAAGGGCTACAAGATGAAGGAACTTCAGGTAGGTGCATCATAGATAAATGGGTATAGTTAAAAATTGCTGTTGAAATGGTCAGCAAGAGCCTGACCGGATAATTCAGAGCCCTTATAGATTATTCGTTGAGTTGGCACATTTTTCGTATTGCGACGTAACAAGTTATTTACAACTTTCCAAACAGCGTCTGAATATTTCATTCGAGCATCAGAGAACAGTTTTTGATGATACACAATCTTAGCACGCCTTAGCTCAGCATTTAGTTAATTTCTTGTTTTTTTTTAAAATAAGATTAGAGATTCTAGAGAGGGATTATTCAAAAAGGCATGGTACAACTTGTTTTTGCGCTTTATCATTCTTTTGAGCTCTGGCGTGATCCATGGTTTTCTTATTCGTTTAGACTGCTTAATGTTCTTGAAGGGAAAGTGCTTAGAATATATTTCTACAAAAACCTTGATAAACTCTTGAATATGCATTATTTGAGTCTTTTATATCGAATAACTAGGAGTCCTGTCCAAAACCATTTCAGCTTGTTATCTGGGTACCCCCAACCTTTCTTTATTTGCGTGTAACTCCAGCCCTGCTTCACCTTTGTCATTGTGGCCGCTATTGTTTCTCAAGTACCACGCACCATCTTACTATTAGCAGTTCCTAATTCAAGCCTTCTGCAGGGTTTGAAAGACATATTGGAAATGTGGAGAACACGTGCACAGGGTGCAAAGCGCGTGATCTGCCAGGAAACATTGAGGCGGCCCCGAGAAGGGTCTTTATTATGGTTGACAGCCGTTTTGTGCCTCTTCACTTGGCAGCGACGACACAGCGTGTGCGGTCCCCGCGGTTTTGCCCCAGCTGTCGAAGCAATCCTCGGACACGACCATGACCTTCGACATCTGATGTTTTTATTCAAAAAACACAGGGACCATAGTCGTGCTGTATGCAGTGCGATGGCCATGTGGTTCCATTGACGGCGAACAATCATCCACCTAGCCCGGCTCTTTGGACCGATTCAGGAAACGACTGAAAAGAGCAAAAGTAACGAGCAAACAAAGGTGTGCTCCATACAAGTTAGAACGCAAAAAGACGAAGGCGCGTTGCGCTGGGCTAATGCTCTAGCGAGGTCTAATATGTAAATTTTCACGGCTGCCGTCGATTTCTACAAAGCGCGAGTAGTCGGTACGGAAATAAACAAAGGCGCACTGAAGCTGGGTAGGTCTGTAGCTACAAGCACGAGCTTTTCGTATCTACCGCCGATTTCCACACTGCGCGATCGTCATAACTTTTCTTGGACTTGCTGTTGAAGCTGACAGCGATCATAAAATTAAGGGCGCCGACTGTAGTGGCAGAGGCTTGCCATTGAAAGGAACAAAGCCATGCACTTTGTCAACCCGGCAACGAGGCCTAGCGCGAGTATTAGAGCCGACTTGGACAAAACGCGAAACGGCGCGCGCTTCTAACGTTTGCCAACGCAAAGAAACAAAGGCGCGCTGCGCTGGGATAATGCTGTAGCGAGGTCTCATATGTAAATTTTCACGGCTGCCGTCGATTTCGACAAAGCGCGCGAAGTCTAAGGAATTAAACAAAGCTGCACTGCACTGGCAGACGGCGGTTCAGCTGGCGGCGCCGGCGGTCCTCAAACCGCGCCTTATGTGGGTCGTCGTAATGGCGTGGCAAAACTTTGAACACCAGCACGACACTAGCCACGTGTTCCTGCAGCAGTAAAACGAGGTCCTGGAATGCGCAAGGCATGTAGGTAAGCGGTACAGCACTACATGAAGCGAAATTTGAGATAAAATGCGTACCTTTAAGCGGTACAGCACTACATGAAGCGAAATTTGAGATAAAATGCGTACCTTTATGCGGGTCGTCGCAATGTCGTGGAAGCGAGAACTGTACAGAAATTTCAGCTGGCTGTCGCCGACGAGCGCACCACGCAAAAAAGCGATACCTGGACAGCTCCCGAAACGCGCGCGCCGCCGCCTAGGGTCACGAAGGGAATGCCCGCGGAGTCGCGGACCATGCACGCCCGGCGGCCGGCCGGCCAGCCCTAGCGATACCCTAGGCCCTCTAGGGACAGGCCGAGAGAGGCGCGGCGACCCCACATCCGATTGAGAACGAGGGCGAAGCGAAAAAAACGTCACGCAGACACGCATCCCATCGAGCAATCGGCGTTTCCAGCCTACCGACCCGCAAACGCTTCTTTAGATAGATAGATAGATAGATAGATAGATAGATAGATAGATAGATAGATAGATAGATAGATAGATAGATAGATAGATAGATAGATAGATAGATAGATAGATAGATAGATAGATACTTGAGGCCTTGCCCTTTGTCACGGGTGGGCACCACTAGGTTGGGCACCCGGCCAAAAAAACAACAAAAAACAAGAAGATGGAAGCACACAAGGAGAGAAAGAAAGAGAAAACGCACAAAAAAAGGAAAAAGAAGAAAAAGAAAAAAAACACGTAAAGGCTGAAGTCAGGAGGTGGGGGGGGGGGGGGGGTTCGCTCATCGACCTCGTTCACTTCCGACTCTGCGGTTTCGCGCTTTTAAACACAGTGCTCCACCAAAGAGTTAGTCAACGCTTGGTTCGCAGCACCCCTTCGCTCTTGACCTTGGAGCTGTCTCGTTCGTCGTCCACTGCAGGACCGTGAAACCCGAGCGCCTGTGGGAATGTGGTGCCCTCTGTCGGCATCGGATGGAGTCTCTGGCACGACATCACCAGGTGCTCGATGGTTTCCTCCGCGTCGCCACACGCTTGGCATATTGCTGCCTGTGCTTCTGGTGTTGCGTCGAAGCGACGGCGGTACACCAGTGTTCGCAGCGCTCCGGCACGGGCCTCAAACAACAATGCGCTACCCAGGCCGTTGTCAAAAATCTTTTCAGGTCCGATGCTGTTTTTGCACTCGCGGTGCACTGCCAGTGTCGGTTTTTCCGCGAGCGCCTGCAGCCATTGGCGATTCTCTTTTTCCTGGACCCGTCTCCTTGCCTCCTGTTTCCATGCCGTTGCCGATTCGGCACTTATGGGTGTCTGGAAAAGTCCATACTTGCCTTCTATCTTGTGGAGGCGCTTCACCCATGTAGTGCGTAGGCATGTCGCAGCGAGGTATTCAAAGACCCGCCTTGCCCATCGGTTGTGGCTCATGAACTGCAGTCGACCGCGGTACTCCAGCTTGCTGCATGCCTCCCTTGCCTCAAAACTAGACCATCCCAGGTCGCCTTGAATGGCTGCATTGGCCACCCGTCCATGAAATCCGACTGCAGTGCGGCCGACCTCTGTTTGTCTGCGCTCTAACCAATTTCTGGTGGCTGATGGGAGGCAGACCACCGCGTTGGCGAATGTGAGTCCTGGCACGTGCGCGAGCTTCCAGAGGTCGTGGACCATGGTGTACTGGTGGCATCCCCATAGGCACCGACGTCGGAGGATGCATTGCGCTCGGAGTGCAGATTGACGGACCTTGGCCTCGTGCAGTCTGAGCATGTCAGTCTCAGCACACAAATTTATGCCCAGGTATTTATACGATCTGTCGACTGTCAGGGTCTCTTCATTCAACGTCAGCGATAGCTGATCATTCGCCTCGCCTGCCAGCTGAACAACCCTGCATTTTCGCTGGTTGAACTTGAGGCCAAGGTTTCGCAGCTCAGCGGCACAAATGTCTAGCATTTTTTGCACATCCTTTGTGTTTTCTCCCATGATTACCAAATCATCAGCAAAGGCAAGACCCGGCAGTCGGCTGGAGTTGTCAATTCCTGTGGTGCTGTACTTAAGGCCGAATCCCAGGTTTGCCTGCAGAGTGCCTTTTCCAGTCCGGCCACATACAGGAGGTAGAGGAGGGGAGACAATGGACATCCCTGCCGAAGCTCCCTGTGTACGTAGACCCGTTCCGAATGCACATTGACAAAAACGGCTGTGTATTTTCCCTGTACAACCTCTTTATCGTCTCGAGAAGTGGTGGTGCCATTCCCAGAGTACCAAGGCGATGGAAGAGAGTTTCGTGCGGGACGTTATCATAGGCCTTTTCGACGTCCAGAAAGCAGCAGATGAGTCTCCTGCCTTCCATCCTAGCAATGTCTGTACAGCTGGTGAGTACGAAGAGGTTGTCTTCTAGCCGTCTGCCCGGACGAAACCCATTCTGCAGCTCCGTTAGGGCGTGCGCTGATTCTGCCCATCCGCTGATCCACGCTTTCAAGACTTGCATGAAAACTCGGTACACCACGCTGGTGACCGTGAGTGCCCGGTAGTCACCGATGTGGGCTGCATTACCGCCGGGCTTCAGCAGGAGCACCACCCTGCCATTGCGCCAGTCCTCGGGTATGTCTCCGCCGTTAATAATGGTGGTAAACAACTCGGCCAGCTGTTCTCTCGAGTTTGGACCGAGTAGTTTAGTAGGCGAGCTGGTATTCCATCGGGTCCCGTGGCTGTGCAAGCGCTGATGCGGCCCAGTGCCCGGTTCATGCCTGGCAGTGTGACCTCCCATGCGATATCCGGTTGGTCCTGGGATGGAGCTTAGGGCGATGACCCTTCAAGCTTGTCCTCAGGCATGCAGGCTGGTGGCCCATAGAGGCCTGACAAGTAGTCCGTGACGTGTTGTTGCAGGTCGGTGATGGGCTGTCCCGTGGCACTATCGACCATTTCTGTTAGCCCCACCCTTTCCCTGTCCAAGGAGCTGACATACCGCCAGAATTTCTGAGCCGCCGACTTGCCTTCTGCCCGCAGGGTTTGCATTTGCTTGAGATTTGTGGCAGCCAACTTCGCCTGCACCAGTGATTGCATTTCATGTTTGCGTTGCAGGTACATGTCCCACGCGACTGCTGCTGCGTCCTGGTCCTTATCTTTCATCGCCCTGCGATGGGCGCGGTTCGCGTCCCGGCGCGCTTGCCATGCCTCTGCCACCTGCCTGTCCCACCATGGCTTCTTGTAGGCTTGCCTATGTCCCTTGTGGACCATATAAAAGGCTTCCATGTAATCGCCGTATGTAGCGGCTCCTAGCCGCCTCTGGCTCTCCGAATTCCTTGGCGACGACCTCCATCTGCCTTACCGGAAGGTAGAGAGCTTTCGACCGTTGGGGTCTGTTTTTCCGACGATGTGTGTGGGTGAAGTCCAGACGCAGGCGATTATGGTCGCTGCCCATGCTAACCAACCCCTCTTCATCACTGTGGAGGTGCTGCATAAGGCTCAGAAGACGAGGCGATACCAGCGCATAGTCAATACATGTTGCACTTTTTCTAGCGCACCACGTATATTGACCGTTGCATCTCGAGTCTAGATTGGCATTGTTGAGCTGGAGCTGTTCCGCCAGCCAGTGGAGAAGGTCACCGTTAGCGTCAGTGTATCCGTCAAGATCAGAGAGGTGGCCGTTGAAGTCCCCAAGAATGATCACCTCCCTGTCCTTTGCAACCAGGTGAGCGTCTCTGCACACGCACTCCACTAAACCACGGTTAGTGTCGGGACGACTGCTGCGTACGGAAAGATATACCGCGCATAGCGCTGTGGGGACCCCAAGAAGATCGCCTACCACCCATAAGTGGTCGCTGCATGCCTCGTCATGACCCACACGATCACTGCACTCTTGCGCCTGCCACTCCAAATCACGGCGCCACATCACTCCCACACCTCCACCTTTCCGACTTTCACCCACTCTGTTCTTTCCCGCCCAACACCAGCTCGGGTCGATGGGAGGCTCCTCGAGATCGCGGAGGTTGGTTTCGGCAACCGCGTATACGGATACTTCCTCTGTTCGAAGCGCGCTGTACAGTTCCGCCCACTTTTGTTCTCGTCGAGCGCCGTGCAGATTGAGAAAGCCAACTCTGAAGCTTCTTTGCTCCTTGCGCCGAGGTGCTGGGCGGCGACGCTGCTGCGCGCCCCTTACGGCGCTTGCCGCTGCCACTGCTGCCGTATGTGGTGTCGGACGAAGTCGCCTACCATCTGGGAAAGGTAGCTGGGCACTCCCCCCGGGTGAGCCAATTGCGAGAGGTGCGGCGTCGCCTGGAGAGGGGTTGGGCCACCGTGCGATGTCATCACATTGCTCCGCATCGTGCCTAGATGCCATGGGGCCGCCGACAGCGGCAGCTGCGTCCTGAGGGCAGCTGTTCCCAATACATCGGTTGGGCCCAAGGTGAAGGCGCCTGTGTGAGGCCTGTCCTTGTTCCGGAGCTCGCCCGGACACCTTGGTCTGCTGGGGCTGGTCCCGCTGCCCCGACCGCATCGGCTGTGTTCGGTTTCTTCCCGGCCAGTTCCACTTGTCGACGGGGTGTGGCTTTTCCTAGGGCCGGCCGACCGCTCTTCAGGGCCGGCGCTTTCGGATGCAGTCGGTTGGGTCTCCGCTCCGAGGCTCCCGCCTCCACTCTAAAAAAAGAGCGAGCCGTGAGTGCCACTTCTTTTGCTGCTTGGCGAGCTGTGGCTGCCAGGTAGTGTACGCCATCCTGCGCCATTCGTTTGTCGCCCTCCAAGAGCTCGGAGAAGTCAACGAAAACTGTGTTCCCCGAGGCGCACATCTTCCTCAGCTGTGTGTTGAGGAGCATTGCCCTCGCCCGTGGCTCTTTTCCACGTGTTTTAACTTCGGGGACGGAACATATTGCCATCTTTTGAGCATAGGGCGCGAAAAGCTGTCTGATTGACTTGACGACCGCTTCCGGCTGGGCACCTTTAATTACATCTGCCACACCTGCGTGCTGGACTAGCAGCTGCAGGTTGTGCCTGGGCCCGCTGTGGTGTTGAGCGAGCCTCCGGTACACATCGGCCACAGTCGCATGGCGGTCATAGACGCATTCCACCCTCATACGCTTGCCCAGTTGCCGTCGTAGTGCCCTGGCTATTCTTGGTGCGTCGCCATCACCCACGACCCACACTTCTCGTGAGGAGTCGGGTGGAGCCTGTCTCTCGTAAGGTGCCCGAACCGAGTCGGCGTCGTCTCTCAGTGGGGGGTGTCTGTGGAGTTCGCTGACCTTTCCGCGAACTCGTTGATCTTGTGTTCGCAAGGAAGGCCGCTCCAGTGGGGTCGGAAGTCCCAACAAAGGGGCCCGTCCCGTCCCTGCCTCCCCTTCGTGCGGCGGACGTCCTCGTTTACGCCGCGCCGTCACGGGGATGACCCGCCGGGAAAAACGCTAACCATGTACAGCTGTCGACATGTGGTTGTTAAGGGGTTGACGAGGTTTCGGGGGCGCACGAGATACGGCTGAGTATTAGCCGAGAGACCGGAAACCCACTATTCCCGTAACGACTGTGTTCGTCTCGTGCGGTGTATTCTGTAAACACTTTAGGGATCGTTTTGTCGCCTGTGCGAAAGAGATAGGAAAGTGGTAACGGCTGGGCCGTGGGTGCCGTGGGAGAGGGTGGTCGCGTTTGTGCTGTTTGTCTATTTGATTGCAACCTCTCCTTTCCCAAATGTTTAATCAGCACTCTTTCCCCAATCTGTGATTAGTTGGCGGAAATCCTTATTTTCCTTTCCCTGACCACTGATTGGCGAGATGGGTCGTTTGTTATCTTATTGGTTGCTGTCACCGCTAAGGGCGGAGACAGAGGGTTTAAAACCAAGCGCTCTGGGTTGAGCGGGGGCTGAATTCGTCTGATCCACGATTTAGCCATGCAAATAGTTTTCTCCTTGCTTTGTTTCTTCTCGTTTTTTTACCTATGTTGTAAATAAATAGTTAACTTTCTCCTTTCCTTGAGTAATGTGAATGTTTGCGAGTAGAACCACCGGGTCACCAAGAAACCCCGATTTCATCATCAAGTAGTTTCCTCTCATCGCCACCGGAAGGGGAAACTCAACTGGCGCAGTCGACACAGGATCGCAACTTCTTTCTACTCAAGGCATTGGACGGAAGGTGAGAAGAACAAGTCGGTGGTCAAGCTGTTTGTCCTAAAGGAGAAAACGTGAAGCTGCGTCGAAAGACGACGTCGAGAGCTTCAGGTCACGGGTCGAGTTCGAGAGGACGTCGGAGGCTCAAGTCAGCGAGGAGCTGAAGGAGCCGGGCAACGACAAGACATCGGGGGTCGAGTCAGCGAGCAGCTGAAAAGAACCCAGCGTCCACATCGAAAAGGTTGAGAACCAAGCGACCAAGTGAAGCGAGGTCCAAGTCAGCGAGCTGCTGAGAGATCCAGAGCTCAAGTCGCCCGCATCGAGGAGCCTGTCGTCATCACTGAGGACGACGAGATCACCGGGGCAGAGAGCAACCAGTAAGGTGGGAGACCTTTCTGCTTTCTCCGAATTCACCATGTCGGTGTAGTGTTTATGTGCTAGAAACGATAGCACGGAAAACGGAGATGGCTGCCGTACGGTATGATCAGGAGGGCAGGATGCGATGCGTTGAGCAGGAGGAGGCAGAAAAGCTGAGTGAAATTGAAAATTTGAAACTCCAAATTGAACTAGAAAAGAAAAAACTTGCACAGATGCAATTGAAGTTAAGGCAGGGGGCGAAAGTCGATAGCGAGGTCTTATTCGCAGCAGTTCAATGTTTTAACTGCATGAAATTTGGGCATTCGATGATTGAGTGTGCGAAAAAGCAGGAACAAGATATTGCCGCGGTGAGAAGAGAGGTGTGCGAGCTAGTAGCTCAGGTAGAGATACTGGCGCCTGATAAGCTACATTCCCAGTCGGAGATGACTGTTAATAAGGTCAGTCAAATAGATGGGACAGAGGATCTGGCATGCGGAGACTTGCACACCGAAGGTCAGAGTTCTGAAACCTGTGTGGATTCAGGGACTGAAATAACGTTACCAGGAGAACAAATTCAGTCACTTTCTAGGGGTGAGTGCTCTGAAGAAACAAAACAAGAAGGTGCGGTTCTCCAGGTGGCGGACGCTGATCTGACGTGTGTGCTGTTGACTACAGCTTTGACAGCTGCAGCGGTTAGACAGCAGGGCCTAACCTTGTGTGTCGTGCCAGAAGAGATAGGCATAGGAGTGTTAGTCACTCGTGTGACGAACATGCTGTCAGATCAACCCAATTGAGACCAGACCCAGGAGACACTTCAGTGTATTGCTCGCGAACAAGAGTTCAGCATCGCGCCCCAGCCAGTGTGCGTTAACTCTGACGCAGCATCTAGGGTCGAGGACGGGGAGAAGGCGGACCTGATTGTGAGAACGCTCTTTGCAGTCTATAGTAATCTAGCCGCCAAAGATGAGTTGTTTTGCCAGCCGGTGCTGACACTGTGCGCGCTGACAGATCTAGCTGAAGGTGTAGGGCAGCTGGTAACATCGGAAACACACTCGCTACTAGAGCAGCCAGAAAGGGACCAGCCAGATGAAGAACATCAGAGCTCAGATTTCGATGAGCGTTTCAGAATCTCGCACGAATCTGTTCGAGACAGACTCGAGGCTTCAGTGGAGCTTCAGGCAAATCCGGAAGCTGCAAATGTTTCTGCATCAGATTGGGAGCTGACAGGGACAGCTGCAAAGAGTTTCGCAGCACATAGTAAACTGGTGGATGCGGGCAATGCCTCCATTCCTGTAGGTTTCCACATAGAGCAAATTGCCCCATTAGCAGAAGTGTGGAAGCAAGGCGGCGAAGATGATCGTAAAACGATAAGGAATGAGCGCATGCTTTTCTTTGAGGAGAACGCCGGCTGCCAACGCTGGAAACAGCTAGCACTGCCGGAAATTGCATGTCAAAATGTAGGTCAAGTTGCCGATGACAGGCCCAACCCTATTATAAAATTCAAAGTAAGGGCGAATGCAGACGCAATACCAACAGCAGCCTTCGTGGCCCGTGGGGAGTCTGTAAGCTCTATTAATTTTGAGAAAAGCGACAAGGGAGATCCGATAGTGGCGGCAGCCTTTACAACCGGCGCCGTTCCGGATAAATCGGAATTTTGGTCCAATCTTGTGGACAAAGCTAAAAGGAAACATCTTTTTCGAGATGTAGGTGGCTAGAAATAATTTCTGCCAATTTGGTGCACCGATCTGACATGGTGGATTCTGGAATGTGCAGATTGGTGTCCTAACCTTGTGTGTGCGGATTGAATTAACCGCAATGTGCGCGCGTGTGTGCGTGTTTGTGGTCTGATTGAACAGCTGAGCATACATGTGCGCGCGTGTGTGTAATTTTGTTCCGGAAAACTGTGGCTGGACTTTTATGTCACACTGACAGCAAGTGTCCGCGTGACATTCTTGGTTGGGAGGTGTGGAGTTCGCTGACCTTTCCGCGAACTCGTTGATCTTGTGTTCGCAAGGAAGGCCGCTCCAGTGGGGTCGGAAGTCCCCAACAAAGGGGCCCGTCCCGTCCCTGCCTCCCCTTCGTGCGGCGGACGTCCTCGTTTACGCCGCGCCGTCACGGGGATGACCCGCCGGGAAAAACGCTAACCATGTACAGCTGTCGACATGTGGTTGTTAAGGGGTTGACGAGGTTTCGGGGGCGCACGAGATACGGCTGAGTATTAGCCGAGTGACCGGAAACCCACTGTGACGTTCCTTGTGTGTGCTACGAGGGTCCGCGTTTGACGGCGCGGCGTAGACGGAGCCCCCAGTGGCGGCGAAAGCACAACCGGATCCCCTTTCCATAGTGTCGGCACGAGTCGAACGCCGCCGCCGCCGCCGCCGCGGGGAGACGGGCGTTATCTTCCCCAATTGCCGTGGCCGTTCCAAGGGGGCCTCGTTTCGGCGGGCCTGGCCCCGTGGCAAGACGGCGGGCATCATCAATCAACCCTCCCGAGCACATCCCAGGACAAGGGACCACTTTCCCGGCCTTTTAGTGACCTCGCGTTCCGGCCTTGAGGGGCGAGTGTCATTTGATGGAGAACGGAGGCCGGTGACCCGCGGGAACCGACAGCGGGCCAGAGCGCGCCTTACCACAGCCGACGCTATGCGCTACCTCGACGACAACCTTCTTTCCCTCGGACTCAACACGTGAGGGGGGCGAGACCATAAGTGCGGTGGTGTGTTTGTGCGCCCAAGTGAAAGCCCTAGCCCCCCCCCCCCACTCCGGCGTGGGCGTCCTCACCCTAGGGAGTGTGGGGATAAGAGGATATAAAAATCGACAAGGAGTACCGAAGAAGCCACGCTCAGGACGACATCGTTCGCCAAGGGGGCCCTCAGCGCCGGAGCCCGACGGCGTGCAGCTTCTGCCAGCAACCGTTCGAGCTCAACTCCGGAGCCCCTCCATCGTCCCCATGAAGTCGTCGGCACGTAAGCTCGGACGCCCCAGCCTCTGATGTATAATCATAATCATGTGTAATTATTGAATATATCTGTTTGTTTAAACTGAGCCATACGGTGTCTCTTTGCCTCTCCGTCCCGTGTGGACCTGCGCATTATGGGGGGTCATCACACCACTATTCCCGTAACGACTGTGTTCGTCTCGTGCGGTGTATTCTGTAAACAGTTTAGGGATCGTTTTGTCGCGTGTGCGAAAGAGATAGGAAAGTGGTAACGGCTGGGCCGTGGGTGCCGTGGGAGAGGGTGGTCGCGTTTGTGCTGTTTGTCTATTTGATTGCAACCTCTCCTTTCCCAAATGTTTAATCAGCACTCTTTCCCCAATCTGTGATTAGTTGGCGGAAATCCTTATTTTCCTTTCCCTGACCACTGATTGGCGAGATGGGTCGTTTGTTATCTTATTGGTTGCTGTCACCGCTAAGGGCGGAGACAGAGGGTTTAAAACCAAGCGCTCTGGGTTGAGCGGGGGCTGAATTCGTCTGATTCACGATTTAGTCATGTAAATAGTTTTCTCCTTGCTTTGTTTCTTCATGTTTTTTACCTATGTTGTAAATAAATAGTTAACTTTCTCCTTTCCTTGAGTAATGTGAATGTTTGCGAGTAGAACCACCGGGTCATCAAGAAACCCAGATTTCATCATCAAGTAGTTTCCTCTCATCGCCACCGGAAGGGGAAACTCAACTGTGTCTCTCGCTGTTGCCCCGCTGGCCGGATTCCTGGCCGCTTTTATCCCTCTGCGCCGGTTTGCTTGCTCTCTCTGATCGATTTGAGGCGCACCCGCTGGGTAAGGCCTTGTCGAGCTCATCGCTCGCCACTGTGCTACTTGTGTGGGCGCCAGCCTCCACAACATCAGGACTTTCTGTGGTCGCTGTAGGTGTGCTTGGCTCGCCTTGCGGTAGCTTTCGCACCTCTGACTCCCCTTGAACCCCCCCCCCCCCAACAGCCGTGGGTGATTCTGAGGACTTCTCGACGTACAGTGGACTTTCAAGGCCACTAGGGGTGCTGGGGGAAGTACTGACTTGCTCCACTTGGGTCGACTCAGAGCCGGAAGCATCGTCCCCGCGTAGAGGTTTGCCTGATGGTACTGGGAGTTGGTCCTGCTGTTGGAGTTGCTCCTTCATCTGCAAGATGACAGACTTCAGCGCCTCCATCTCTGTGTTCGCATCCAGTACCTTTTTTTGCAACGCCTCTATAATGATGCATTGTTTGCAAACGAAGGGGCTCGCCGTAGCCGTTTTCAGGTCTGGAAACCCTGTCTCCTCCAGGTAAGCCCACCTCTGTTGCAAATGGGTTGCAAGCCCCAAGGGTAGCGTTGGCCTGGCGGCCTGGGGCACAGCAGAAAACATCCGAAGGTCCTGGCAAAGGATGAGTCGACTGGCAACAGAACAACTTGTTTATTCTGGCATCGCAAAAGAGCAGCCGGTCAGGGCGACCACGTTACTCGAAGGAAGAAATCGAAGTCTCCCGTTGGCGTCCGGGGCAGCTCCCTTTATACCCACGGAGTCGAGGGCAAGAAGGAACGGCTTGGGAAGAGGCGTCCGATACGGTGACGCTTGAACATGTCCAGACGTGACGGGCGCGCCCGCCGGGCCGGCGCCGGTGAGACCTCCTCGCCTCCCAGTTGGGGAGCTCCTCTCCCCGGCTGCCGCGCTTTGACAAGCGTGGGCACCAACATGCACACACACACACACACGCACGCACGACGACACGTGGCACTGAAACCTGCCTGGACGCGCTTGGAGGGAGGCGTTGCGGCAGCGATGAACGGGCCCAAAATGACCGCCACTTTGAACGAAGCCGCGGCGTCCGTTGCATCCGCGCCGGCTATACCGCGCGTCGTAGGCGAGACGTAACACCTCCCACACTTGTCACACTGCACCTGGTCTTCCTCTCTTTGTTGTCGCCTCTTCACTCCCTTCGCCATGACGTTCCGGGAATTTCTGCAGGGCCGGCTACAGGGGAAAACCGGTCGGACGGGAGAGACTGGTCGGAAGGGAGAGGGGGTCACGGGTGGGGGGGGGGGGGGGGTTGGTTCCTTGCACGTTGCCTTCCCGCCGTGAAATGACGATGGAGGCGCTTAAGCCTACGTACACTTTGCGACGAGAATCCAGGCTTCGGGGTTGATCAACAGATGATGGTGAGCTTGTCGCCGATACTAGCACAGCGTCTGGACTTGACGACCATCATATGCTGCTTACGAAATTCCCCGTCACATTCAAACCTCGCGCCGTATCAAAGAAGCAGGCAACACTAGAGTCACTGGAAAAATCAGAGTACCGCAAAGGTCGGCATTTGACTGGCAACACTGAGCGGCCACCGCCATATACCTTCCAAGCCGACTGCGTCGCAGGAAGGCCGCCGTGTTGGAAGAGCTCGATATTCGGTGACACACCGGGTTGAGTGTTTACTCAAGTGCTTTGTGCACGAAGATAATGGTTGCTAAGAACGAAAAGAATGTTATTTTGTGCGAAGTAATGAAGCTGGTGGTTGTTTTGCACGCCGATCGTGTTTACTTCCGGAACTGTGCTACGATTGTGGGCAGCAGCTTAGCGCTGCTATCGGGAGCTTATGCACGCGATTTTTCCCCCCTTCCGTGGAGCGAGCTACGAAGGAAACATTTCATTACTTCGAGCCGCAGTGAGGCAAGCTTGTGCTTTTGGGCATGAACATCGTGGACCGCCGTCGGCTTCTGGTGAATGTTTCCAAGCAGGACGAAACTAACACCTGACAGTGTCACAGGTAAGTACGTGCGTTCACTGTATAATTTCACAAGCTAAATAGGATATATTTAATTTAGTTTATAATCGGATACCGCTCGTTCTGGACTCTGCCGGGCTACTTCGTCCGCCGTATACGCACGACACACCGCGACTGCCATGTGCGTCGTGTGCGCACCGGTGTTTGGCCGTGATCGTAAGACGATCTGTGCACAGCAGGCCTAAAAACCAACTTCGATGGCCATTTTGCGCACTAAATCTAGCGTGAACAGCAACGTATATGTACAGAAGTACACTGATAATGAGCGAGCGTTTGCTACATTGCGATTTATGAACGCGGCTGTCTAGTGCGTTCATGAGTGGCTACTCTTCCCAACTTATTTACGACTGTTTTCTTATACTGCAAAGATTTGCTGCCTGTGTAAAAAAAGGCAGGAACGCCCGCTTGTGACGCAGCACTTAGTTTTTCTAAGTTACATGGGTGATGTATAAAATTCTTGTGGTTTTAGAGCGGTTTATGCAGCATGTCCTGTATTTGAATTGTATGTGGCCACATAGTGACAGAGTGAAACTAAAGCTACTGGGTGTTCTGTTGGTTTGTATTTCTTGTTATGGATCAAGCACAACATCATTTGGGTATGCACCGTAGCATTTCAACGTAAAACATAAGTATGATGACTTCAGTTCATTGTGTGTGCTCGGCTTACAAGCTCAAATTTTGAAGCATGTGTTGTGAATATCACCTGGCCGTCGGTTTCAAGCTCAAAATGCGTATGTATACATGAGCAAAGGATAAGAGGAAAAGAGGAAGTATTATGGGCCTCGTATTGACCATATTTTAAGAAAGGACTGCAATGTGTCAGATTCTGAAATCTTGTGTGTAGGTGACCAAAGGAAAATAAATCAAAGGATGAGTTACTTGAATATTATATGCTTGCAGTGTTTGGTAATATTTTCTTGAATGTTATTTGTATCGGTCAGTTTCATTTGTAATAAAGATACAGGTACAAATTACACATTCAATGAAAGCAAGGCAGTAAACAATATGAACGCTTTTTGCGCGGTAAGCGATAGCCACCTTGCATCCATTTATTGATACCATATATAACATATACATTGCTTTCATTTTGCCGACCGCAAGCCTACAGCTTTAGTAATGAACAAAGTGGAACTTTGGGCTAGTTGGCAGTACTTTTTAGAGAGAGACTTGCCGAAGAAACAGAGGACAAAGAAAGAAGGATTGGAGAAGTGAAAACACTCAAAGAAGCTTTAATTGCAGAGACATACTCAAGGAGACCAACATGTCGGTGCTCACTGCTGTTGCAGAAAGCCTGTTTCAGAAATTGTGCAGAGAATATAGATGACCCACTGTCCTCAGTGCCACAAAGGAACAGCAGAAAAAAAAATTCAGATTTTGCCCTGCTTCCACCCTTTCTCTGTTCTGAAATGGCAGCAGAACAGTTCAACACAGACGTAGTGTTCGTTGGCTCCCACTCCCCTCACAAGTAGTCAAGCCTTTATACACTTTTCAGCTTAATTATGGTGAAGAAACTGGTTTGAAATAGGAAGTATGCCACAAAGCTTGTTGAATGTGCAGCAGCTGTGGTTTGCAAAATAGCTGTAGGTCTGTTTATATAGGCAGACTGGTCGTTTACTAAACAACTGACCAAGAGAATATGGTGCTTAACTTAATAAAATAATGCTCAATATCTGCATATACACTGTAAACCCTGTAGTTTTTATCTGCTGTACAGAAGCACAGAAGCCTTAGGACAATTAAAAGACAAGTTAGCTAGGGGGATTCTTGAGGCACCTCTCATTGATAGGTTGGGAAGGGACGCATGTCAATGATAGATCTGGTGTTGATTTTCTTCAAAGAGCACTTAGGTTGCTTAATTCTAGATAATATAGTTTTTTTTGTCATAAGGTGAGTCTTTATTCTTGTTTTTAATTTCGCTACAGGTATGAAGCTTTCACCTTCTTTGCTTTTGATAGTTTTTGCTGTGATACAAATTTTTTCCCGTAATCACAAAGCTTTCACCATTCCTGTTTAAGTGTTGTGGCTAGACACATTGCTTTCCTTAATGGGGTTATCAAATAGAGCTCATCCCGTTCTTCCTTCATGATCCTGTGTTTCTGAGTAAAGCCTCTCCTTCAAATGTGATCATGAAGTAGGCACACCATGCAAACTTCAAAAATGGGTCGACTAAGACACTTTGTCACCTGTAACAAAGTGCACGTAAATGAGTGACAGTGCCTTTTTTCTCTTTATGGCACATAAGCCAAACGTGCTTATGCTGAAGAAACTTGGAAGTGGAGGTACACCTGAAGTAGAAATTAAGAATGGCTTAGTTTTGCTCCTTCCGACTATAAAACTGCCTGTAACATACATCATGTACGGAAGCTACAAGTTCTGAAGCCTAATGAATTTTATTTATTTATTTATTTATTTATTTATTTACAATACCCCTAAGGGCCCTCGTGCGAGGGTATTACATAGGGGGGGGGGGGGCGATACAAGCATAAAAATATGGCACAGGCATTAGAAACAAAATACACGTAATAATTAATTAAAAACTAGTAATGTACACAAATAACAACAAACAACGCAGAAGAAAATACTCAGTAAATGCACATAATACAACAAAAATACCAAATCTGTTAGTCCATGGTTTGTTTTAACGAATGCTGAAACGATTGTGGGTTAACCTCAGTAGCTATGTGTGATGGCAAGTTATTCCAATCTATTATAGTGCGAGGAATGAATGATTTCGAGTAGAGCAATGAACGGCATGTGACGCGTTTTATTTTGTTAACGTGGTCGCGGCGAGGAAAGACTGCAGGGTGTGGCAAAAAGAAGTCGTCGTGGAGGGTGGGATGGTGATACAGTTTGTGAAGCAAGGTTAGGCGAGCGAAATGGCGTCGACATGATAGCGGTTCCAACTCGGCACGTTGTTTTAATGCTGTGACACTGGTGAAGCGTGAATAATCTGAAAAGATGAAGCGAACAGCACGGTTTTGCAGGGATTCAAGGTTGTTTATGATGTAAGCTTGATGAGGGTCCCATATGGCAGACGCATACTCAACTTTCGGGCGGATTAGCGTGATGTAAGATTTCTTTTCTCGGATTTATAAAGACAGCTTTAACTAAGCTTCAATGCATGTGTTGCTTGGAACGTATCACGATCTGTAATTACTGTGCTAGCAAACTAGTTTCAGTTGCAGCGCCAATCATCACAATGGCAGTGAGCTAAACCGAATGCCCCTGCTGTTGCGCCCTTGGGTTAAGTGGAGTAATCACTGACTAAAGAATAAAGAGTAGTAATAGTGGAAGCAACTGCATTTCTTTCATACATTAAATTTTGATGGCACTGCAGAGGATGCTTTGCTATCTGTGAAAAGCTTTCAAAAAGCCCATGGGATCAGCAGATACAGTTTGAGCTGTGAAATTGTCTGCCTTGTCATAAACAAACTACTCTGCATTACTCTGCAGCTGAATGGCACCGACAGAGACATATTCAGCCAACGGAGGTCCTCATCTGTCACCACTGGGAAGGCACAGCATTACACAAGAAAGGAACCCTCTTACAACTCAAAACAGCGGGCGCTGGTGACTGGCGCCAGGACCTTCCCCGCAAGCCTTGTTTCTTAGAAAATATGCCGGTGAGCCAGTTCCTCTTCATCCGCATGTTCCAAGCAAACACTCATTCCAAAAGTATACATCACGGACCTCACCTCCAGAAGCAAACAAGTTTGCTTCACCTACGGAACACACTGGAGGCTAACACCACCAGTGTAAATAAACAAAGTAGAAGCACTGCAAGCAGCACACGCAAGACTAGAAACACATATCACCCCTGCAGTCATCTTGAACAGCAAGTGGAGTTTGCTGTACAACATAACAATAACCGCTACCTAGTACTGAAAACACAATTTTAAAGTACCAACTCTCAAACAGCAACACCCTTGGTGCATACGAACAAAAATAAAATTTTGTACATATGACAATGAAACTGCAAGAGCATGAACACCAGAAAACACCGATTGCACAGTACCTCCTCAAAACCACAGCAAAGTCTGATTTCATCCTTCTGCAGAATACAGAAAATAGTTTTTGAAGCTACAAAGCCTTACATACAAGCCATAATAAGCAGAGTGAGCCAGTACTCTCATCCTAAGCACGGACCAGAACAGCTTCTCAAATACACTTAACATTTTGCCAAGATGACAGTATATAAAGCATCATCTACCACACAAATATGAATGTGTGCTTACAACCCACCTAAACAATGCAATCCATGAACATTTCAAATGCATCAAACTGCTTGAATAAATTTTAAAAATTCTATGCTATGCGTGCAGCTGGGGTAAAGTTCGTCCCTTGTGACTGCATTTAACTTTCGGTAATCAATGCAGGCCCGAGGCTCTTTTCCGGGCACTTCTGCCAGCATGATAGGGGACGTGTATTCGCTTTCCGCCAGCACAATGACACCGTGATCAAGGATGCGACGAATCTCAGCATCGAGGATCTCTTTATGTCTTTGCAAGACGCGACACGGTCGGGAGCGAATAGGCTCTTCGCTAACCACTTAGATATCATGATCCACTAGGAGTGTCTTTCCCGACCTATCAGCGAAAGTGTCCTCGAACTCTTAAAGTAGCCCCTGGAGGCCATCCTGTTGTGGTTAGATGAGAACCGTATCGCCACGTATTCTTTCGAGAAAGCTAGCGGAAGAAGAAAATCTGTCTGTGCCTCGTCAGGGACAATTTATGCAAGCTTGATGGTCGCTTTGCGTTGTCGATAGGGCTTCATGAGATTGGAATTGTAAAATGGTAAATTTTTACCTCTTTCCGTCTACCCTGCATTTTTACCGCTTAATTGGTTTCGGACATTTTCTCCACAACCTCCGCGGGGCCCTCCAACTGCACGTCCAGCTTGTTTGCTATCGACGCGGCCAGCAGCATTACTTTATCTCCTACCGAAAACGAACTCTGCCGCGCGTTGCAGTCTTTGTTGGGTTTTGCTTTCTTCTGGGCCGATTTCATGTTAGCCTCAACTAGCACTTTGTACGACTGAAGCCGTCCTAGCAGCTGAAGTACATACTCGAGTACGGTGGAATCCTCGCCTCTGCCCTCCCAAGATTCGCGAAGGGGCGACCTTAGCGACCGGCCGTATATATGCAGTACTGAACGAAGCGCGAACATGGTGGCTGGCGAACACGCTTCTCAATTTCGTCGGTGCTCGTAGCACAGAGGAGTCTTTTCAGTACAGAATGCCACGCCTCGACGCTGTTACTTTGAGGGTGTCTGATAGAACTGTGAATAATACAAATCCCGCGTTTCTCTAGAAAGGTGGCGGTGAGTGCGCTCGTGAACACTTTACCTTGGTCGCTCTGCAACTTGGCGAGGAACCGATCCTAGAAAATACCTGCAACGGCCCGTCGACAATCCTTCTGGGAAATCGCCTCTGGAAATTTTGTTGCTGGGCAGATGGTTCCTAGGACGTAGCGATAGCCTGATGCGGTTGCATGTAATGGACCTAGAACAACCACCACAAGGCGCCGGAACGGTTCGCTGATCAAAGGCGTTTTAAAGGTGCCTTATTTTTATCCTGTGATTTTATCTGCCTTTGACACGTGTCACATGTCTGCACAAATTTCTCATCTTTAAAACACCCTGTCGAATAAAATTCTCTAAACATCCGGGCCTTTGTTTTCTAGAGAAAGGTACATTGGCCACGAACTCGCAGTTTCACCGTGCACGCATTCCCACCGTCTTCGCACCGCACCACGTGACCAACTGCGTGACGACAACTAGCCAGACAACCAGACTAACCTGGACTTGCAATTAATATTAACCAAGGCTAACCAAGCTATGCCTTAGCTTGCGCTACGTATATCCTGGCATAGCCGGGCTAAGCCACTGCCAATTTTTTTTTTTGATGCCGAGCTGGCCGGACCAGCCGCTTCCAAGACACAGCTTTAGGAGGGTCGCCCGATATTTTTGTGGCACCACTAGCTGATCGTAATGCACGCCTTTGTTGTCTTTCTACTGTCGATACAGTACTCTGGCTCGCAGTTTCAGAACGACGTTCTTTTTTGCCAACCCCTGACCGATCACTCAAATCTTGGACAGTCGCGTCGTTTGCCTGTTCAGCTGTGATGGTCTCCCAGCCTACTTTAATCAGCTCGAGAAAGCTATCCAAAAAGGGAGCACTAGATAAATTTCTAATTCGCCATTGTCCTCACTACGTGGAGCGGCAGCCAGCTCATCCGCGAGAGCCATGGTCCCTGCATCTACCACGGCATTTACTTCGCCGGTTGCATGCTTCTCAGCTCCCTCAGGACTGAACTGGGCCGCGATCTCGCGGGCTTTGGAACGTGTCAGCGCGTGCACGGAGCGGTCGCCGTAGCTCAAGCCCCTCTTCTTTAGCTCGTCCTCCGAGCGGTTCGAAAAAAGGTAGGGGCACTGCTCCGGCAAGGTCGTTGACACCGCCGCTTCGGTATGGAGCACCCCAAACGGGCCCTCAATGGATCATTTCGGAAAGTTGCGCGCGCCCCATACGGGACCGCCGCAAAGCAGGCTGGGAATTGTGAGCGAGGTTGCCGGGCAGGATCCGCCAGAGCAGTGGTACGCTATGGACGCCGCGCAACAGCAGGTGAAAAAAAAAATTTTTTTGGAGTGGTAGTAATACTTTTGTTGCATATTTGCGCCGCACAAGTGATCTTTACATTGCCGTAAAACTTTTCTGTGGTTATGCAGCCGACGCGACGAGCGCGAAGCGAGTATTTTCGCACGTGAGCGCACGAGAAGCGCACACATGTGCCAGTGTCGCGCGCTCGCAGCTTGCGTTGCATAGCAACACCGTTGTCAGCGTTTTATATATCTATGCTGCAGAAGGCACGAGCGCGATCCTACGGCTAGCAGGCGTGTTTTGCTGGTAAGCACGCGCTAACAGTGCATTTATTTACTGGTCGCCCGTCGCGAACCTTCCAAGTTTCTGCGGCTGTCCCGGCGGCAGGCGTAGTACGTAGCGTACAGTACATTCATGTTTGTTGCAACAGTGCGACACCCTCTTGCGCGAATGTATGCGCTATATTTTAGCAAAATACGTCGTTATCGAGCACTGCCCATTCAGTCTTTTGGTTACAGCGTGCTATTTAATCTATACTTATTCTACGGACGACTCTGAAATAAGTATATGGTCGGAAGAAACGGGCAGAGCATACGTTAATAACGTACATCTTGCAAGAAGGAAGTAGTTGAGTTGGCGCTTAGCTTGTGCCAGCGCATTTTCTTGTCTGTAGTGTTGTTTGAATAGCGCGAAGCAAGTTCGAAGCAGAACCAAGCTATTGTATTAGCACTGTTACATTCTGTGTAGCTGAGCATAGCATCTCGATACAGATAGCAGTTGCTGTTTGTGCCATATTCAACGAGTTTGACAGCTCATACCATTTCGGTCGCGGTCTCCATTTCTTACTGCCATGGAGTGCAGATAGACGCAGCCAAAATATGAATGTGCCTCGGTGGCTGCAAGTAACGCGAACGCGGTCGAAAAAATGAACGGGGCGGATGTTTTGACTAACCCGAAAAACATGGACGCACCAGTACTTTGCACTAGGGCGGCCTCAGAGTTTTAAGTTAGCTAGTGGTTTACCGAGCCCGTCCATGTGCAACATTCTTCACGGCCGCGCGTAGTAAACGAAACGGGTTCAGCGTTGCTTTTCAAGCATACTTGCCACAATTGAACAAAACACAATGTATGAATACTCTTTTATTTCAAGATCGCATTGGTGATCCCATGATCAGCTGTGTATGCTTGCATGCTCTGTTTATATGTTGAGTGCCAAGGAAAACATTTTGACACTTGCTTATACCCATAGTGCAGGTATACCACTACGAACCATTCATAATGCAATTCCTCTTCAAGAAAGGTTACCGAAAGGACCATGGACAAAGCAGTTAAAAGACGTGCCGGATGGGATCTCAGAGCAAGAAATCTTGGCACATCAGAGTGCACATGGTGCACAGAAACATACTGTAAGCGGATACAGGATGTTTAAATCAGATAATGTTCACAATGTTCTTATTTGCAAGGCTGACAGGTCCACTTTTGTTAAAGCAACCGTGGAGGCATCGTTCTCTTTTAGCAAAATCATATAACACTGCTGCTGTGCTCTCGTCAAATGGAACTGTGGTTGAAGGAACCTGCAACTGCCGGGCTGGAACTGCAGGTGTTTGTAAACATGTAGTTGCATTACTATTGTTTGTACTAGACCTGAAGCGCTCTGGGGCAGCCTACGTGCGAGACACGCAGTCGTGCACAGACAAACCCAGAGCATGTGGTACTGGGGCTAAGAAGGCCAACGTGCACACACGCGAGTTCCCACAACTACGTTTTGTGAAACATATGGCAATGAAAGCTGGCAGGCATCTCACTCAAGAAACCACAGTTTCTCTGAGAGTGACAAAACACCATATTAAGAGAATGCATCAAACACAGAAAAATATTTCAAACGCCATGCTATGCAAGACGCTGGAGGACAACCATTTTCTGCCCGTACCAGTGAAAAGAACACTTCACGAGGAGGCTCTTTGCCACATGCCAATCAGGTTACCAGTGCAATCCCTGTGGGTTGCGCATGTGCCAGCTGGGTACAAGTTCGGCTCCTGTGAGCTTCCTTTAGAAGACTCATGGGCCCTTGAGCAATCGACAAGGATGCAAAGCGGCTCTACAACATGGAACTTCGAGAAATCCATGCGCCTGACTGCTTCACACTTCGGAGGTGTGGTGTCACGGCAGAAGTCAGCTGACGAGAAGTTTTTCAAGAGGCTGTTCGGGTCTAGCCAGATGCAGACCAAATACATGGCTGATGGTTTAAGGAATGAAGATGCAGATCTGCAGCGTTACATAGGGAAGAGAACAGTGCCAGTTAGGAGTTACTGTTGTGGGCTGTGTGTCAACCCTGGTGTCCCTGTTCGTGGTGCACCGCCTGACCGTGTTGTAGAGGAAGGAGGAGATTTTGGCCTCCTTGAAGTTAAGACCCTCTCAGCTGCCAAGGAACGGGGTGATGAATTAGAAAATGCCGTGAATACGGCATCCTACCTGAAGAATGGAGTTCTTAAACCAACGCACAAGTACTTTTACCTGGTCCAGGGGCAAATGGCTTTGACTGGACTCTCCTGGTGTGATTTTGTGGTTGATAATGGCACAGACTGCACTTTTCAGAGGATCACTTTTGACTGCTCGCTTTGGATTTCCAAAATGCTGCCATGTCTTCTTGTGTGTGAATTTCAATGGCTTATTTCAATTACATTGCTCTGCAGGACAAAGATGCTTGGACTCATAACATGCTTTGGCATGTGTTCATACTTACATATATTTGGTTTTTAAATATCTTGTATGGCATTAGGCTCCATGAAGAAATGAAGTGTTTTCTGTGTAATATCATTATGACCATGTGCATGTGTTGCCACCACCTATTAAAATCTGTGTGCAATTAGCAACTAATCGGGGTGTAAAAAGTAAATGTCAAGCACCGCACGTCTTGCTGTCCTGTCATTGAACACATACATAATGCCCTCTTAGTCCCAGGAACCTGGGCAGCTACATACTTCAACATTTACTATACTTGATGATGATAGTGACCTCACATTGGTCTCTGTCAGAAAACCACATTGAAAGTTGCAAGCAAAATCTTTGCAAAGTGACAAGTGTGTTCTCCGTAGTGTAGGTACTCTTTCACTCAATACGACTTGTAACATACGTGGAGTGAACCAGCGAAGCTTATGCTTTACAGTAAATCGATGTTTAGTCATAGAGAGCGCCCAAAGTGCACATTCAGCATACTTTGAACTCTGCTCTCAGGGGTTAATCCACAAATTCCGAGCAGCACTGGGCTCTTGGAGCACTTCCTAGATCCTCCAAGCACCTATGTTCATGCATGTCTTCATCCGCCTTAGCCAAGTATTTTGGGACTAATGCTGTAGCTGCTTACTGCAACCTTACTATACAGCCGGTCATAACTGAATTTAAGTATTTGTTCAGGTGCTGTGCTCTTTGCGTGCCCCTTTTAAATATGTCGGCCAGCACCTTTTGAAGTCTCAGCCACAGCGGTCGAATTTCGATGGAGGCGAAATTCTAGAGGTCCATGTACTGTGCAATGTCAGTGCACGTTAAAGAACCCCAAGTGGTCGAAATCTCCTGAGCCCTTCTCTACGGGGTCCCTCATAGCCTCAGTCGCTTTGGGACGTTAAACCCCCATAAAACAAATCTTTCCAAGACAGGCTCCGTGACCGAAGCTGGCCAAAACATAAATGAAACATGTTAGAAGCCGACTGCATTTAAGCCAAATAAAGTTGGTCTTTCTTCAACTGAGAAAGCTAAAAAGTTTGAGCACCCCTGCGTTACAGTGGACCATGCACAACATACAAAACATTAAAAACGCCACCATCGCCCATCGGTTTAGAATGGGCTCATGCATGAAATTATTGAGATAACAAATTTTCCATATCTTGTTCAGCTTCTCTGCCATAACATTAGGAAAGACAGCACGGAGTATCCTGAAGTTTTTAACTTCCCTGATGACACGCTCAACATGGATTCGCAAACTGGCTATCTGCCGTGTTGCTAACTCATCTGCCAGTGACAACTGCGTGCGGCCATTCAACATGGGTGGCATGTTTAATTTGACTCCAAGCTGACGGAGGTCATCTTGAATGAGGAATCCTCTATCCGCCATTACACTGTCCCTTTCCTTAAGCAACTCATACAGGCCACTGTGTCTTGTGATTTCTCGATCAGAAAGTCTTCCAGGAGCAAGATTAGACACGAAAGAAACGAAGCCGTTCGTAGTGATGCCAATGAGCCCTTTTGCGGTGTTATGTCCTTTATACGAGCTTAAAGTGTCGCTTTGTGTTGTGTAGTCAGACGGGTTCTCGATAGAAATTTCTGTGCAGTCCAGTACAATGCGTGTAGATGGGTACAATTCTTTAAAATTGTCTGGCATGAACAGGTCCACTGTGTTACGTGATGGCCACATTGGTACCTGGATTAGCTTTTCGTTAAAAAAATTATCCCAAACTGAGTACATAGCACTCACGGTCGCCACAGACACTTTCAGGCGATATGCCAAATCCTGCTCTAGCAAGCCAACTCTGAGCCTGCAAAGCACTGCAATAAGCTGTTCTTTCATTGTCGGTGCTGGTGGCCTGCCAGCACCCGTTTTCAGTGCCTGGTGCATGCATTAAACATGTTCAACGAACGCATCAAATTGTTTGAAGGAGTTGAAGCCCGTATAAAACAGGAGTCGTTTCTCATCTAAAACAAAATCGTGAACTTTGCAGACACGATCTTTTAGTTTTAGTTTCTCTTTGAGTGCCGCAACTTTCACATCCATCGTGCAACTGAGACTTCAGATCCTCGACTTCTTTCCGGAGCTCAGATATGTCTTTGCGGAGCAAGCTATTTTCATGCTCCAGTTTTTCGCAGTGTTCGAGAAGGTAGGCGACTTTTCTTAGTGTGGCAGCAGATGCTGCGTCTGGAAGCCCTATGGAGTATGAGTGGTCGGCACCTAAAAAAGTATGAACTGTTTAATGATTTGCAAACAGTTAGGCCCTGCTTTAATGCAGATTTCAGGGTTTGAAATAGTCCCTTCAGCCCACAATGGGTGTTCTGAACCTTTGCTCTCGGCTTACATTGGTATACAGACAACAAAGAAACAGGATGACGAAGCCATACAGCCCAACTCTCTTTCACTCCACTGATCCACCTGTGCAAGCGGCTTACCGACCAGCAAGCCCAGATCAATACTATGCAGTTATACTTCTAAACCTCATGAGCTGTTTGTTTCCCCTCCTGAGCATGCAGTTCGACGACGTTGCAGCTTGTGCTACCAGCGTACTGGTGTGGAATCGCCAATCATGCTGCATGACCGTATCCGTAGTGAAGAAAAATACAATAAATACTAGGTTTCATGCACCCAGCAGGTCCGCCAAATTTGCACTACATTTGGATAGCCTGACTTTTGTGACATTTCACCAAGCTGGGGTGAAGGGAATAATGTCGAGGAAAAAGAAATGAAATGGGTAAGTTTCACAATGCGTGCACTGGTGGAAGAGGTACCACGTTTATCATAAGACTCGCTGAAGTAGTAACCTATGCAGGGTAGAAATCACTGATGACATTTATGTCACAGAACACATGATGTTCTGCCACTCCTAACATGCAATCTGACATGCAGACATCGCATGGCTAGCTGCAAAAGCTCGCGGAAACCTGGCTTCGCGGGAAAAAGTTTTGTCAGTTTTCACTGGATGAAGAAGCTGCTCGCTATTAATATACCGGTTGCCACAAAACCCGTGGACCCCCGTGTCAGTGGGCGAGATAGGGGTCCGTTAAAAGCGAAAAATAAGTTTTCATAGTGAAATGCAGAAAGCAACAATTTTTAACCACCACTAACCTTCCGTTTCCGTGCGAGGCGAAGCCGGTGCACCGAAGGCCAGCTGGGTGGGCTCCTTGGAAACTGCGTCGCTCTCTGCGTACAAAACGCTTTCATGAAAATGCGTACGCACAAAGCCGAAGCATCAGAAAAAAGATGGCACAGTTCAAGCGTCGCTTACGTTGATCGCATTGGGGCACGTCAACTACGCAGCCGATCTCCAACTCGTTCAGAAGGAGCACCGGGCTGGCAGAGGCAGTTTTGGAGCTCGTCTTCTTGCGTTTCGCGACTGGAAAGGATTTGGAAGCTATGATAATATGCAATAACCGTCTGAATATATATACTTACCGGTATTAAAGGAAGGAGATAGTTGATTGATGACTTTATGGGGGAAATTTGTTGGCAGTCGGTCCATATAACCACGGCATCCACTTGCGTTGAAGTGGGCTCCGCGTATCCGGTGGTGCTTAGAAGGTTGCCACAAAGACAAGCGACCAGCACTTCCCTGGCGGTTGATCTTCTCACTCACTCCTTTTTTTCTTTTTCATTGGCAGGAACGCATGAAATGAAACATTCTTGTCTCTCAGCGTGTTGTCGCAACCAGGCCCACAACAAGTCTGACCGCCGCCTCGGCACTTCGACGACATCGCGTGCAGTAGTGGCTGGGGTCACTAAGTGACCAACAGGCACGTAACACTTAATATAGCGCACCTGCAACCGCCCACTACCAAAAATACACGAAATCTCAAACGAAACGAAGCACGCGCACACAGACACCACAACCTTGCAAACGCAGGAGACAGGAAAGAGGGCCGGTCGGTCGGCACTCGCTCACTTTTCCCATAATGCGTCGCGCGCCCGCTAGGTTTTTCGCGGCGCTGCGATTTCTGAAATGGTGCATTATACTGGCAGAGCTGCGTCGGCGGCTTTCAGGAAAGGCCAGCTGGCGCCGTTGTCGAGGATAAGTCGAGCATTGACTCCGCAGCGCTTCCCGGATCTCATTGGTAGCCCGTGGGGGACTCCGCTGCAGTCGCGCAGGGTTCAGTTTTCCAGCTCCCCGTCAAAGAGGCCAGCAGGTGCAATCGAGGGAACCCTTTTTTCCCATACAAAGGGCATCCCGTATGCAGCCGTCACGAGGTTGTCGGCTTTGTTGACAAATCTCTGTTGCCACTTGCTCCGGCCCGTGCGGGCAGAAGTACGATCGCAACAGAGCGGAGAGGAACACAGGAAGACGCCGGTGGATTCCCGTCGGCAGCCCCGGGTATGTGGCAGCAACAGGAAAAGCATAGCCAGGACCCGTCGACGACGTCACGAAACGCCGTAAGCTTAAAGGGAAGCTGAAGCACTTTTCGAAAAAAATGAATTCTCTACGTCATTTTGTAGTTTTTAGTCCGCTGAAACAGAATATCTCATTCAAAAAGAGCGGAAATAAACGCAAAAAGCTGTTTTTTAGAAGAAAGCGCGCCCCATCGCCTCAGGGCGCCGAGCGAACGCCGGTCTTGACCGCGATTGGTCGGGACCGTCGTGACGTCATCCACGGGGATCTCCAACCGGCACCGACGGCGTTGCTGCGTAGCGCGTTGCTTCAGCGGGCTGTTAAGGACTACGTTCTGGAAATTATGGATAAGCAAGCAGTGTTGAACAGTTTGGACTTTCACCATGCATGTTCGAGCCATCAGCAGCTTCAGAAAACGGCGGAACCAACGACGCCGCGGAGTGCGGCGGCAGCAAATGTCAAGTCGCGACATTTTCACGTGTTGGAAATCTCGACTGGATGGATGGGTCGATGACAGCTTTTATTTCCACCGGAAATGGAGACCCCTTACTACTCACCGCCCCCGGCACGCAGGCCTGGAGGGCGGGGGCCGGAGCCTCCGTCACTAAAGGCTAACAAAGAGACTATCTCTTCGCGGCCTCAGCCGCCAGGCGGATTGGCTTGTTTCTGCCGAGCGGGTTCTTCACTGCGCAGCAGGGCATCCCAGCTTTCTCTGCTATCAATATCTTCGTCGACTCCGGGGTAGTCAGTGCATTTCCATATTCTCTGCTTCCGGGTAATTATGGAATCGCCGGACTGTCGGAACCTGGACGAGCGGGCGCAAACCTATCCGAAATCGTTGAGAACTAGAGACTAAACGGAAAACTGGTGCCACCGCCTGATAAGAAGCTAATTGAGAAGTGGCCGCATGGCGGCGCCTGCAAGCCGGAAATTTCGTTAATCCAGTATGGGCCTTTCACGTCCTACCAGAGTAACAAGAAAACCAAGTCTCGACTGATACGTATGTTTTGTGTAGGTGCATGCGTGTGCACATGTTTTGTGTAGGTGCAAGTGGCAATAAAAAAAAGTAAATTGCGCCGAAACGTTTCTGTGTACCGGTGCCGCATAAAAGCCTGGCCACCAAATTCTTGTAACGCCTGTAAACATGATCTAAATCAGATCACCGGCACGCTTACACGAGTCGCGCGAGGTAAAGCATTTGTTTGTTCATTTATTTATAGTTACTTGCCTAATTACCCCCGAAGGCCTTTTAGAACTACAAAAGAAAACCAAACTGGATGAGTTGGAGTGGGTGCACTGCTGTACTGCAGCGCGAAGAGACGAGGCGACCGGGAGGAAGCTCCCGTGCGCGCTTTCCTTCTGTCGCATGTTCGGGCTACTGTTCAACCATGAAACTTCTGCACTTACCCCCGTGCGTTGTTTTTTTTTTCATGCTGAACACGCTTTCGAAAACAATTATGGATGCGTTTCGGAGCACGCAGTGCTGCTCATCAAAACTAGTGTGCTGCGAGATATAATTGCTGCTTTTGCGTATCGGGATAACGAGCAGAATTACTTGTGGCAGATATATGCGTACCGCTGCTCGACCACTTTGCCGTTCTGACTCAAGGACAAATTTGTATGAATTCTGCCCCCATTGTCGATCATCAGCCATGGCCAAGCGCTCATGAATGCAAATGTTTGTTTTGCTCAAGTATACAAGGCGTATATAATCTGTTTTTTGTTCAGTTAGGTGCAGCTGCATGTGCTGCGCGCTGATGAAAGATTAAGAGAATTGCTTGTGCTGCCATGAGGTGCAAGCAATCAGGAAAAATCAAAAAGGCACACAGTGCGTAACGAGCTAAAAAAAGTTCAAGACTGTGTGCCTTAAAGACAATACTGGAAGTGGCCTTAGCTCAGCGTGGATGTGAACCAGCTGGAAAAGGCAAAGAGTTTACAAACAGGTAAGAAAGTAATATAAAGACAAGAGAAATATTGCTGCACATATTTTGTGCAGGCAGTTTCGGCATGCTGCGTACCACCAGATTATCTGGTTAACGTGGAAGAGGCTGGGGGAGAACAACCGACGGATTCTACCAAGCTGTGTGCTGTTCGAAAGAAGTACCATGCCAAAACTGGTTTATATAGAGGTTTCAAGCATTACACGGAACGCCCGAACAAGATCTATTAAACGGCGCTGGCAGAAGATTATATATACGTTGATCTGTGGTTCGCCAAAGCGCGGGCCGCAGCGAAGCAAGCGCAGCCGGTCGACTCTCCGTGAATGGCGTCATTTCCGCCAGTTCTCTCTCTCTGCCGTCCCCCCACCCGGCGCTTCCGGAAGCGACGAGGGCGTGCCGGTGGCGGGTTTTTAAGAATCGATTGCAGCTCTGTTCGCGAATAGAATCGGGAAAAAAATTACACACATGATTTTCAAGGTCCTTTCTTCCCAACCACAGCGTTTCATGCGATTTGAAAACCGTTTCAGCTTCCCTTTAATACAGGCTATACAAGGGAGCCTCTCGGCAGCGCAGACCCTCAATCCATCGGTTGCCACCTCCAAACTTGTAAGGAACGCAGGAGGCTTGCGATGGTGATCCAAGGGAGGTCCAGGGCAGCACGGACCCAACGCCCGACGACTGCCACCTCCACGCTTGAATGACACGATCTCCACTGCGCTGTCTCCCTTCACACCCCGGTTTTCTGGCACGCCAGCTCCCTGCTCATTGGGCTCGCCTCGCTCTTTGTAGTCGTCGGCTCGCACACACCATCCGCACGCGCACACGTGCAACTCTGGGCTGGCACACGCAGCGCTCCACTATCGACGCCCCACTGTCGACGCACCGCACTCAAAAATCTCCCGACGATTTGGTGTGCACCTCACATATGCCCTTCCATCCCCCCCGCCCCTTCGAAAAACTTTTTTTCACATAGAAAAAACTGTCGTTGGTGTGCACAACACTAATGTTCACTTGGCAAACGGACAAGTTAGATGCCGTTGAAGTCACCGAAGGCACTTTACACAGTGACACATGGAAGCACATAGAGGCGCACACAGAGGGAACATGGGGCCCAACGTTATACATCTGGCACAAGTAAAAATAGAAATCTTACAAATCATTGGGCACACACTTTGAACACGTCTGTACCATAAAGGTTAAAATTTACGGACTGAACACCTCATAACCAGAAAACGAGACATAAAACAACTCGCAAACACTCCTGGCCTACATTTGCACAGGTTACAATTACAAACACACCGGCTAGTAGCATTGGGCATCACCCTCGGCGCAATTTACAAACGACTCATGCAATCGGCGCCTACATTTTCGGAGCACGTGATGTACTCGACACGAAATGTATACTCTTGTAATGTTAAGCTCCAATGCAGTACCCTGCTGTTCAAGCGATTTGCCTTTGTTAAATATTGCAAGGGTTTGCGGTTAGTCTGAATGATGATGAACGTCCCATACAAGGATATGTGGAATTTCTCAACCTCCCAGACTATCGCCATAAACTCGCGTTCAATCGCTGAGTAGCGAGATTCGCGAGGCAACGACTGTCGATTCGCATATGATACCGGGTGGAGGACCGCATCATGCTCCGGCAGGAGAACGGCGCCTATGCTGACCTCGGAAGCATCTGTGCGAGGCACGAACTGCTTACCGAGAACTGGAGCTCTTACAACGGCCTAGAAGTTAGTGCGTTCGTGAGCTCGTCAAGAGAGCTAGAAAAACATCGTGGATGTAATGGACGACACAGTATATGCCCTGTAAGACAATGCGCATCAGGCGCGTAAAGGTGGTCGATGCTGTTTTAATGCCGAAGGACATGCAGACAAACTGATGGTTTCCGGATTGGGTAGAGAACATTGTTTTTGGTCTCGAAGCTTCCTCCAAGGGTACTTGCCAATACCCTTTAGCAAGGTCAAATTTCGAAAGTATACCTTGGTTCCAACCTCGGAAAATATGACGTCTGTTCTTGGAATGTTCTCTGCATCAGACACAAGAACATCATTGATGCGTCGAAAGTCGATGCAAGTCCGATAGGTGCTTTCTTTTTAGTCAGAACGAGGGGAAGTTTTAGGGAGATTTTGAACTCTCAATGATCCCTAATTTGGTCATCTCATCTATCTCCTTTTCGACTACGTCCTTCATTCGCAAAAGACAACGGGTTTGTGGGGTATTCACAACTTCGGAAGTCGAGAGCCTGAGTTGGTACTCCGCTAGATTCGTCTTCCCGGGAATCTCAGAAAAGATGTCTGCATACGTGTCCAGTAAGTTCCAAATCTCCTGCTGCTTGTCGTCTTCAAGCTTGGTGGAAATCTGCACGGCTTAAATCCCTTTACCGTTGTCCGTGCTAAGGGTACGCAGTTATTCTTCTGAGTCACCTTCTTCGATTACGACGCAAGATGGCGCCTGCCTCTTGGGACGCACGCTCTACGTATCGTTTGAGCATATTGATGTGGCAGAGCTTCTTAGAGTGGCCCAAGTCGATCCAGTAATCCACGTCATTCTTTTTTTCCAGAAATCACGAAGGGATAACACCACTGCATCAGGAGTTTATTGTGGCTACTCGGCAAAACAATGAGAGCTCGATCTTCAATCCTCAAAGGCCGCTTCCTGCTTTTCCTGTCATAGTATCTTTTCTGAGAATGTTTGGCACGCTAGAAATTTTGATGTGCCGCTCTCACAGTTCGCTCGAGACGTTCTCTTAGACCGAGAACGTAACCATAAGTCGTTTTCGTGTCTTCTGCCAGCTCTTTCCTTGTCCACAGCTTCCTGAAGACTGCGAGCGGTCCTCGCACATGTCGTCCAAATATCAACTCAGATTTAGAAAACCCGACTAACCTACGGCACCCCTCTGTATGCGAACAGAAGCGGAGCGATATAATGATTCCATGTTTGGGCTGTTCCTGACTGAGCTTCTGCAGCATCTGCATGAATGTGCCGTTAACATTCTCCACTATCCCATTGCACATTGGATGGTAAGGAGATGTTTCGCCGCCAAGAGATCATTGAGCTCTCTCATCATTTCGGAACTGAAACAAGAGCCCTGGTCACAAAGGATCTCTCTCGGAAAACCTATTCGTGAAAACATCTCCACCAACCCTTCCGCCACGGTTGCTGAATCTATCTTTGGCAAAGCTACGGCGTCGGGATACCACGTGGCAAAATGGACGAGAGTGAGAATATATCTATTCCCTTTCACCGATGTGAGCGACAGTGGACCGATAATATCGACAGCGACCCACTCAAATGTAGTGTCGATAAGAGACATGCGTCCCGGCGGAGCTTTTCCTACTTTTCCTTTCAGGCACGTCCTCTGACACGAGTCGCACGACCTGACATACATCTTAATCTCCTCCTGCACTCTTAGCCAGTAGAAACCTTCCAGAACTCGATCTGTAGTCTTTTTAATGTCCTGATGCCCCGCCAACGGGCTATCGTGGGCAAGCCTTAACACCTGTGGTCGGCAAGAATTTGAAACTACTACCTGTCAACCTCTCTGTAAGGGGCGAGATGATAGAGGCGGTACAGCAAACCCTTTTCGACAGAATACGAGTGGGATGTGCCGTGCTTGACATGGAACACCTTTCATATTTTCACCCAACATGCCTTCAATGATCCATCCTCTCTTTGCTCTTTTTCTAGCATTTGCTTGGTGAACCGCATGGGACCAACGTATAAAGCAGTATTTTCCCTACTTCGTCGGGAAATTTCCTTTCCAGCCAACACGACTTTTGGGCCCTCGACTTCGCCATTTTCACTGGAAACCTCGTCATTGTCTGTGCCAGGACATAATTTAGCAGTGCCCTCCGATTCCTTCCAATTAATATCTGGATTTGACGGCTCACGGGCCTCTGGTATATTTCCAATTATGACATCGTACAATGGTGCATCCACGCACTTTAACAGGGCCGTGCCAGTGAAATAAGGGGAAGCGATATAAACTTCTGCTTCGTGAACTTCCAGGCTACTGCCATCAACAAGGAGCAGCGTAGATCTCGAGCCGGCGAGAGCTGAGTAAGGAACTACGGCCCTCCACACAACCACCGTATTGCTCCCCGTGTCTCGTAAACACGTGTGAGTAGTCCTCGGAACTCTCCCTCTAGGACAAGCAAGTGTTGTGCGTCTGCAGGCTTTTCCCGGGCAAGTCCGACCACCACTTTATCCTCAGCTGGTTCAAGCCTACCTGCTGTTGCAGACACTGTTTCAGCCGCAACGCTCTCTGGCGGAACACAAGAGGACGATTGCTTCTGGTTTTCGTGCTTTCTTGAGCAGGAACTTACATCGTGCTCTGTTTTTCGACAATAAACGTAATCAAACTGTTTTTGCTTAAAGCGACAGTGGGCAACCTTATGTCCAGGTCGATTACAAATGAGGAACCTGTTGTAGGCAGTAGCCACATGCAGTGGCTAGGCCGTCTGCGTGGCTTGGCCTGACTGTCTTGCTGCGCGCTCGCGTGAGGCTCGGGCGTCTCGTGTTCGTGTCGGTATTCTCCTGGCTAGAATAAAGCGGTCCGCTTGGAGTCTCAACGGTCCTGCTTTCCTCGACTCAACATAGTGTCAGAAGTAACGGAATTCCCACAGTAATCCCAGCCGGGGCTGCGTCCTCTCACTCGGGTACCGATCGACGGTGGCACACGTCATAGCAGCCTCTACGGCCTACACTACTCGGCCAGTACATGGCGTTCTTCGTCATTCAGCCGCCCGAGGCCTTCTGCTTCACGACTCCTGCCGACTGGCCGAAATGGAGGAAGCTTTTCGAGATTCCGGTCTCTGCGACAAATCAGGGCCACATCCAGTCGACACGCTCCTTTACTTGATGGGCGACCAGGCCGCGGACGTTTTGGGAACCTTCAAACTCTCCGGTGAGAACGCTCGGAACTTGGAAGTGGTCCTAAAGCAGTTCAACAGCTACTTCATACAGCAGCGCAACATCATTTTTAATTGGGCACGCTTCAACAGGAGGGTCCAAAACGGCGGCGAATCCGTGGAAGACTTCGTAACTGCGCTTTGCATGCTTTCCAACCACTGTGAGTACGGCACCCCCCGAGAGGAACTGGTTCGAGACAGACTGGTCGTCGGCATTCAAGACCAGAAATTGTCAGCGAGACTGCAACTTGACGCCGATCTTACTTTTCAGAAGGCGCTTGAGAGTATCAGGCAGGTCGAAAGCGTTCGTCAGCATTAAGCGGAGCTTCACCCCGAAACGCTGACCGTCAACAAAGTTGCATCAGGCATACAGCAAATCAGACACCCCACGAACAGTGCTCACGTGAACGACGGCCGAGAACACTTTGAATCAAGGCCACATCCGCTTCCAGCCGACAGCGTTCCGACATTGTGTCGTTGGTGTGGGAAAGAACGACATCCGCGTTCATTGTGCCCAGCGAGGACGCAGGTATACAGGGGCTGGCACAAAAAGGGCCACTACGCGTCTGTCTGCATGAAGCATCAGGACCTGACAGCGAAGGTGGATTTTTCGGAACCGTCCCATCCTTCGATACGTCGACATAGGAGACAACCATCCTCGTGCAAGGACAACCTGTCAAATTCAAGATCGGCATAGGTGCCGACGAATCTCTCCTCCCACCTACGACTTTCAGCATGCTCCGACATCAGCATCCGTTGTCCGTAGCTCCTCGGTAGCTCTACGGTCCTGATGGGAGACCTCTCGGAGCCAAAGGCGTAGTGCGTCTTCAACTCGCCTACCGTGGACGTGAAACGCTCCAAGACGTCTACGTGCGGGACTGGAAGATGTCCACACTCCCTTACTCGGCAAGCCCGCCATCAGAGACTTGCAGGTCCTAACCTTCGTCAGCACCGTCACAAAGAAGGTGAGCCCAAGAGACGAATTTCTTTTGTTTCCAGGCCTCGGCAAGCTACTAAGAGACCACCACATTCTCCGGCGCGAAGGTGTGAAACCATTTGCTTTGAGCACCCCTCGCCGCATACCAAATCCGCTCTACACGAAAACAAGGCTTGAACTGCAGCGAATGGAAAATAATGGCGTCATTTCATCTGTTGATGAGCCGACTGAATGGTGTGCACCAATGGTGGTAGTCCAAAAACCAAACGGTGATGTTAGAATTTGCGCCGACTTCACCGAGCTCAACCGTCACGTCCTACGAGAGTGGCTCCTGATTCCCCCTGTTGAGCATACACTCAAGCTGCTCCATGGAACCAAGCTGTTTTCGAAGCTTGATGCCAATTTAAGGTTCTGGCAGATACCACTCAGTGAACGCAGCAAAAAGCTCACTACTTTCATCACGCCATTCGGGAGGTTTTCCTTCAACAGGCTTCCAGTTGGCATCGCGTCCGCTCCTGAGCACCTCCAGAAGCAGATGTCAAAAATTCTGAAAGGTGTCAACAGAGTTGTGTGTCATATGGACGACATCGTTATCTGGGGCTCAGACGAAACAGAGCACAACGATACACTCCACACCGTTCTTCAACGACTAGCTGAGGCAGGTGTCATGCTAAACGAGAACAAGTGCCTGTGTCACATCGACCAGCTCACGTTCCTGGGTCACAAGCTTGACCAGCAACGAATCAAACCGTACGACCGAAAGGTTGAGGCCATCTTAAAAATGAACAGCCTGACCAACAGAAGCGAGCTGCAAAGGGTGTTTTGGATGGCAACCTATTTTGCCCGCTTTGTCCCCAACCATCGTGACGCGCTTCAACCGCTCACTTGCTTGCTGTAAAAAAAAAAGCAGGAATTCGTTTGGGACATTCCTCAGCAGCAAGTGTTTTGACAAGTGGAAGCGACTACTTTCGTCTCGCCCAGTGCTAGGGGTGTACGACTCTGCAAAGGATACAGTAGTCAGTGCAGACACTTCTTCCTATGGACAAGGGGCGGTGATTCGACAGAAACAGACCAGTGGCAAGTTTTCGGTCATCACTTATGCCTCTCGGCTTCTATCTGACGCAGAGAAACGCTATGCGCAAATAGGGAAAGAGGCTCTGGCCTTGGTTTGGGCTTGCGGAAAGTTCAGCGACTATCTCGTTGCCATCATCACTTGCCCAAGTATTTTCGCCGAAAATGTAAAAACTTTCCTGTTATTGTGAATCTGTGCTTTTAATTGTTGCCACCTCTCACGTAACACCCCTCCTTTAGGGCCTTTAAGGTAATCAAATGAAATGAAATGAAAATCTCGTCAGCAAATCCTTCACACTCGAGACCGACCACAAGCCGCTGGTACCAATCTTCATGTCAAAGAGCCTTGATGACCTTACACCTCGACTACAGAGGCTCAAGATGAGGATAATCCGGTACCAGTACGAGGTGGCATACGTCCCTGGGAAAGACCTCCTCGCCGCTGACACGCTTTCCAGAGCGCCGCTTCAGCAGACCGGTGACACCGAACTAGAGGGCCACGTTGAAGCTTTCATTCGCGATGGGAGAACAACCCTTCCCATCAAGCAGCACTGCCTTGAGTGGCTGAAAGAGTCCCGAAAATCAGATCGCGTGTGCTTGCATCTCCGAGAACTCTGGAGGAAAAACTGGCCTTCCAGATGGGATTTTCCCCTTGAGGTCAGGCCTTTCTAGGAGCATCGTGGCCAACTCACCGTAGAGGACGATCTGCTACTCTACGCATCTCGGGTGGTTGTCCCACTCATGTGCAGGAACGAAATTTTGCGTCTTCTGCACGAAGGCCACTTCGGCATTACAAAGACGCAAGCTCGCGCCAAGGACACCGTTTGGTAGCCTACAGTGGGCAAAGACATTGCAACCACGATAAAACATGGTCTAGAACGTGTCCCGACGTCCAGCAACCGAAACATTCCCCTTCGAAGCACCGAGCTTCCTTAAGACCATGGGAGACAGTTGCAATCGACCTGTTCTTCTTCAATAGCCACTGGTGGTTAATCGCGACTGATTATTACTCCAGATATCCAGAACTGACTCATCTAGAGAAGCTATCATCTAGTAAAGTGATCAATTACTGCAAATCAATTTTTGGCCGACACGGCATTCTAGTGGTGGTGGTCACCGATAATGGTCCGCAGTTCTCGTCCTTTGACTTCCGCTAAGTTTGCTCAAGAATACGGGTTCAAACACGTCACATCAAGCTCACAATACCCTCAGAGCAACGGATTCGCTGAGGCTGCGGTGAAAATCATCAAAACTTCAATGAAGAAGACCCAAGACCGGTACCTGACCCTTTTGCCCTTTTTTGTCCTACAGGTCAACTCCATTGAAAAATGGCTACAGTCCCTCTGAACTATTGATCGGGAAGCGGTTGCGGACAAAGATTCCTCTGACTTCCGGAAGGCTTGTTCGCCATTTGCCAGACGCCACTAAACTTCCGAATTTTGAAACCCAATACCGCGAACAGCAGCGAAGAGATTACAATAGACGACATAGCGTACGGCAACTTCCGAATCTTCTGGAAGAAGATGATGTCGGGGTTACAGACTTGAAGCAAAAAGAACGTGGTGGCGCCTGCAAGCGAGCCTACGTCGTATATAGTTGACACTGGTAACGGCACTATACGACGTAATCGAACCCATCTGATCCCTTTTCTCAAGCCTGCGGAAGAGGAGAGAGACCACCAAGACGTCGTATACGACGAATCTCTCCCTGGCACTTCAGTTTCTCAAGAAGATTCACAACCTGCGCTGACGCCTCATACGAGTAATCTCTCCCTGGGACTTTAGTTTCTCAAGAAGATTCACAAAAACTTGCGCGGACGCCTCCCGCTGGCACAGCAGGTGTGGACGTTGCGTCATTCCTCCCAAGAGTTTGCTTTTCTTTCAGGAAAGATGTAGTACGCAGTAGCCACATGCCGTGGCTAGGCCGTCTGCGTGGCTTGGCTTGGCTGCGCTGCTGCGCGCTCGCGTGAGGCTCGCGGCTTCTGGCACGCGTCTCGGGCGTCTCGTGCTCGTGCCGGTATTCTCCTGGCTGGAAAAAAGTTGTCCGGTTGGCGTCTCAACGGTCCTGCTTTTCTCGACTAAACAGAACCTTTGTGGCTGTCTACTTGACAGAACATCCTTCTGTCTCGGGATGCCCACCTCAAACGATTCTTTAACGAAGACAAGTTTCTTTGCCGCTGGGTCTCTAGAAATTTGTCTGCTGCCTCACCATTTTTTTCAGCGTCTTGCAGTCTCTTTCTCCAAGGAAAATCGCCAGATGACTAAGGCAGTTCCTCATGAACGGTTCAGCCACCACCAAGTCACGTAAATCATTGTACGTTGTGGCCGCACCCGAAATCTCGACCCATCGATCAAAAAGACTGAGGAAACGTGCTGCGTATTGCTTGCCTGTTTCTTTGTCAAGCGGCTTACTTGCACGAAACCTTTCGCAATAACCCTGTTCTGTGAACCGAAAATGTTCGAGCAAAGCTAGTTTTGCCTTATAATCAACTGAATCTGTTGAAGACAAACGACCGAACACGCGGAGTGCCTCCCCGGTAAAAGACATACTGAGTGCTGTAGTCATTTTTCCTTGGGCCAGCTGTGCCCTTCTCAATCCCAACTCTTTGCCTAACTCAATTAACTCTTTTAGCGTGCTCATCGTTTTCTTATTTTTAAGGAAACCCTCAATGTATTTTAGACGGCTTCGTCCTGCCGCGCGGACACCAATTCTCGCCAATCGGCAACGCGTCCCCGACTGCCGGAGGGGAACGCTATCGCGTGCAGGTTCGAAGAAGACTACAGACAGATCAGACAAACCAAAACGAAGCCGTATTTATATTTCACAAAAAAACAGCCAATACGAAACGAAAACAAGAGAAATACACACTCAACGTGCGTACAACTCTACAGAATAAAGGAAAGAGTTCACCAGGTACTGAGCGTCCCAGGTGAAACGGGGATACCTTGCAGACAGGGCGGATGCGGGTGGACGTAGTTCGAGGCGTCGCTGGCGTTGCGTCGAAGGAAGCGGCGGAAGGGAGCCAGGTGGTGGTAGGAGCGGAGAGGAACACAGGAAGACACCGCTGGATTCCCGTCAGCAGCTCCAGGACCTTGGCAGCAACAGGAAAAGCGTAGGCAGGTCCCGTCGATGGCGTCCCGAATTGCCGTAAGCTTAATACAGGCTATCCAAAAGAGCCTCTCGGAAGCACGGACCCTCAATCCATCGACTGCCCCCTCCAAAATTGAAAAGAACGCAGTAGGCTTGCGTCGGTGATCCAAAGGAGGTCCACGGCAGCACGGACCCAACGTCCGACGGCTGCCACCTCCAAGCTTGAATGACGCAACCTCCACTGGGCTGTCTCCGTTCACACCTCGGTTTCCTGACACGTCAGATCTCCGCTCCTCGTGCTCGCTACGCTCTTCGTCGTCGTCGCATCGCACACACCATTCGCAAGCGCACACGCGCAACGCTGGCCTGGCACGCGCAGCGCTCCACTATCGACGCACCGCCCTCAAAAATCAGCCGACGATTTCGCGTGCACCTCACAGCAGTGTGTCACCACGGGCCAAAGCACCCGCGCCTAGCTGTGCGTGGCATCGCCGTGTCTGTGGAAAATGGGGATCCTGGTGGTTGAGCCGATGCCGAGCGTTTGGACCTTTATTTCCCCTCGGCAGAGGCAACACACCAATTTGGTCCCAGCTTCCTGTAAGATGGCACCTCCAGCCTGACCAGACCGGGGGAGATCGGCAGTCGCTTTTTCCTGTCCTCCCCTCTATCTTTCACTTTCCTATCTCTTTCTCACAACTCTCCTATCTCCTACTCACTTCTTGGCTTTCGTGTTTTTCCCGTCGACGAGGGTTAACCTTTTGTGACGAACTACCCTGAGCTTCGTCATATTGGGTTATTATTATGGTGCACAGCTGGCGTGGGCAGGCCTTGCTTGCAAGTTCCTGTCCCGTCCCCTAGTTGGGCTCCATGGTGGGTGGCTGGCACCATGACCTAAAAACTAGAATTTTGTGTCCCCCACCCCTTTCCAAACCCGATCGCTCTCTCAGAAGAGAATGGAACGAGGCAGAAGATTTTTTTGCAAAAAAGAAACCGACATTCACAAAGTTTCGTGTAATACACAGTGACTGTGAAGAAAAGCAAGCTGGGATAATATCCCCATTTCTTGTCTCCAAATGCTTAACCGATACCTTGGGTCCTGGCTACAAGGTCTGAAAAATGGCCAGCGAAGACTTACTGCTTGAATTGCGTGGCAGCATCCAGTGTTCTAAACTCCCAAACATTAAGTCTATAGGGAACATCTCTGTCTCTGTAACCCTCCACCGATCTCTCAACACAGTCCGAGGCGTAATCTCTGAAACTCATTTTATCCATCTAACAGAAGCAGAAATGATTCTAGGACTATCTGATCAAAACGTAATTGACGTTCACAGAATCAAAATCCGCAAGGACAACAAATAAATAGATACTAAACACATGGTCCTCATATTTAACACCAGCACCTTGCCCGAAACTATCGAAATTGGATACCGGAAGGTCAACGTCAGACACTATATATCCGATCCCCGCCGGTGTTTCAATTCTCAGAAGTTTGGCTACGGCTCACAGAGTTGCTGCTGCCAAAAACCTGCGCGAAATGCGCTTCGAAGGACCACCATTCCGAGGAATGTGACGCAGCACGGCGCTGCGCAAACTGCGAAGGAGACCACGCTGCGTACTCCAGGGAATGTACGCGTCCTGGAAAAAGGAGAAAAAATAATCAGCATAATGACCAAAGAAAACATTTCATTTCAAGAAGCGAGGAGGCGTTTAGCGCTTACCAACACATTCTCCTTCACAGCAAAACCAAACTTCGCTGATGTAGTGCGGACGGGCGTAGCACTACACAGCACTCAGGCGCCTGCCAAGGCCACTTCCACCGAGCCTATGACAGGGCTAACCACGCCCCAGGCAGGGGCAGCGAAAGTTGCCTTGGCAGTGTCAAAGCAGGGAGCGCCGGTCCATGGGTCGGCATCCCGCAGGACTTAACCCCGTCGGGGGAGGCCTGAAACTAACACAACCGCGGCTCCTCCGTGATCCTCCAGCACTTCGGGCGAGGTGATGGATGTAACCCCCAATCCGGCCGCTTTGCAGCAGCAGAAGAGCTCTCTTGAGCGAAAAAAAAACGGGTCCACCACATAAGTAAATCAGTAAATCCCTTTTTATTCCCTCCCAAAAACATAAAAAATGGCTGTAGTTAAACCTGGAATGACACGATAGCTACTTCTGGCCTAGTGGAACTCGCTCAGTCGAATTGCAAAGTCAGTCTTTCGCCGCTCCGTTTCGCTGGGCGTTCCTTCTTCATCTTCGTCCCACTTGACACGGCGCATGTGCACAGCTGTGGCAGCTCGGTGCCGCCGGCGTGCTGCGCCGCCGGCAGCAGCAGCTACTCTCCACCGCGTGATCAACCACGTGACCAGGGGTGGCCACGGTGGCCGCGCTGAAGGCTCGAAGAGGTGGCGTAGTGTAGCTATCGCTACAAAAACATGGCTTTTTTAGTTCAGTGGAACTGTGGTGTATTGTTGAGGAATTACAGCATTACAATGACATATTTTGGGGTCAGTGTTGCCCGTAGCTTTATGTCTTCAGGAAACCAATCTTGGTCCACAAAATGTGCATATCCTGAAAGATTATAAAACTTTTAGACGCGATCGCGCGCAGGCAAATCGACTCTCGGGAGACGTTGCGATTGTCGTTCAAAGCGGCGTCCCTGCTCAAGAAATCAAACTCAAAACAAAACTTGAGGCGGTTGTAGTCAACATCGTCAGCTCGAAAACAATAACGATCTGTTCTGTACATTCCTCCAGATACACCCTTAAACAGTCCATAGTCTACAAGAACAGATCAGTGAACTTCAGGAGCCATACCTCTTAGTAGAGAATTTTAACGCTCACTTTCATATTTTGGGAAGTGAACGCTGTGACTATAGAGGTCAAATAATCTAACATCTTATCCCCAGAAATAATGTATGTCTTTTAAATATAAAAAAGCCGCATACTGTTCCCCTACATCTGGGAAAATCAGCTTTTTAGACCTGTCTTTTTGTTCACCGTCTGCTTTTAGCGATTTTACATGGGACGTTTTAGACAACCTGTGTTGGAGTGATCACCTGCTAGTTTTTATCAGCCTATCATCCTCACCTGCAGTCAACCCACCTAAACCACGACAATGGAAGCTCCATTTAGCTGACTGGGCGTTGTTTAGAAAAAACGCCAGTTTAGAAAGCACATTCTAGAAACACTTAGCATGGATGAACAGAATGAAATTCTCATGAAGTGTATCATCGACGCTGCAAGCCTTGCTATTCCCCAGTCCACAGGAGTGGTGCGCGAGAACCACAAGGTATGGTGGACGGCAGAATGTAGGGAAGGTAAGAAACAACAAAATAAAGCCTGGAGTGTATTTCATAGGTATCCTACTCACGCGATTCTTATAATTTTCAAAAAGGCTAAAGCTAAAGCCATATATATATATATATATATATATATATATATATATATATATATATATATATATATATATATATATATATATATATATATATATAATGCGGAATGCCGAAAAAATGTCTTAGCAAAATTGTGTTTTCTATAAACAGCATAGTAACATAAAAAATGTGGGAGCAGGTAAGAAAAATTTGGAGGATGCTTCGCCTTTAAGAGTGGAACGCGACAGCGTGTTCCAGCACTGCCAGGGAGTCCACGTAATGCCATCGCGCGTTCGGCGCGACGTCTTGCCCGTTAGACAAATCGCTCTGCTACGTACGGAGACACGGACGCGCGGAGCGGCAAACCACGTGGAAGCGCTGCCAAGCGCCTTGCCGAAACGCGCGGGACTCAAATTGCAGTCGTAGTTTGTCGGCACATCGTTCTCGAAAAGCCCGATGCCACGAACGCCAGCATAGCTTCCGCGTCGAACAAACGGGCAGCAAGCCGCAAGTTTCGCGGTGAACGCGCTTTGGATGTGCGCTGCGTTGTTCCCCGCTCACCGCGTGATTCCTGCGTGCCCGCACACAAGCGTTTGCGGCTCGGTAGGCTGGAAACGCTGATTGGTAAAAAAAATGACGTCACGCCTGTAACATCATGGTCACGTGATTTTTGATGACGTCATTTTCGGTTGGAGACAGACACATTTTCTCTAGATTTTTCTCGGCATTGCCCACGTTTTTGACAGCGTGCGCGGGATAAAAAAGCGCATCTTTACTTCCATTCCACCCAGTTCAACCACTTTGCCAACCCTTGCCTAAATGCCCCGCCATTCATTCACACACTTATTTCACCAGTCAAATTAATTTCTTGGACGTCTCAATTCGAATGGTGAAGGGTAGCTTAATCACCAGTGTCTATAGAAAGCCCACGGATAGGCAACAGTACCTTCATTAGAAGAGCTGCCACCCACGCCAGTGCAAAACTTGAATTCAATATTCCCAAGCCACCAGATTCAAACGGATATGCTCACAACCAGAAGACTTCGAAGAAAATTCTAGCCGTATGCGGGAGATTCTGAGGGACCAATGATCGCCAGAACGATTTTTTGAAGTAATTTTATGTCGTCTCCGCATTGGACATAGACGCATTACACACAATTTCTTACTAACCAAACAAGACTAACCTCTTTGTCAAAGTTGTGGAGGCGAACTGACACTAAACCATATTTTATTCTCTTGTGCAGAACTCGAAAGACCGAGAAAGAAGCACTTTAAGTTCTATAATGAATACATTCCTTTACACCAAGCACTGCTCTTAGGTGAAAATGCCATTGCTAACATGCCTTGATTTTTAGCTTTTTAAAAGAAGCAGATGTTCTTGAGAAACTGTAAATTTTGATCCACGGCTGTGCTTTATTATATGATACACTTCAGCCATTTTCTCATTCCTAAGAAGAAAGCTGGAGAATTTATTTGGTTGGTTGGCAGCCGCAAGGTCCTTGCACACAAAAGCATGGCTGCTGAGGTTACCTGGCCTTCTTTAAAGGTTTTATTATTAGCCATTTGTAAAATTTCATTCGTCTCTCATTACTATTACAACGAATAAACTTTTTAAGTCCTCTACACCACCATATTTGCTCCCATCAAAAGAAAACAATTTTCCTATACCTTGAGCTTGGCGCATGATAGCCTTAGCTGCTTATGTGTCATTAAACCTAACACAACACACAAGTATGGGCTCATGGCTCAGGCTCTCCATGGTGCTGTTGAAACGTTCATAACTGGTCTTGGTCAACAGGGTAAGGTTTTGAACTACAGGAGCGACAGGCCCATTGATGGCTGATTTCGCTAAGAAACCAGCCATCGAATTTGAAGAAATGGCACAGTGCCCTGGAACCCACTGAAAACGCACTTCTTGCATATGAAAGGGCACAAAGTACATTAGGTATCGGTACAAGAGGCTAGCCCTCGAACTTTCAAGCGCTGCCAAAACTGACACAGTCCGAGAGAATGATTACATGAGAACAATTGCAGGGAACTTTTTGAAGGGCCAAACCAATAGCAAGAAATTCAGCAGCAAGAATTGGTGTATAATCAGAGGCCCGAATAGAAAACACCAACCTAGTGCGTGAGAGTTAACACATACTGCTGCTTTATCGCCATGTTGAGATGCGTCTGTGAAAACAGCTACGTGGCTTGGATACTGGAACAGGTATTCTGCCAGGAGGCCATTTAGCACACTGACGGACAAATTATTTGCATATAGCGGAGTGTATGGTCGAAGCAAACAGCTGGTGCAGCCTGCACGTTGCTAATGCATTGCACGAGCCTATGTGAGACTGCAATTCTAGACAACAGGTACTCTGTAAACACATATTGAGGCAGTTTGTAGCGCTACCAGTCTTTATCTAGAAACAGAGCTCGGTCCAGCACAGCGTCTCCGGCCCGGCCGTCCCTCTCCACGACAAGCCAGGTAGGCTCAACACGAGCTTGGCAGTACGTCCTGCTCCTACGAGTTCCCTCTGCGCTTCTTTGGACATGTCTCTTTGCGCCTCTTCGTTTCCGCCCGCTACAGCGTCTGGCCAGTACCCACCACATGGACTTTAGCTGACGTTGTTGCCATCGCCTCCTGATGACACAGAACACTCTGCAGCAGCATGCGTTTCATGGTTTTCAGCATCTCCGTCTGCCTCGCCACCACAGCCAACAGCTCAACGGACCTCTGCAGCGACGTCGATGTCGCGGCCAGCTGATGCTAACGAGCTCTCGGCAAATCCCACGCCTGCTCGCCCCACCCTCAGCCTCTCCAAAGGTCCGTAGTACAGTAAAGGCCACACGAAGCATGATAAGGCCAAACCGATGACGGCAGTACCAAGCACGGCGATAGTCACTCGTCCTACTTTGCCTGACAAGCACCCTGAACCGGTGCCAGCGCCTGTCCTCAAGCCAAACCAGGCCACCGCTGTGGACTCTTCTTGCTTCCCACCGTTGTTCGCATCTTCAAAGACGCCTGACACCTGTAGCTCAGCCGCCGAGCAACGCAAGTTCGACGGGAGACCTCCGCACACCTCTCGCCCACAGCAGATTCAGATTCCAACCACGCTGCAGCTTCGTCAGCCGCCGTCTAGCAAGATGCTTAGACTGATTAGGCCAGCGGATTTTTCCCCGGTTGCTGTTCGTTGCTGAGGGCGCCTCCGATTGCCGCTACTTCGTCGGCGTTGAACTTCATGACCTGCTCTGCGCCAGTGGCCTAGCCGCTACTCGTGCCTAGTGGCCTAGCCGCCCGTCACGTCTAAGGCAATAAGTGCACGGCTAGCTGTGCGCGTGTCCCAGCAGCCACATGCAGCCCGCAACAGCCATTCCCCTGCCTCGCACCTCGCTGCGCCTCCCGTAGCCGCCTGCACGGGCACCGCGCCGCTCCACCCGGCAGCAGATACAAGAATCTCCCGACCCGCAGCACGCTATAGCTTCCTCTGCTGCGCCGTTCATCATACGCCTGCCGTTAGTTGCTGCACCAGAACCGACGGCGCTGGGTCCACACCGCAGGCCTACCCATATACGTTAACTGCCACTACGCGTCCCTCGACGCCCTCCTAAAGCTCGGCCGCAGCGTCACAGCCAGGGTTGCCCGCCTGAGCCGTGCCTTAGGACCCCGGACGCCCTGCGCGATTCTTTGATGACTTGACCAGCAATTTTTTACCACCGCTTTGTGCATCACTGCTGCACATACCTGCTCCTCCATGTACCGACTGATAGGCGGGGAGCCCTGTAGCGAATCGCGCGGCTTGCAGTGGCGCGATGCCAAGAAGGACGAAGTGTCTGCAGCACACGCTTGACAGAATTCGCTCGGGACCTTGGCCAGGGCCGGACGCTGCCACCGCCGCTCCACAGCTATCCCCACTCCGGCAGCCCTCAATAAATGTGGCCTCGGTCGCCTCCCTGGGCAACCTATACAGTCTTATAGAGAAATAAGGGAGTGTCTCTGCGCATGCCAAATTTCTGATTGCTGATTCGCGTCAGGCGACTGAGAGCTCGCTCACCTTTGAGGACTATACTTTTGATATGAGGTCGCCAGTCTAGATGAGGGTCGTATATTACAACTAGGTATTTTAAGGAATCAACCTGCGGGATTTGGACGCCAAGATACAGTAGACAGATATAGAGGGGGGTCGCTGGAGGGAAAACGAGAAGGGAAGATTTGTTCATGTTGAGAATGAAATGGAACTTACACAGCCAAACTTCCAGGTCATTGAGGTATGCTTGTAATAGTTGGTATAGTGAGTGAATGTTTATAGCGGAAGAGAAAAAGGCTATGTCATCCGCATACACATGCACTTTGATGTCACCCTGAATAGGTATGCCCGCATGAGTATGTTAAAAAGTAAACGTTACAGTACCGATTTCTTAGGCACACCTCTAGCCTGAGAAAGGTTTAGGAAGTAAAGGTACCTTTGGAACAGAAAAAACGCCTCTCTTTTAGGAATTCCTGTACCCATGCAAGAATGTAAAAAGGCGGCCGAATTTCGACAAGCTTGTTCAAGAGTATTGAATGCTCTACGCTGTCATATGCTTTAGCGATATCCAAAGTGACTAAAGCCGCGACCTCTTTCTTCTTCATTGCAACCCTAATTGTGCTTTCCAAATCTAAATGAGCTGTCCAGATCAAGCACCAACGACAAAACCCTGTCTGAGAAGCACTGAAGGCTTGTATTTCAATAACGTGATCTGTGAGACGGCTGTGAGCAATGCATTGAATATGTTTTACTAAATTACACAAGAGGGAAATCTTTCGAATGTTATTGATTACAAAACCCTTCTTGTGATATTTGAAAAGTAAGATAGTTTTCGCAATTCTCCATTCAGGAGGGAGCCAAGCTGTCTCAAGAGACACGTTAACAACACGCAATACGTCAGAGGTAAAGTTTTGCACAAGAGACCTCAACATACCTACAGTGGCCCCGTAGCATCCAGGAGCTGCAGGTTTGAGGCCAGAAACTATGTAAAATAATTAAGAGGGCGTAACCTCAAAGTAATACGCGCGCGGTGGGGTTAGGATGAACGGAACCACCAATCGCGCTTGAAAGCGTAGAGTGCGAGACCTTGCACTGTCTGGTCAAATTTATTTTTTGAATCATAGGGTGGTAACACCACTGACTGTAACATGAGGTACGGCGAATTATGGTTGCGTTCCATGAACCGGTACCAAGCTTTGCGACTATTTGGGCTTGATAGATAACTGTTCAAATTCGCATTGTACTCTTCCTGTGCCTTACCATTGGTCCTTTTAAATGAAACCGCGAAAAGGTTTTTAATTTATCCAATTCCGTGGGCAGTGGTTATGAGAAAGGCTCTTCCAGGCAGCTTTTCGAAGTCGATATGATCGCTCACACTCATCATTCCACCACAGGGAAGGCTGTTTTTGACCGTAGATAGCACCGGGAACACGGAACGCTCAGAGGCACATAACACGGAACATAAAACCCGTTGAGCGCGATCCAAGTTATCAGATGATTCATTGGAGGAGAAAGAGGAATGCACAAGTTTTTTTAAAAGTGTGTGGTTGACGAATTTTTGGGAAGAAGCAGTCGCCCTAAGGGGACAAGCTGCTATGATGAAAGTGATCGGAAAGTGATCAATGGAAGTACCACAATCCACTTTTGACCATGATGAAACCTGCATCCTGTTTGCTGTCATTGTTAAGTCAATGACAGACCGAGAATCGGCACGCATGTAATTAGCTCTTGAACTGTTGCAGCAACGAACGTTCGTTGCCGACATCCATGACCAATGCAGCTGCCCACATGCATCTGTACGGAAACCCCAAATTACGTAATGATGATTCAAATCGACAGCTATCGCCACTCGGTTGTTTGAAGGCAAAATATCATTTAAACAAACCATACTGTGGTCACTTGATGAAAAATAGACATTAGCAACGGTAAGGGGAGCACACTGTGTAATTGCGATATCAAGAACCAACAATTCGCAGTCAGGCCCTAGAATTTGGTGTGACACATGGGCCCGATGAAATATTTTAGAAGCAATTAATGTTAAGAAGCCACCACCCCGAGCACTATTTCGATCGACTTTGAATACCCGAAAATGTTTGAGTGAGAATGACCTAGCAGGAGTAAGCCGTTTCTTGCAGTAAAATTATGTCTGGGTCGAATTGTGAGGCAAAGGTTTGTAAATCGTGGAAAGAAGATGCGGCTGAACAGCAATTCCACTGGGGTAATTTTAACCCCGCCATGGTTACTGTAAAAACAGAGAGGCTATCACAGCCTCCTTTAACACATCGATTTTGTGCGGATTACTGGGGAACCTTTCTTGTTTTTGTTGTTTGGGAGGGCAGACTTCGATGGAGAGGAAGGAGCTTGACGCTTTTGGAAAAGATGTGCCATTTCGACGTCCGTAGTGCTAACGGTAGACAGGCTTGTATCCCCGGCACCATGTACAAGCACAGACGAAGACGCAGCAGGAATAGGAATAGGAGTCAGGGGAGAGACACCAGAGGGGCTATCTGAAGGACTAGTTCATGGAGCGGGAAGACGAACAGTTGAAGGAGCAAACTGACTGGAAATGACCTGGGAGATAGCTTCACTGAAGGTAGAGAACATACTATCCACAAGGCCCGCAAGCGCCTTCTCGACAGCGGAGACTTAGCAATGTTTCTGCCTCAGACCTAGATGACCTAGCAAGTCCCGCGTAAGAATGCCTTTTCCGGTCTAATTTTGAATAGGCGTCAGCTCTAGAGCACCTTCTCTGCTGGATGAGGTCCAGAACATTCTGTTCATCAGAACGTTTAGGACAGCCAGAATCATCAGCCGGATGAACGCCGCCACAGACTCCGCAACTGGGCCCCTCAGATGTGCAAAGGTCTGTGGAATGGCTATCCCCGCATAGTCGGCAACGCATCGCAGATTTGCAAGCTTTGCTGCTGTAACCAAAGCGCCAGCAATTTCTGCATTGCAAAGGACGAGTTGGTAGCGGGTCGACGCGGTACACTATGGGCCAAACCTTAAGCTCAGACGGGCACAATTATTCTGCAAAAGTTGCAATCACGGACTCTGTTGGCACACGTGAGCCATTCGCATCTCTGGTACAGTGGTACACTGATAACACGCCACCACCGGCGTCCTGAAAGTCCTCAAGTAAATGCTGAGGAGAGGCCGATGGGCCCACGCCAAGGATGATACGCTTTGTACATGCAAGTTGCTCTGGCATGAAGGGCTTAACTGGAAACGACGCGAAGGATGGGCAATGCAGCAACTCCGACACGCACATCCGAGGATCGGCACAGAATGGCCGCACCTCAGAGATCGCCAGGTGGCGGCTGGTAACAGCGTTCAGCTGCTCCTGGGTCAGTTTAGAGTTTTTCAGTTGTAGGGCTCCGTCTCCAATGGGTACAAGCGCCACTGGAATGCCACTGACGCAATTCCGTCCGAATGAACCCAGGGACAAACTATGGGCCGGAAGGCAGGCGAACCAGGGAGCAGGACCTCCGCCTGGGGAAGCTAAAGGTATAGCTTTCAGTCTAAGGGTACATTAAACCTAACTATCGTTTCAACAATGAAAAAGAAACAACACATGGCCAAAACCCCAACATCTGGAACGGCCTCGCCGTAAAGACTGAAGAGGGAGTCCAGAGGAAACAACAAGATCGAAGATAAGAACAGCAGCAGTCAAAGCAAACACCATAGCACAGCAGCCGACACCTCTGTCATTTCCGTTTCCGACGAGTTGTTTCGCGCGCATTTTCAACATGGCAGCAGACAAGTGCAAGCTACCTTAGTTCTTTCTGATGATGATCAGCGCCCCGAACTTGACGCCCGAAGGCACAGACAGCAGCAGCGGTTTACTTTCGTGCTGCAAGCTGCCCGTGTTGCGATGCAAGAACTATTCAACTGTTTTACTATTACAGAATATCAATTGCTCTTTTTGTACGAAGGTCGCAGAATAGCCGAGAGGAGGATCCGGGAATTGAGGGCTACGTACAAAACATAGTACCTCGGTACGCAGACGCGCAGTTCGAGGAGCATTTCCGGATGCTCCGAAGCACTTTCGAGGCAAAACGCACATTCGGTCTTGCTTCTTCAACATGGCAAGTACGAATGATACAAGGTCAACTGGGAGTCTGGGACCCTCCGGTACCTAGGGGTTCCTCTTCACCGAACTCGAAACAGTGGAGCCTACTAGGATTCACAGGTAATCTTCTCCATGAGGCGAAAAACCAAGGCTTGGATGGGTAAGGGCCTCTCAGTGTTTGCTCAGGCTCAAGTCTGCAACATTAACTGCAGCGGTGGCCTAGTGATTGAGCACACGCTTGGCATGCGGGAGGTGCGGTGTTCGATCCCCAGTGCCGCCGGGTACCCACCGGTGATACAATAAGTAAAAGCTTTCCCCTGGCCTGATGCTCCGCTTAATCAGGGTGAAATACTTGGGAAATGTGTCTTTGACCCCATATTGAGCAAAACAAAAATACCTTGTGCCATAGCACACTTTGGCCAAAGATGCCCCTGCGCCATTAAAATTCACTATCATCATCATGTTTGCAACACTTCTTTATTTGCAAAACTTGCCCATGTGCTGCAGGTTCTTTACTGTGTGAGGAAGAAAGTGCAGGTGATACACAGAATTTCTGCTACCTTCGTATGGCGTTCCCAATGGGAACCTATGCGGCGCGATAACCTATTTCTTTCTCTAGGGTATGGTGAAATAGGCCTTCTTCACTTATTCTCGCATCAGCTTGTTTCGCGTTTTTTTTTCTTTTTAATACTGACAAACCACCCTTTTTTAGTAGCTGTGCTTATTAGGAGTCTCAGTGCTGATTTGCCTTTCCTATTCGCACCGACTGGACACCCTCGTGAGGGGCCTTCATGGGGATTCCTTAAGGAGATTGCTGAAACCTTCAATTTCTTCACTGTGTGCTTTTCTTTCGACTACCTGTATAGCCTCTCCTGAAGACAGATGACTCAGGCACTTAGAGTATTTTTTTCCTGTACCGTTGTATCGGCAACCTTTTCTGGAGTTCCTTGACACCAGTGTTTTAAAATGTGTCAGGCGAATGTGCATTTCTTCTACGGCAAAAACGTTTTTCTTTAGACGGCACACATCCACGCTGCCTGTGAAGGCATGGCTTCATGCTAAGGAGATGCTTGCGCCATTGACCGTGAATTGCCGCCTGTGCAATACACCAGAGACAACTGACCATTGTTTTATTCAGCGCATTGATGATATGTTCTTCTGGGACATATTACAATGAGTAGTTAAGAAGGACATTGACATCACACCCTACAGTATCCGATTTTTTTTTTGCCTGTGGAGAAAAATTGTGTTGTGCCATATGACATATTTATGTTGCTGGGACTATTTAGTGTCTGGAGGAGCCGCATGATGGACCGCCACGCGGAATCACCACGCTCGTCGAAATCTTTGTTTCGTGAGCAGTGCGCTCTGGTACGGGGAGTATATGCTGCCCTGGAAAATCCGCCTACCTGGCTTCCCTATCTAGATGCAGACTTTTGATGTTTGAGAAGGTGGGGTCGTGCAGGGGCATGGTGGCCTGGTGTGTTGTGGCGTAAGCATGCTTAGATTTTTTCTTTTCGGCACTATTTTCATGCAATAAAAAAGAAGAACCATAGCGGAGGAGTGGTAGCGTCCCAGTCTCGAACGCAAAAGGCCCTGGTTCGATTCCCGGCTTACACTCCTTTTCTATCTATAGAGTTTGCGTGGATTTTTACGCAGCCCCCGAATATTCCCCACGCGCGGTGCTTACAACTACGACGCCGACGGCTTAACCAAACGAGCTGTATACGCTGTTGCGCAAGACGTCATGTTAAAGATTGTTTTTCTGCCGTATCTTACGAATAAGACAGGGAGTCTTCCAAGGCTTTCTGATATTCTCTAGATACTCCCTGTATGCTCCTGAATGGAAAGTGTTTCCGATATATGCACTCAAATGTATCCATGAATTTAATATAAGCCACGCTGGCATCGGTTATTCGAAAAAGGAAGGAACAATAATATGCACAGATATCACACTTGAATGATTCTAGGCGGTCGTTAGCCACGCATTGTACCAGATACGGTTCATGTTCAGCCTTTGTTGTCTTTCTTCGATAGGACATGAAAGCCGGGCAGTGATCTCCCTTCAGAAACCAGAGTACCAGCAAGCTCAACAGTCGTTTCAATGCTGTTAACAAACCGAGGCAAGAGGAAGCAGATGCCGTCAGACGTGTTGGTGTACGTCGTAATGCCTTTCACAAAGCCTGGACATGAACTGTATGTGCAAGTTCTATTGCGATTTTGGCAGTTTCCAAAAGATTTACATTGAAATGTCCCCCACAGATGAAACAGTAATTGTTGCAGCTCACATAACTCTGTAATCTGTCAGATCAACTCAGAAAACATGACGCATTGCCATTAGGAAACCTGTAAGCGACCGTCAATAGCTCCGAATCACGTTACAATGTTACCATTTCATAATTGCTGTTTGTAATGCTAAATAACATAAATATTCACCCCCCCCCCCCTGCGTTTATAGGATGTATTTAAAAAGTAGTTATCGTTCCCAGCAAGGTGCAGCCGATTGCTTGTATTGTGATACCAAGTTTCTGTTAGCATAAGAACTTTAAACTTAAAAGAGAAATGGTTTAAAGAGTTGCTTAGTACATCATCCTTGTTAAGTGCAGAGCTTGCAAAACTGGGGTCTTGAATTGTACGAAAAGGTTTATACAGTGAGGGAGAGCAAATTCACGGCAGTACTTCACCATTACTCGGAGAGACGGTGGGGGTGAACTTGGACAGGTCCCTTTCGCGACGGAATAATACAACTACATAGTTATCAGACTGCCTAGCATGGATTTTGCCATTGCTTGTCCTGACCGATTTCCATTTATGTTCGTGTTTCCTTTTCACTAACGTTCCTAATAGTTTCTTCACAGCTGGACAAATGTGTTCACTGATGTAGATTGGAGTCGTATCTTCAAGTCCTACATCATTTTTTGTGAACCTCATCTTCCTGGTATGGCATCGCGTTTAACTCGGGATTTAAACTAAACAACTATGTTAGTCTCGTCAGAGTTTCGAGTAGGTGTACGGTGGCAGGCCTCGATGTCGCTTTCTGCAATCGGTTCTCTGATAACCTCTCCGAGCATAGACACTGAGTCGCTAACACTTTCGCCATATTGTTTTATGACACCTCAAATCTATTAATTTGCATTTGGTGAATACTGCTATGCAAGAACTGGCCGCGATTCCAAGTCTGCATTTTTTGGTTTCTAGCTCAACACGTTTTTTCTTGAGCATTCACCGACTCTTCAGCTTCAAGTTTTTTCTTTAGATCCTCAGTGGATTCCTGAGAAAATTCGCTACTTTGGATTGTAGCACGATGCTCACTCAGTAGCGCACGGATCTCAATCCGCAGGTCACGTTCTGTCGTGTCCCTAAAAGCTTTCAGCTCCTGTATAAATTTCGCCCTTAGCTCTTCCTTTCGCTTTGCCAATTCTTTCGACATGATCAACAGTGAATAACAGTGTTAAAAAGGATTGTGATGCTAGGAATGAAAGAGAGAAAATACAGCGCGACAGAACAGTGCAGAAAAAAGGCTGAAGGAAAACAACAAAATATACTGCTGCTTGAAAGCAGCAAGGACAGCACACAACTGTTTGAAATAAAGCAGGCTTACACGAACTACCAGCAGTAGGAAAATAGCAGCCCTCAGCCGATGTCGACGAAGCTTCGTCGCTTCATCGACGACGACGCACCCGGGCACAGCCGCATATACACATGAATCATGCAAGTACAAGCACCTTGCCACCACCGTAGCTTTGTACTTTGCGATAAGTTGTTGCTAGTGCATATTTTTGCGTGTATTAGGTTGCTTAATTAAGTTTGAATGTATCAGATGTGGAGTTGATGCTGCCTATTTCCTACTCGAAGGAGCTGGGACCTTTCAGACATCGCGCGCCTGTTGTCCCAGCTACTCCTCGTACATCGCCGATGAAGGACAATAAATAATCAGAGAGAGAAAGCACTGCATATAACAACTTCACTTTGGTCGCTGAGGATGACAAAAGTGTTCAGATATTCGGAAAAATGTTAAAATTTAGACTACCAACACTGTTATGATGATGGATTTTTATGGTGCAAGGGCATCTGTGGAAAAAGAGCACCATGGCACAAGGTTGTTTCTTCTACTCAATGTGGCGTCAAATACCCAATTCCCAAGCATTTCATCCTAAATAAGCCGAGTACCGGACCAAGGGAAAGCTTGTACCCATTGTATCACCGGAGGGTGCTCGGAGGCACCGGGGATCGAACCCCGCACTTCCCGCATGCGAAGCGGATGCTCAACTACTTCGCCACCGCTGCGGTCAACATCAACGCTTTTGTATGATTTCGCGAAATGTAATGATCTTCCTGACACCATCGCATCCATCAACCCTTCCATGATCAACTGAGCAAATATTCTCACAAATGACATCGTAACTTCCAAAATCTTGTTTCGTCTGTCTCCTAACGCTCCTTTCTTTGGTTGCTATTTCGTGCTATTTGGTTGCTATTTGGTTTTTCGTGCGTTTTACGATGATTCACATTTCTATAAATGACAACTGCTTTTCTTTAGTTTTGCATTTGCCATTTGAATAGCATTTTCTGTTATGGCAATGCGTACCTTGCGCCTTTGTGTATGTTCTTACCTTTGAGTTTGCCGTTTAGTTCCTTTTCCTTGATGCCTTCTTTTCGCGTAGTAAATTGCTACTTGTTGCTCTTATGCATATGTCTTTCTTCGAACTCCTTGCTTAATGCAAAGGTTGGTTTCTGTAACCTATTTTGAATAAAGAAATAAATGCGTATATATATATTGTTTTTTTTGCTGTACATACAATAATTGCGGTGTGTATACAAAATAAATTACGTAGATTCTGACGCTATGATTTTTTTATTCTTTGGAACACCTTTACGCATTTCTTTGTTGCAGCGTTTCTTCCCGACGTATTTAAGTCATGGTTAACATTAAGTTAAACCGGTCGTGTACACTTCCAGATGTTGGAGGATTAATTCACTGATATGTTTTAATTCTGTATACACATATATGAGTGATGTGTGTTTCACAGTCATTTGGTGTATTCTCTACCAATATTTCCTTTATCACTGCAGCATGCCGTTGGACGTTGAATTACAAAATATTATGAGCTGCGCATACGGGGGTTCGATTGTGTTTTCATCACTAAATTAAGCGCTGTCTTTGTACGTCATGTTATAACGTATGCGCCTAGTCACGCCTTTTTTACACCTTTTGTCTGTGGTCCAGAGATCACTGGGATATTGAATGAAATTGTTCAGTAGATAACTTTGCTGCCACGTACGCAGCCTTTGGTTGGCACAAACCGAAAAGTTTAACTGCAATGTTCTTTTAGTTGGAACGCATCATTAACGCATGAACAGAGAACCAAAGGTATGTTCATCTTGAAACGCATGCTTGGTGTAGACTTGTGTTTGTGTGGAAGTAAGATTGGTTTCGCGCTTTCAGTCAAAGATCCACAAATATTCCTTGAACTTTGCCCCTTCAGCGCTGAGGATAAGATTGGTCTTAAGGGTCCCATGAGGAATAAGCTGTACAAAAATTATCGCCAAAGATCGCCATTTGCGCCCGAGCGATGTGCTGTGCATCAGGTCGCTCTCTGCCTTCGCAGGTGGCAAAGTTGAACGCTTCTTTCTGAACGGCTTTTAATGCGACAACGTTTAGGCTGTCGTCTCACAAAAAATTTCCGGCTTGTCTGTCACGAAATCCCCTGATTGGTCAAGAGCGTTCACGCAAACTTGTGACCTAATCACAACCTGCCCACCGGGTTGTGAGCTACCTGCCTTCCATGGCACGTGGCAAGTTCAATGCATTTGCCGCCTGCCTACCGTGGCGCTGCGCATGAGCCCTACGGGAGCGCGGGTCTCGCAGGCCCCACCGGTGGTTGTGCTTGCCGCTGTAGGGTCGTTCTTCAGGGGCATGCGGACGCGTCCTTGCGTCTCTGCCCACGGGCCGAACAATGGGGCATATGGCCGCATCCGCCCGGGTGGATCAGGTTGGTCATTTTTAACTTTCGGGCGCACGAGCGGATGCGACCGAGAAGTCGCATTGCAGCTATTGGCCGCGGTCCCGTGACGTCCTGTCTCCTCATTTTAACGCGTTATAAAGCGTTGAAGGCCTCGTTGTCCAGAAAATCCGGCGTCAGTGTTGTGAGCGAAAAATACGAGCGTGACTATGGCAGGTCGGCCACCAGGTCACGTGACAAGCTTACGGCGTCATCAGAAACTGTCCAATGGATAGTGAGAATACTGCCCATCGTGGCAGGTGGCAGTTAGCTTAATGATTGGTCGCTCGGGAAGTTCAACCTGCGCACCGGCACCGGCCACCGCAGTGCAGTGGCGCATAGCTTAACCGCTGCACCACTACGCCAGGAGGGGTATGAAGACTTCCAGGGATCTGAATGTAAGGTAGAAAATGACAATCTGCATATACGGCAATTAACACACTACGCTACCGCGTCATTCCCTTAAAGGAATTGGAATAAAGACACCTAATTTTGGTGGCATGTTTTTCCCTACAATGATGCGGACGACAATACTTCGTATGAATCACCGTGTGATACTCGCCTACTACCGCTGAATAGTGTAGAATCGATTTGTCATGCTGTTTCGGTTTCAACAGCCGAACGATGGCTGTGACGTCAAAAAATGCTTTTGTACGCGTGAAGCATGGAAAAACGTTCATATAATCTTTGCCTGCAGTGCTGACGCCAGCCTTCTTACGGAGCCGCGGAATGACAACGAATGTGAAAGCAGCGATTATAAGTGCATTAGATTCAGTGCTGGTTCACGGCACCAATCCTTAAAAAGTGCCGCTGCCAGCGTGGTGCAGAACCAGTTTCGTGGTGCAGGTGCAACGCGTCAGCAGTGACACACCTCACAGGAGCGTCAATTTTCAATCGAGCGCGAGCAGGCACGTTTTGTCGTCTACTCGCCGTGTAGGTGTTGAGTTCTCGCGTGCGTTGTTTTTTTTGGTACGGTTGCTTTCCTGCCTAACGGGGCTTGAGTCAGCTGTGGAGTAGCCCATGGTTGACGACGACAACATCGCACAGTTCCTTGTTATGGAGTAGTTCTACTCTTCCCGCAGTGAATACGAGGAAACCGACTTCATGCTGTCTTTTGCCGCAACTTGCTTGCACCGACGGCAGTCGAATTCCGAAGTGCTAAAAAAGCGTGGTTGCAAGCTAATTCAATTATGAATGCACGACTCTTCTGACACTAAGAGTGGCGTTCGAAGAACTTTCGGCGCGCTTCAAGGCTTCTGCCTATTTCCGACGCCTAGGGGAGGGCGTCCGGAAATCACCGCCGAGAATTAACCCGCATCACTCATCTAGCTCTTTATAAGCAGTGATAAAAAAACAGTCCTTCGGCATCACCAGAGGGTTTCACCGCTGCTTAGCGCTAGCCCCGCAGCGTCCCCGTAGGCGCAGCAGAATAGCCAGGCAGCGTCGAATCAGCAGCATCGGCCTGAATGCTTAACGCACCATGTATAGGTACCGGCGCCGGTTGTAGCAAAACACGCTCGGATTCGCCCTGCCCGCAGTTTGCCAACAACCCACACACCGTTGTTGCGCCGTGTTTTGCGCGAACTCGCACTCACACGAACGGCCTGTCACTATTAACACGGCAGCTACAGCTCAAAACACAGAAAGTTGCCTGCTGCCGCGTAGGCTTCAGCGCCATTTTCTCGCAGAATGACATCGGACCTGTCGACGACAGCGCAGACGTCCCTCAATTCACGTTCAATATTTACGAGCAAACATTTGTCGTCTGCTGAAAGCCGTCTGCACGCGCACAACTTTTTTGCACCTCATTGGCGGCTGGTGCCGTGGTTAATTGCACCAAAGCGGCACCACGGCTGCTTCATCGCGGACGGCGGTGCAGAGGGCGCTGTGAATCCAGGGCGAGGACGCAGTGTATAGAGATTGCTGAAAAGGAACGCAGGGCCCTATGGCTAGCATTTCTGGATATTAAGGGAGCCTACGACAACGTTATTCAAGAGTATCTGTGGGACATACTGGGCCCAATGGATGCGCTCGGCTGCCGGCCCGAAAGACACTGGTTCGATCCCAGCCGCGGCGGTCGAATTTCGATGAAGGCGAAATTTTAGAGGCCCGTGCGCTGTGCGATGTCAGTTCACGTTAAAGAACCCGCGGCGGTCGAATTTTCCGGAGCCCTTCACTACGGCGTCTCTCATAGCCTGAGTCTCTTTGGGACGTTAAAATCCCATAAAACCAAACCAAACCAAACCAAACCAATCCATCCATCCATCCATCCATCCATCCATCCATCCATCCATCCATCCATCCATCCATCCATCCATCCATCCATCCATCCATCCATCCATCCATCCATCCATCCATCCATCCGTCCGTCCGTCCGTCCGTCCGTCCGTCCGTCCGTCCGTCCGTCCGTCCGTCCGTCCGTCCGTCCGTCCGTCCATCCATCCATCCATCCATCCATCCATCCATCCATCCATCCATCCATCCATCCATCCATCCATCCATCCATCCATCCATCCATCCATCCATCCATCCATCCATCCATCCATCCATGGCTGGGCTGGGCTGGGCTAGGCATGGGATGGGCACCCTTCGAAGAAAGGGAAGCTCAGAGTAAAATACTACACGAAAAACGCTTGAGGAAATTGGACGATAACAGCTGGGCAGCTAAGGTATTAAATTACCAATACAGTATGGCAGACATGGGAATACAGAAAGAAAGAGCATTAAACTACAGGTTAAACGCGCGGAAAATAAAAAATTGAATAAATTCAATGGAAAAGAAGCATAGTGTAAAACTGTATCGATAATGGAAAAGGGAGATGAGGAAGGAAGCGTTATATGATAACTCAAGAGGCAGTGCCCTGCTCTCTGAAGCTAGGTCAGAGAGTCTAAGAACGCGCAGCTACACAAAGAAATTTAACGAAGATGATATATGTGCTGAGCGTGGTAAATCTGTAGAAACAATAGAACACCTCATACTAAAACGTGATGAAATTCATCCCGATGTTGATGCAAGCACAGTCACTCTTCCTGAGGCCCTAGGGTTTAGAGATAACAGTGATCATGTAAATAAATCTGCAGTGGATATTAGCAAATAAGTGATTGGAAGATTGGTGGCTCAAAAGCAGAGAGATGGCATAAGTTAAAAGTCTAGGAAGACGTATTTAAGGAAACTGGGAAATTTTAATATCGTACTTCTCAGTTCAGCAAAAATAAAGGGAACAAAGCTCATCCTGTTGGTAACTGCAGTCACCCCGTTTCAAAAGGGACGCTTCTACCTTCCATCCATCCATCCATTTCGTGCAGCGCATTATAAACCGGTGCAAGCGGTACAGTGAACCACAGCTGAATCGAATGCAACTTTATTATGTTCCTCGTGACCTGTTAGCACACGTTGACGGCACAGTCCCATCCGGTTCTTGAAACCGGTACCTAGACAGCACGAGAAAGAATTGTGATAATAAATTATTTAGCGATTGTAGGAGAATACCAGGTGGTAAATCGTTTGTAATAATGCCCTGCGCATCATTGCAAACAAAAAAACAGGCGCCCAGAAGTTAGATGTCTATACTCCTTTAAGGCGAGGCTAAAGCGTCCCCTCCAATTTTTTACCTGTGAAAGATGGCCTTTCGCGAAGGGGAGTGAGGAACCAGGCCTAGATATTAGTGACTATGCCGAGAAACATATAATAGTTACCACATGTAGCAATTACCAGTGCTGACAGCGACTTCGAACTTCGCCATGTGCAACAGGGCGAGCGACAATTCCCGCCAAGTGGTTTTGTCGCCGTGTCCACTGAGTTGACTGAGTGGCCTTCAAACCTACTCGAGACGTACCACACAGTGGCGGTGTCGCGAAGTGTGCATTTGGAGCCGTTTGTGATTGTTACAAGTGTTCTTTATTCCCGCCAGGATCCTCACTGGCACCAGCGAGAGGCAACACCCCACGGCGAAATTCCCGTGCTTCAGAGTAAGCTTCACAGCACAGTGACAAGTGCGAGTGTAGTTAAAGTGATTACGGTTGGAACGCGTGCTTTTTGCGTCAGTTGGAGAAGTCGCCTGCAAATATATTGTCACGTGCTGCGCATGGGCTCTGAGGAATAAAGAAGACGTGCGGCGGCTGGAAGTAGAAGAGGAAGTCAAGGATCCTGCCGCCGGCGCACCAGGCTCCTCTCGACCTGCCTTGTAAATATTATTTGTAAATAGAACCTGTAACAGTGTGGTGGAGGTGCTGAGTCGATCACCACGGATCCCTCTCGCAACCGCTGCAGCCGAAGAATCGCCGGATTGCCACCGTTGCCCGTGCAAATGCCCAAGGAAGCCGACGCACGACCGACCGGCGCCGCAACGCCCGCTTGGCACCACTACCGTGAGCCGCGGACGTTTTCCGGGAAGGCTGGCGAAGACGTGGATGATTGGCTCACCAATTACAAGCGGATGAGCAAATACAACGGCTGGGATGCCACTCTTCAGCTGGCCAATGTCGTCTTCTTTCTCGATGGCACCGCGCTAACTTGGTTCGAAAACCATGAGGCATTAATAACAAGTTGGGACCGCTTCATGGAAGAGCTCCGCAGCTGCTTCGGGGATACTGTTGCCAAACGAAAATGCGCTGAGCAGTCTTTGCTTCAGAGAGCGCAAGTGCCTGGAGAGACCTGCACGACTTACATAGAAGAGGTCTTGAAGCTGTGCAACGTCGTTAATCCCAGTATGTCCGACGAAGATCGCGTTGGTCATCTCCTCAAGGGCATCGCAGAGGACGTCTACAGCTTTCTTATTAGTAAAGAAAATTTAGACTCGCCCACGGATATCATCAAGCACTGCCGCACCTTTGAAGCTCTAAAACTGCGTCGAATTACTCCCAAGTTCGGTCGCCTGCCTAACGTCACCACCGTCGCCAGCGTGGATTTCCACGAGCCTGTGAATGCGGCGACTCTCCCTGACGTCATTCGTCAAATCGTGCGTGACGAACTCTCCCGGCATCAAGATCTTGCGCGCCGCAGTGAGGTCCCGTATGGGAGCTGTTCTCTGCAGGCGGCTCCCGCCTACCGCTCCTCCCCTTGGAGTTTGTCTGCCCAGGCCCCTACCAGTGCTACTCGCATTGATTACAGCGACGCTCCCCGGATCACCCGCCCCGGCCCCAGGGCGCCAGCTCATCCGCAACGCCACCTGCGGCAGCCGGAGTACGATGGTCGTTTCGACACTGGCTACGAGGAGTGTTATCCCGAGTGCCCCCCCGACCCACCACTTTGTTACCGCTGTGGTATGATCGGTCACATCTCTAGATTCTGCCGTCGCCGGGGCCAGTTTTCCCGCTCCCAGCGCCAATGGTCGAACCCTCGCCTGAGTTTCAATGCGCCTGTTCATGACCGTGTCTTCACATCGTCTCAGCGCCCATCCAGTTACGCGCCACCACGGCACGACTCCCCTGCCTCTGACCGAAGTCTGACTCCACCTTCGCACCGCTCTCGCCGCTCGCCTTCCCCCCAACGTCGTTCCCCACCGTCCCCGGGAAACTAGCGTGTGCGGCCGATGGAGGTGCGGTCGCCGGATCATCGATAGTGCCAATGCCTCTGCCCATTGTTATGTTAAGGAACCGCCTTGAAGTTTTAGTGGACGGTATTTGCGTCATGGCCTTAGTGGACACTGGTGCCACGGTGTCAGTAATGAGTTCAACTTTCAAGAACCGTCTGGGTCGTAAAATAATGTTCGCTTGGGATCGTGCTGTTATATTCCGGGGTGTAGGGGGAGAATCATTGGTTCCGATTGGTATTTGTTTTGTGAATGTAGTGATCGCTGGCCACATGTTCCGAACTGAATTCACGGTGCTCCCTCGTTCTACGCATGACATCATCCTCGGTATTGACTTTTTGCACCAGTGCGGCGCTACTCTCGACTTCCGCAGTGGTGGCATATCGTTAAGTCCTGGCCTTCGGTCAGCTCTCATAGAAGACTCGCCAGTGGTTGCCCAAGTGTTTTCTGTCTCTGAAGATACCGTCGTTCAAGCAATGGTTGCCATATTCGTTCCCGTTGTGTCCTCGAGCACGATTTCTGCTGCCTTCGATGCTGTGGTGGAACCTTGTTCCCTTAACTGTGCAAAGAAAAGTGTGCTAGTACCCCGCAGCGTCGTCCATGTGACCAAGGGCCATGCCACTCTTTGGACTGTCAATCATTCCAACGAACCTGCGGTATTGCCATGTGGTTTAAAACTTGCTGGCTTTGAAGAACGTTTTTCTGTACCAGTTGCCGCGATCACTGACAACGTGTCTCGTCCAACCAGACGCCGCGATCTGAGCGACTCTCAATTCCTAGCCATGGTCAACAAATCCCTACCCACTAGCGACCGCCAGGTACTAGTGGCCGTTCTTATGAAGCATGCGGACGTGTTTGACTTTGCTCGCGACCAACCACCGCCGATTCCAGCTTCCCGTACCCATCACATGATCAATACTGGATCTGCACAGCCGATTCGCCAGAAGCCATACCGCGTCTCGCCTTCCGAACGTCAGATAATCGATGAACAAGTCCGTGACATGTTGCACCGCGGCATCATTCAGGAATCTTCAAGCCCGTGGGCTGCTCCAGTGATCCTTGTCAAAAAAAAAGATGGCACTTGGCGATTTTGTGTCGACTACCGCCGGCTTAACACTGTCACAAAGAAGGATGTTTACCCGCTCCCGCGCGTTGATGATGCCATTGACTGCCTCCACTCAGCCTCCTACTTTTCCTCGGTGGATCTACGGTCCGGGTACTGGCAGATCCCGATGCACCCGCAAGACAAAGAGAAGACAGCATTCGTGACACCTGACGGGTTGTATGAATTTAATGTTATGCCTTTCGGCCTTTGCAACGCTCCTGCCACTTTTGAACGATTTATGGATACGATTTTACGTGGCCTGAAGTGGCAAGTTTGCATGTGTTATCTGGACGATGTTGTTATTTTTGGTAGGACCTTCGCCGAACATAACAGCCGCTTAGCCATTGTCCTAGACTGCATAGAGAGAGCGGGCCTCGTGCTGAACTCGAAGAAGTGTCGCTTCGGTGAACGCCAAATTACTGTGCTTGGTCATCTCGTTGACAAGGATGGCCTCAGACCCGACCCGCAGAAGGTTGAAGCTGTAAGCAGTGTCAAAGAACCCAAATCAGTTAAAGAGCTCAGGAGTTTCCTAGGACTTTGCTCATATTTTCGGCGTTTCGTTCCCAAGTTTTCTGATTTAGCCTACCCGCTTACAAGTCTCCTGCAGAAAGACACCCCTTTCCACTGGACTCCCGAATGCGACTCCGCGTTTCGGCAGCTCAAGTTTCTCCTCACCTCGCGGCCAATATTGCGTCATTTCTGCCCGACAGCACCGACTGAACTCCACACTGACGCCAGCGGCATCGGCGTGGGTGCTGTGCTTATCCAACACCATGAGGGCAATCAACCCGTTGTCGCTTATGCAAGTCGCACCCTCAGCAAGTCGGAACGCAATTACACTGTAACAGAGCAAGAGTGTCTCGCCGTTGTTTTCGGCGTACAACGGTTTCGTTCGTACCTTTATTGACGTGCTTTTACAGTCGTCACAGACCATCACTCTCTGTGCTGGCTGGTCAATCTACGCGACCCCTGCGGTCGGTTGGCCCGCTGGGCGTTACGCCTTCAAGAGTTTAACTTCAAAGTGTCTTACAAAAGTGGCCGCCAACACGCCGACGCAGATTGCCTCTCGCGACTGCCGCTCCCGGTTACTACTTCCGATGATGAAAACTTCGATGGCTATCTCGCTGCCGTTTCCCAAAAGTTTCCAGATCTTGGCACTTTCCAGATGGAACAACGCAAGGATCAGCACTTGGCGCCGCTTTTTGCCGAAGCCCGTGACCCGACATCCGCAAGCCCTTTCTGCGTTCGCGACGGTTTACTCTACAGAACGAATTACTCGCCTGGAGGTGCGCGCTTTCTCCTCGTCATTCCGGCTACTCTGTACTCCTCTGTTCTGCAGGCAATGCACGATGACGTCACGGCTGGGCACTTGGGGTTTGCCAGGACGCTTAACCGCATCAAGGAACGTTTTTACTGGCCAAAAATGCGTCACATGGTTCAGCGCTACGTGGCCACCTGCGTGCAGTGTCAGCGGTTCAAGCTTCCCACGACTTCTCCGCCTGGACGCCTGCATCCTTTGCCACCTCCAAGCACGCCATATGAACAAGTTGGACTCGATCTGCTCGGTCCGTTTCCCCGCTCGTCCAACGGTAACCGCTGGATTATAGTGTGCGTTGATCACCACACCCGTTACTGTGAGACCGCCGCCCTACCTTGCGCCACCGCTGCTGAGGTCTCGCTCTTCCTTCTTCGTGCTGTCATCCTCCGGCATGGACCTCCTCGAGTTGTTATCAGTGACCGCGGTCGCCAGTTTACGGCAGACGTTGTGGAAGAGCTTCTGCGTCTTAGTTCATGCCATTTTCGCCACTCGACGCCGTACCACCCCCAGACTAATGGACTGGTTGAACGTACCAATCGGACACTCACGACCATGCTGGCCATGTATGTCGATTCCCGCCATAAGAACTGGGACGACGTGCTTCCCTTCATTACATACGCCTATAACACGTCGAGGCATGAAATAACTGGTTACAGCCCATTCTTCCTTCTTTATGCCCGTCCGCCTCGAAGCTCCCTCGACAGCATCTTACCTTTCTCTCTCGACACCGAGCCTTCTATTGCCAACACTTTATGTCGCGCTGAAGAAGCCCGTCGGATTGCCCGGATACGCACCTTGGCATCACAGCATCGCTCTAAGCAGCGTTATGACCGCCGGCGCAAGGATGTCTCCTACCTCCCCGGTGACGTTGTATGGTTGTGGACGCCCCTACGCAAGCGTGGCTTATCAGAAAAGCTGCTATCCCACTACACAGGCCCGTTCATCGTTGTTGCTCGCCTCAATGACCTCAACTATGTCATCTCTCCCCAATCAACGCAAGGACGCCGCTCAAGGACAACCGAGGTCGTGCATGTCGCACGGCTGAAGCCATTCCACTCTCGGGACCCCGATTGATTGACTGGCCCAGAGGGCTTCGTCTGCGAACGGGAAATGTCACGTGCTGCGCATGGGCTCTGAGGAATAAAGAAGACGTGCGGCGGCTGGAAGTAGAAGAGGAAGTCAAGGATCCTGCCGCCGGCGCACCAGGCTCCTCTCGACCTGCCTTGTAAATATTATTTGTAAATAGAACCTGTAACAATATATTACGTTTGATAAGCTCACCACGAGCGCCTTAATTGTTTTCCGAATGCTGAAATGAACTTCAAGCTGTAAAGCTAGTAACATTCGTTTCGATGGTCGCAGTGATCGCGAGCGCAAGACGTTGCTCCTGGGACGTAGCCATCACTGATTTTGATCGTGGTTCGCGTGTACAGTGTTTAAGAACTGCCGCGAGTGCGACGTTACCTTTCTGAAAGTTGTGTTTTGCGTATGCGAAACGACCTCGGCTGCTGGGCGGTTGCGCTGTTTTCTGCCGCGACTACAGCAGCGTCGCCACCATTCTCTGGCTTGAGGCCTCATAAAGTTTATTTTGCGCTTATGGGTGGCCGGATAACGATAGTATGCCGGCGGCACTGTGTACAGTGCATGAAAACATCGATTAGCATGGCAGCTGTTACATCTGGAGTGTTTTTTTTTTTTGCTGGAAAAACAACGGTACGGAACAAGGACGACAGCAAAGAACAGACAGCGCCACCCCTTCAGGATCCAATTCTAGTAGTGTTGTCCTCGTTCCTTAGTGCAGTTTCACTTTGTTGCTTTGCCACCAATTAGCCCTACATTACTCTCTGTTGAAGCCCTGTGGCATTTATCCAGGGCAACAGCCGGACAAAGGGCAGGAAGCTGTGTGTATGTATACATACACCATGTGTCTCAGTGGAGGTGAACCAAAATTTTTGAAAATAGGCTTTTAAATCGAAAGCAGTTCTTGGCTCATGAGTGGCGTCACCGGAAGCTGTGGACGGAATTTGTGGACAGAACATTTCCGCACTAACTGGTGGACAGAGCTTGTCCGCATAACTGAATCAAAATAATGAAAAGAAAATGGCGGCGCAGATGGGAACCGAACCCAGGTCTTCAGCGTGCGAGACGGGAATGCTTTTACTCCACCATGACGGGTTTTTTTTATTGCATGGAAGTACACCCACCCTCACAGGCTTGAAGTCCAACTTAACCAGGTCCCATCTCGTAACCTATCATACACAGTCACACCAGCATCCAGCTCTCATTTTGTCTGCAGATCAAAATTCCGGGATACGCACGCATGTGTCGAGGTAAGGGAGTCATGCAGGAGGTCGATCCTACGCAGCATATACCCCCCCGAACCATAGCATACTGCTCTATGAACAGAGACATAGATCGCCGCTCTTACCGCCGCGTTTATCAGTCGTGCGGCTCTTCCACAGGCTGAACAGTCCTATGAGCACTAAAAGATCTCATGGAACCTTAGGATCTTCCATTGTAGGCAAAACTCTTATAGTATAGGGCGTAAACCCAATGTCATTTTTGACAGTCCGCTGAAGAATGTCCCGAAAAAACACGGCATCACGACAAAACACAAAGCAATAATCAATAGTTTCTAGCTGCTGACACAGGCGACAGTTCACGGACCATGGCACAAAATTCACTATTTCACGAAGCCACGTTTTGACAGGTAAGGTTGACGTGTGAAGTTTAAAAAAGAATGTCTTTGTGGCCACTGGAACACACTATCCTTGGACCACTTTAACACACTGTTTTCTAGAAAGGAGCGTAAGGCTGTCGATACATCGGTACAGGAAACGACGTCTCAACCAGAATTTTTGTCATGTCTCTTCTGGATAGACTGTACAGGAATTCTGAGGAAAACCGTACATTGAGGAAATAGAATGTGTCGCCGACTTTTTTAAGAAAACCCCACAAAGGACCCTCACTCCCATTACCAGTGGGCGCAAAGAGAATGGGCAAATGAGCACTTAATTTTCTGTTAAACAGAGCTAAGATGAAGGGATGGTTGGCTGTTTTAAAAACGAAAAACCTCGAAACAGGCTGATAAACAAACAATTGCTGAAGACCAGCTCCACCAGCCTCCAGAGAGAGGAACAAATTATCTCGAAGCATATGTTCCCATTGAGAGCGCCACACAAAAGAAGCAAGAATTCTATCCATTGCCTGTACTTTTTTCTTCGCACGGTGCGACACCTGCATGGCAATCTAGTATCGAAACCAAGAAGATCCCATCCAAGGCTAGGTTTGCCGCCTGACTAGATCTGAGAGTCCCAATGAGGCCCACAATTGTGATACTGCAGCAAGAGAACCCCCAAATACTGTAAATCTTCGGAGTCTATACTGACGACGCCAAAAAAGCTTGGTTTCGTACCAAAGTGACCTACCCAGAGCTGCTTTGATTTATCAATGCTAAGAGACGCACTCAAAGAATCACAAAACTGTTCAGTTATACGCAAAACCTCGAGCACACTATATCAGAACAGAAAAGGGCAACGTCATCAGCATTGCCAAAATCTTAATTTCACATTGAAATAGTGAAAAGCCACGAATTTATAATACTGCGACATAGGGGTTCGAGATATAGAGGGCATAACAAAGGCGATAGCGAGCAGCCTTGTCGAACAGATGTTGCAAGTGGGATAGGTTTGGCAAACTTTTGATTAACAATCAGTCCGGTAGTGGCTGCTTTATAACATAGTTCTCTGCCTTTAAGCAAGATATCACCAATATTTGCACTCTCTAATACAGCACACAGAAAATCATGATACACCTTATCAAAAGCTTTTTCCAGATCATTCTGAATAAGAGTCACTTGAGAGACCTCACCTGACACCGTCTCTAACAAGGAACGTTCTATATGGATATGATTTTGAATACTAAGTACGGCCTTTGATTCCGCACACTTGGTGCAGCCCTAATAAATCTATTTCCACTAGTTGCAGTCTAGAAAAAGGATCTTAGCAAATACCTTATACTCCAGGCTGCATAAGGATATCGGACGATACCCTTCAACAGCTTTCGACCGATCTGCGTCTGTGCTTTTCGGGATTAGTATGGTGTGGCCAGTGTAAAATGCCCATGTCATAAGTAGCTTCACTGAAAACTTCCAACAATGTAGGTGCTAAGTTAGACAAAAAAGCTTTATAGAACTCAATATTTAGGCCGTCCGGGCCACGGGTCTTTTTACCTCGTAGAGAAGAAATGGCCGATTTGAGCGCATCTAAGATCCCTCAATTACTGCACGCTGCTGGTCTTCAAGACAAGGAAATGCTTCTTTGAAGTGGCTGAAATTGAACCCACTGATCGGGTTACTATTGCCTATTCAAAATTACAGCGCGAAAAAACGGAGACGAAGGCAAGACAAAGGACAAGCGCTGGCTCTCAACTGTATCACCAGCGTTAACACGAACTCGCACGCCTAGCTATTGTGCTAAATTACTACTACCACCAAAGAGCCGCATATTATATTTAAAGAGAGCCCCAGGAATACCTGGCGTGTCAGTGTGTGTATCACCACCACAACGAATTTGTAAAACCTCCTTAGAAAGAGCAGCCTGCCATTAATTATTAGACGCGCGGCGCGACGGTTGTTCATTAACGAACCTCCGTGTTCGCGACCTAATCAAGGCACCCTTATATTTTTCTGCGCTAAACTGTTGTAACTTCACTTTAATATTGTTGATACCAGCAAGATGCGATCCCGGAACAATTCTTTCCAACTCAGGCTATTCGTTAAAGTGCGCTTCAGTTCAAGAACGTGAAGGCGCTTCAAGAATGTGATCCATGATGATGCTTCAATAGCAAGATTCTTAAACTCTTTTTTAAGGACATCTAACTTTTGAAAGGCTCACACATCGGCACGTGTACACTTATCTTTGAAGCATGAAGCTACAGCACGCTGAAAAATTTCATCTTAGAGGAGAGAATTATTTGGCTTCCATAGCTCCTACCGCGGTTGCGAAGGTGCCGAGTACACCTTCCCATCTTCCTATCTGTACAGAAACCATGCAGTGGTCGCTGAAAAATATCGGCCTCACCCAGTATCCATGCACAATAGGTACTGTGCCAGCAGAAACGTAAATCCTGTCAAGTCGAGCATTGTAAGAGGATTGGAAATGCGTGAAAAATATACTATCACTTTTTAGTCGGACAGCGTCAACAAGGCCGTGCTCACAAACTAAGTCGGTGAGGACAGCATAACTGGGGTCATAACGTCCGTGATATACTGATCGATCGTCATTGTTACAAACAGAATTGAAATCTCCCAGCAGTAAAATTTCCCGATCCGCGTGCGCAGGAGATTTGCCAATGACAAAACAAAAACACTTTTTTATCTTGCTACTTTACAGGCGTATACGCACAAATAATTCGCCTCTGCTGACCCGAAATGGCGAGGTCCCAATATATGAGGCGCCCCTCATCCTCAATGCAATACGGCAGGTCAGCCTTATCCAGTGTATTGCTAAAAAAAAGCACGCACCCTCCAGACAAGCCCTTCGAACGGCTTATGATTATGTCGTGGTACAAGAATCTTAAGAGCAGTTTTTGTATCCTCATCTGTAGCGAGCTTAGTTTCCTGAATTGCAGCTACATGTACGCTACAGTTTTGAAATAGGTTCTTTAACTGGCACTGCCACCGTCGATTTCGCAGGCCTCTAACGTAGCGACCTTAAAAGCTGTGACCACCGCCATTTTTTGTGTATACGTTATTGAACTCCATCCGCCGAGGCGGGGTGCACCGCCAGCGAATTGGCTGCCTTTCGGGCTGTCATTGCCCTTTTTTTACAAGCCACTCGGATCTCTACTGACACCGGGCTCGTCATCCGCGGGACGCTTCAGAGGCGCGCTGCAGTCCATGGAGACGTCTGAGGCTTCCGGCAATGAGGTCGAGAGCACCACATCGCTCGAAGGTCGACGAGCTTCTGTATTGAAACTCTATTCTCACAAGTCACTATCGAAACATGGCTCATTTGATATTGCACGATGCAAACAGTATCACGAACGTCTATAACACGGGTGAGGGTATCCCTGAAGTGAGGAGCTCGGTACGGACGGCATTCAGGTCACCATGCAAAAATACAGTGTTCAACACTACATTACCGGACGGCAGACGAGGAAGCACAATTTTGTATGTGTCCATGATGTTTTCAGAAGTTGCAACTCCTCGGCCAAAAGCCGATGCCAATGAAACGTGGCCGTTCCACCACTTTGGTTCAACGTTCGAAATTGAATAAAGGTGAGTCTAGTGAATGCACAGGCGTCTCAGGAACATATCTTCGAGATATGTACTTACTCGTGCATAAGTAATTGCGAGCATCTAAATTACAGATGAACGTTTCCGGTAAATCCTCTCCGTGCTCGGAGTGCAGTCGTAGCGCGATCATGCGGCGCCCACTGAACTCCCCCTTCTCGCAATGTACGGTGCTGGTCCAGGCGAGATGACGGAGGCGAGACGGCGGACGCGCATGAAGGGGAAGGAGGTGCAGTTAGAGAAATGCTTTTGCATTACTGCACCTAAGCAGACTTATGTACACCCCTGGAATTTTTGCAGGTATGAAAGCATCTTCTGCGGCACAATAATACCTGTGTTGGCGGACAACAGAAAACATGTAAATAATGCTAACTATTTAGCCGTTCGACAAATTTCTGATGATTAACTTTTTAACGATAACAGTTAGGATACTAGTTGCCACTAGACACTTGTAACCGGTCTTAGGAATAGCCATACCAGTTTCTAGGATTTCAAAAACACGATTACCCTCGGCGCTGTGGATCGACAAATTTTGGCTTTTCTAAAGTATAGCTTCGTGCACTAGAAAGGTTGCTTTGCCTGCATGCTTTTTGAAAGCGCGAGTATTTTCGTACGATGTAGCCAAATTTTACTGAGCCAGCATAATCTCGTCTTCGAAATTCTAAAACTGATATGGCTATTACTATCAACGGGCTACAAGTCTAACTGAAACCACTAGCCTAAATATTATAGTTAAAAAGCTCATTACCAAAAATTAGTTAAGTGGCAAACTAGTTAACAATATACATGTTTTGTGATGTCTGCTAACGCAGGCTTTATTGCCGAAAAGCCGCCTTATATATATATATATATATATATATATATATATATATATATATATATATATATATATATATATATATATATATATATATATATATATATATATATATATATATATATATATATATATATATATGAGCCGCCGCGGTGGCTGAGTGGTTATGGCGCTCGGCTGCCGGCCCGAAAGACGCGGGCTCGATCCCGGCCGCGGCCGTCGAATTTCGATGGAGGCGAAATTCTAGAGGCCCGTGTGCTGTGCGATGTCAGTGCACGTAAAAGAACCCCGGCTGGTCGAAATTTCCGGAGCCCTTCACTACGGCGTCCCTCATAATCTGAGTCGCTTTGGGACGTTAAATCCCCCATAAACCATAAACCACACACACGCACGCACGCGCACACACACACACACACACACACACACACACACACACACACACACACACACACACACACATATATATATATATATATATATATATATATATATATATATATATATATATATATATATATATATATATATATAATGTAGCGGATGAAATGGCTTTAATACTGGTGAAAGCTCGGTGGATGAAAGCTGGTCGCCGACGGCCCAGAGCCCAGATAAGACTGTGCGCGCCTCTCTCCTCTTCTTCCTCGAACTCCGCGGCGTAACAATTTCCCCGGGTGCAGATGATTCTCGTCCCCGAGAAAGTTAGGTATATCGGTGATGGCAGCGCTTCAAGCGAGCCACATGAACAACTTGTGTGTTGCGCGAACGGCGTTTATCCGTCGTCAGTTTGGCGACGACTTAATTCATGTCAGTCAGTTGGTCCAACACGACGAAGGGGCCATCGTACTTGTACAGGAACTTCTCACACAACCCTCTTTTGTGGATTGGCGTCCACAGCCAGACAAAGTCTCCTGGAGAGTAAGTCATGGCACGATGACGCAGGTCGTAATGTTCTTTCGAACGTCGTTGCGAGGCCAGGGTACGTAAACGGGCTATACGACGGGCTTCTTCGGCACGGCATAGTCTCTGGCCAACCGACTCGTTTTCGTTGGGGGAAAACGGGAAGATCGTGTCGAGAAAAACGCGGGGAGTTCTGGCATAAAGCAAATCAAAGGGAGAATATCCGGTGACGTCATGATTGGCAGTGTTGTAAGCGTACGTCACATATGGCAGCACTGCGTCCCAGTTTCGATGATCAGACGAGACGTACATGGACAACATTATCGTCAGAGTGCGGTTGGTGCGTTCGGTAAGACCGTTGGTCAGCGGGTGGTAGGGTGTGGAGTGTCGGTAGTCCGATCCACAAAGCCGGAGCATTTCTTCCACGACATCAGCAGTAAATTGCTTTCCACGATCACTTATTATAACACGGGGTGCGCCATGGCGAAGAATAACAGTGTGTAGGAGAAACGTCGAAATAGCATCAGCCTTTGCGGTAACGAGAGCGGCGGTTTCCACGTATCTGGTGAGATAGTCTACACACACAATCACCCAGCGGCGTCCCTCAAAAGACTTTGGGAAAGGACCTAGAAGGTCAATTCCAACTTTTTCAAAAGGGGAAGTGGGTGGTTTGACGGGCTGCAAAGGACCGGCCGGCGGGATGGTTCGTGGCTTAAATCGTTGGCATTCTTCACATGTTGCAACGTACTGCTTGGTGCTCTTATAAACTTGCGGTCAATAAAAACGCTGGCGAAGTCGGTGCAGAGGGTGATAGAAACCTAGATGTCCAGATGTGATGTCATCGTGCATAGCGTGCAAAACTTGCCGACGGAGACTTCTCGGAACGACCAAAAGCAGGGCAGCACCATCAACGGAGTAGTTCTTGAACAAAATGCCATCTTTGACAGTAAAGGGCGTTGAATCTACTCCTCCTTTTGCCGCTGCTATAAAGGGATGCAGTGAGTGGTCGCGACGTTACTCGCGCCGAAAGGTCGCCTCACTGGGGAAGGTCGGCGCGAGCGAGGCTAAACACCCGTCGAAACAGTCTTCATCGGCGACTGAAGTCGGCATTGGGTGGCGGGACAAGCAGTCTGCATCAGCGTGACGGCGGCCACTTTTGTACGAGACAGCAAAGTTATATTCTTGCAAGCGCAGTGCCCAGCGCGACAGACGACCAGATGGATCGTGAAGTCCGATGAGCCAGCATAGAGAATGATGGTCTGTGACAATAGTGATGTGGCGTCCATATAAGTAGGGTCGGAACTTGTGCACAGCTAACACAACTGCGAGACACTCCAATTCGGTGACAGTGTAGTTACGCTCACATTTCGTTAACGTGCGGCTGGCGTAGGCAACAACGTTCTCAGCCCCACTATGCAGCTGGACAAGTACTGCCCCAAGACAGACGCCGCTGGCGTCAGTGCGAACCTCCGTCACAGCATAAGGGTCGAAGTGCCACAGGAGGGGTGCTGACGGGAGAGAGGAGATGGAACGAGGACTCGCACTCAGGGGTCCACACAAACTGCGAATCCTTATGCAGAAGAGATGTGAGGGGGTGGGCAATTTGCGCAAAGCCAGCAATGAAACGACGAAAATAAGAAGAGAGTCCCAGGAAGCTCCGAAGGCTTTTTAGGGTGCGTGGAGTTTCGAAATCGCGGACTGCAGCGATCTTCTGCGGATCGGGCCTGATGCCATCCTTGTCGATGAGGAAGCCAAGAACTAGAGCTTGCCGACCCCCAAAATGGCACTTCTTAGAGTTCAAAATAAGTCCCGCTTTTCCGATGCATTCGAGAACAACACGCAGTCTGGCATTGTGCTCCTGGAAGGTCTTGCCGAAAATGACATCATCCTGATAACACATGCATATTTCCATTTTAACCCGCGAAGGATAGAGTCCATAAAGCGCTCGAATGTCGCGGGGGCGTTGCACAAACCAAACGGCATCACATTAAATTCGTACAAGCCATCTGGGGTTACGAAAGCTGTCTTCTCACGGTAGGATGGATGCAGGGGAATTTGCCAATAGCCAGATCGCAAATCAACGGAAGAGAAATATGACGCGGAATGCAGACAATCGACGGCGTCTTCAATGCGAGGCTGAATTCGAGCAAGTCATCGAGTATGGTGACAAGATTGCTACTTGAATTTGCCGGCTAAACCTGAAGAAAGAGCGAACTGAACAAGCAAGCAAAGACAAGGAAATCCGATTTCAAGCTACAGTTGGTAGCGTTTCCGCGGCTCAAAGAATCAAATTACCGAAACTGGAACCAACAAAATTCGATGGCAAAAGGAAAAACTGGCAGCTATTCTGGGAACAATTCGAGGTGGCAGTCCACAAAAATACGGAACTTTCTAACATCGCGACCGCCTGAATTACTTGAAGACGCTGCTGACCGGAGAGGCCGAGTCTGCAATTGCCGGACTGCAGGCATCAGGTGATTGCTACAGCGACGCGGTCGACATCTTGCGACAATGATTCGCAAACCCTGAAGCATTGGTTCAGGATCATATGCAGGGCCTAATCGACGTTAAACCGGTGTTCTCTGCAAGGAATGTGCGAGCCTTGAGAGGGCTTTACGATGAGATACAGGTTCACATGCGGGGGCTGAACGCTCTGGGCATCGAGGACGATGGCTACCAGGCGATGCTGTATCCTATCCTTCTCCACGCTCTCCCGAAAGAATTAATCTTGGACTATCATCGTTCACATGCTGAGAACCAAGAGGAAGCGACGCCACCGGTGGTCGACGATTCAGGTTCAACGACATCGTCGTCGGACAGCTCACAGCTGACGCCACTGCCTTCCCTGCTCAGATTCTTCCGCTTCGAGCTAGAAAGCCACGAGAGGACTCTAGAAGACCGGCCCGACGACGCACATGGTAAGCCTGCTTCTCACTTTGATGGGCACAAGGCACGAATTCATCGAGGGCACGCTCGCCCTTCTTCGGCCTCAGCCCTGCACGACGCAGCCATTTGCATGCAATGTGTGTTCGGCGACTCAAAGAGACATGAGAGCCAAGAATGCGAGTCGAAGATGACAGTAAACGAAAGGAATGCAGTCCTCACAGCGAAAGGCGGATGCTTTCGTTGAACGAAGCATGGACACCGTTCGAAGCAATGCAAGGTTAAACTCAGTTGCAAGAGATGTAAACGCAGACATGCGACAGTGATGTGCGAACCTACTGTCAACGAAGCCAAGAACGCACGGTCGGCCAAAGAAGGGGTACAGCCAGTAAGCCTGCATGCCTCAGGAGCAGAAAAGGACCCTACTCGCCGCACAGTCCTAATGCCTACCATTACACCGTTGAACAAAGGGACTAAGGCAAGAAAGATTTCTCGAGTTCTCTTCGATAGCGGCAGTCAGAGAACATTATAACAGAAGACTGCTCCAGGAAACTAGGGTGCAAATTGCTCGGGACTGAGTTACTGTCGGTGGGAGTATTTGGGGGAGGGCAGACCAGACGCACATTCAGGCGAGTTGAAGTCTGCCTCTTCTGACGAGACGACCCAAAAGCGCAGTACAAAATCGAAGCCCTAGAAACACCTTCCATATGTGAACAGAGTATCCCCTGTCCCAACGAACTGATCAGAGAAACACTTCGAGAGCTGATGCTTCCTTTGGGTGATGATTCGGCTCTTAACGACAACACACCGATTGATGTGCTGATTGGCTCCGATCAGTATTGGGAATGCATCACTGGGAAGGTGAGAAAGCTGCCCAACAAACTGACTGCCGTCGAGACGGTATTTGGATGGGCAGTTCAGGGCCAAGTTCTGTCCAAATGTCAAGGGACAGTTTGCACACATACTATTTTTATGAGAACGACCGTGGCTGATCGAGAAACCGCTCCGATTCTAAAGAGGTTCTGGGAGTTGGAAAACACTAGTGCATCAGACACATCGACCGCAAATTCAGACTCCTAAGCCCTGGAAGTTTTCTCTAAAAATATCAAGAAGATCCACGACCGCTACGAAGAAAAGCTTCCTTGGAAAGACGAAGTGGAAATGTCTGACAACCGCGGATTAGCGGAGAATCCCCTTCGGTATTTAACGAAGCGGTTAAGCAGGAACCGCAGTCTCATGAGAGATTATGACTCCGAAATGCGGCGCTTAACTGACGAAGGCATAGCAGAGAGGGCAACAGACGCACTTTTCCGGCGACTGTCAGCGAGTGTATTACATGCCCCATCAACCCGTACTACGGCAAAGCAGCACGACTACCAAACTGAGGATAGTTTTCGATGCCTCATCACACAGTGCTCAGGCTAAATCCCTGAACGAAAACCTCGATTGGGGGCCGAATTTAAATCGTGACCTCGTTCGGCTCTTGCTGAACTTTCGGCGACATAAGGTCGCGCTCGTCGCTGATGTCGAAAAGGCTTTTCTTCAAATAAGTGTAGCGCCAGAGGACCGCGATGCGCTAAGATTTCTATGGTTCGTCGAGAGCCCCGTAGAAGGCAGGCCATTGCCAGAGGTCAGAGGCTTCAGAATGACCAGAATACCCTTCGGAACCACATCGAGCCCGTTTCTCCTGGCAGCAACGCTTCAGAACCACCTTGAAACAATGAAGCATGAATTTCCAGCAACGACAGATGTATTGAAAAGCTGCATTTATGTGGATGATCAGCTTTGCGGCGCACAGGACGATGATGAAGGAGCGAAGATATACGACGAGGCAAGTCGTATCTTTCGGGCTGCTTCAATGCGCCTGCACAAATGGGGTTCTAACAGCACAAAGATGAACGAACTGTTTTGTCAGGAGATCCCCGATGAAATGCCCCTTGGACAACCGGCTAATTTGCTGAAAGTGCTAGGTTTAAGTTGGAAACCAAGGGAAGACCAACGGACATTTTCTCCCGACTCTGTCATTGAATTTTCAAAGGCGCAAAAGAATACCAAGCGATTTGTCCTACAAAAACCCGCGAGGCTCTACGACCCCCTGGGAATTCTATCGCCGTATACATTGAGAGCGAAACAGCTGTTTCAGGAGATTTGGAAGGAAAACATCGCATGGGATCAGCCACTTCCAGATAATCTCCTAAGGCAGTGGATCAAGTGGTGCGAAGAATTACGTTCGCTACATGAGGTCACCATCCCAGGAAGGTATGAAGCCAACGCCAAAGGGAACCCACAGAGTCGAACTTTGCACGTGCTCGCAGATGTCAGCCCGAAGGCTTACGGCGCAGTGGTCTACCTCTGTACCGAGAATTCTACAGGAGAAAGAACTTCCGTCTTCATGCTGTCCAAATGTCGTGTCGCCCCCTTGAAAGCGGTCACCTTGGCAAGGCTAGAACTATTGGCAGCATTACTCGCGTCGAGACTCTACCAGTTCTTGAGGTCGAATCTTGATATTTTAGTTTTACAAGGTTTTCCTCTGGACCGATTCTATGATCACACTGAGCTGGATTCGAGGAAACGCAGCACGGTGGAAGCAATTTGTCAGGAACCGGGTCGCGGAAATCCAACAAAAATGCGAGACCGCGACGTGGCGATTTTGCCCCGGAAAATCGAATGCGGCTGACCTCATGACCAGGGGATTGACAAGCACTCAAATGAAGACCAGCGAGCTACGGTGGAACGGGCCGCAGTGAATAACAGGTAGAGCTGACGTATGGCCGGTTGAATTACAACAAGGCGACTTCACGGTTGAAGAACTGGAGCAGAAATGGAGGTCGGTGTCTTAACTTCCACCGGCGATAAAGAAGATGAGTTGCTGGATCTGGAAGATTTTAGCTCTGCATCTAGAGTGAACCGAGTAACAGCTTGGATTTTCCGGTTCGTGCGAAATCTGCGATCTTCTGACAGGATCTCGGGCCCTTTGACTGCTGCAGAAATAGATCATGCGAAAGGATTTTGGGTGAGAAGGGTTCAGAAGTCGGCATTTTTTGCGGAACTGGAAAGCACAAAGAAACGCAGCAGCATCCCAAACGACTCCGCCTTAAAAGAATTCGCCCTGTGGACAGATGAAAATGGCCTACTGAGGATAAAAGGGCGAATATACTCCACAGAGACGACACTCGACGAACGACACCCGATTGTGCTCCCCAAGAGGCATCGCTACACAGCGCTGCTGGTGCGCCAAGCACATCGACAGCTGCTTCACGCAGGTGCAAGAGACACACTTGTGCAATTACGAGACAAGTACTGGATTGCGCAGGGGCGTCAGCTTGTGAAAAGTGTTGTTAGATCGTGTGTGGTATGTAAGCGGCACAGTGCCTCGCACTTCGACGCAGCAACAGGGCTCCTTCCACCTGACCGGAAGTCCCAAGCTGACCCGTTTCAGGTCGTGGGCCTCGACTTTGCCGGTCTTCTCCTGGTGAGGGAGAATAGCGAACCGTGAAATCGTACATCGTGCTGTTTACGTGCGCTGTGACGCGGGCGGTGCATCTTGAGCTTGTGGCAGACATGTGCACAGAGCGATTCTTACAGGCATTCCGTCGTTTTGTGTCGCGCAGAGGCTTGTGCCGAACCATTTGCTCTGACAACGCTTTTTCGTTCAAACGAGCCTCAAAAGATATGGGCATTTTGTGGAAGCTCCTGCGACACCTTGAAACTCAGAACCGTTTTACCAACTCCGGCATAGAATGGAAATTTATAGCGGAGCGCGCACCGTGGTGGGGCGGATTCTACGAGAGGCTGGTCCGTAGCGTGAAAATCGCGCTGAGAAAAATGGTCGGACGTCAATGCCTAGACACCATTGAGCAGTCAACAATCCTGGCTGAGGTTGAGGCAGAAATAAATTCTAGGCCCTCCACCTACACATATGAGGACCCTAAAGACGGTGCGCCGCTCACACCGTCCAGTTTCCTGACGGTAAGACGCTTGACGGCGCTGCATTCGCCTGAAACTCGAGCCATCGAGGCGTCCACCGCTTCGCTCCGGGCGCTCTGGAAGAAGCGAGGGCGAATGCTGAATCTTTTCTGGCAGACATGGCGGCGAGAATACTTGGGGCAGCTACGCTCGGCCTTTGCCTCTAAACAACCCAAAGCCGTGACTCCCCGAGTCGGAGAGGTTGTTTTGGTTCGAGAGAATCAACCGCGACTGCTCTGGAGAACAGGAGTTATCGTTGCCGTGATTCCTGGGCGAGACGGCAAGGTTCGTTCTTGTGAGGTCAGGATGCCGCAGGGGAAGACTTTGCGACGCCCTGTTCAGTTACTGTACCCATTAGAGTTTGCAGAAACGTAGAATGAGCAAGCTCATTTGGCGGGGCAGTGTTGAAACTTCGTTTTCTTTTCGTGTTTAACCCCTGTGTGTCCTTTGTATGTGATTTTCTTAAATACGCTTCATGAGACGAAACCCAGACACCGCTCGCTTGTTTATGGCCGGCGGCGGCTTCCCTCGAGCGACGGGACTCTGGAAACCTGAGGGAGAGGTCCAAAGGTTGAGACCAGCAGAGAGTTCCTCCGTCTGTAGGGGCAAGGAAAAAGGGTAGAACGAGCGGGGAGACCCAACAATGAGCATGTAATTTTTCGAGCTCTTGCTCCCCTCCTAACGAACAGTTTGATTGTTTCGTGTTTCTTGCAATAAACGAAGTTACATAAACGATAACAGTCTACTGTCATTAGAAACGAAAACTAAATCAGTTAGTTTTCTACAGCAATGCTTGATTTGGGAATCGCCGATTACTACTGTACTTATTGCTGTGCTTGGGAAATTTCAGGATATGCTCTTCGCCGTGACTTTATCAGGTGCCATGATAACAGTATAACGGATACGAAATTCTTCACGGCCACTGATTAAAAATATAGTAGGTTGGGGAACGAATTTATTCAACGTTTCGACCAGGGACTGGTCTTTGTCAAGAATGAACATACAGTGCATGGAAGCGTCTTCTTATTGCATGGGACACAGAGGGCTTAAAAAGAAAAGAAATAAAGAAAAAAGGGGAAGAGGAAGAGGAGAGCGGAACACAGCACAGACACCTACCACTTGTTAGGGAGGAAATGCGCCACGTCGCCAAGGCATGAACTAGCTGCACACACACGAGGTGTAAGAGGGAGGCCGGGCTGGGTTGGCACGCGGTTACTTCGAAAAGAAAAAAAGAAGGAAAGGAAGAAAAGCAATAACAAATAAAGAAAAAAACTGGTGGGGGCTTTTCGTGGAGCGGTGCAACCGGGAGGAATGCAGGTTTAACCACCTTCTGCGCAACTACTGCTGGCGCACGAGGGACGTGTTCTACATGACCATGGGCTCCAATGGATCCCAACCGGCCGGGTTTTTGCTGCGTCGCCCTTATGACAGGCCACCTGCAACTCATCATCCTACAAGACTCGGCACGGAGCCAGGCACAGTGGCTGGACGACGCTTCGTGCGAACCAGCGGGCAAGACCACGAACAGATGTCCGACTCCGGACCTTCCGCCTCCGCCTCCGCCGCCGCCAACCGCGGAGCGCCGCTACGACCGGCGTAGCAGGTCATACTCGGACGTTGCCCGTCAGGGTGCTTCAAATTGACGTCATTGTGAGCTCCCAGGTGAACCATGCAAATCTGAACTTTCCAGAACGTTTTTAAAATGTCGCAAAATTATTGAGAAAAGAATAAGGTATGGCCACCATGTTAGTACTTTAACATCATATAAGAGACAAAATGTTGCCCAAACGGCTTAGAAATTTATGTGAAACCAGCTGTGTCGGAACTATCACCCAGCCACGTGGCAAAATGGCGGGATATTTTGAGGGATGCATATATGCAGCTTTTGGATGTTGTAATAGAGCACTATGAATCTTGCCTGCACAGCTTGCTGAAACAGGAAAAAGAATTGTTTGAATGTAATTACCTTACCGACCACGAGTTGCGCACTTTGAAACGCTTCGAAGCAGAAAAAAGTAGCCTTTTATTTGCCAAAAAACGAAACCAACTCAGGCGGGATGGTAATAGTATTCCTTCCGAGAGTCCAGAAATAATTAACATACCCGTAGACTCTGTTCACCGTGAACATGCTTATGTTGGTAAGCAAACATCCGAGAGTGCTTCTATAGTTAATCTTTCAGATGTAAACCTCTCCAGCGAAGAGCATAGTGTCTTATGGAAAGGCCTGAGCTTTTGCCCGGCAAACGGAAACATAAATGATATGCAGTTTTATAAAGACTTGGATAATTTTGCCCGTCGCCAAAGGCTTCGAGAGTACTATGATAATAACTCTGAGACCAGAGACGCTGGGCCATCTCTTCCATCGAGCACTGGACTCCGCCTCCACAGCGAGATAAATATCTCGATCTCTACATAAAAGCTGCGCACAATGACATCCTGTCGGATTACAAAAGGCGCTCGTATTGCCGAAAAAATATTCCGCACAAAGAAGAAATTGCTTTAAAATCCCTCGCCACGCGTTCCGACATAGTTATAAAGCCCGCGGACAAAGGTGGAGCAATTGTCGTGATGAATATCGTAGACTACAAGAATGAGGCACAGCGGCAGTTAAGCAACGAATCTTTCTACAAACACGTAGCCTCTGACCCAACCACGCATTTCAAACAAGTGGTCCAAACCACTCTCGAAGACCTCGTAAAGGGTTAAAAATTAACTGATAAAATCGCAAAGTCTTTGCTACCATTGTCACCCATCCCCGGGAGGTTCTATCTCTTGCCAAAAATACACAAAGAAAATAATCCGGGGCGACCAAATATTTCTGGAATAGGAACTGCTTCAGAAAGCATTTCCAGTTTTGTCGAGAGCTTAATCAGAGGAATACCACGAACTTTTCCCTCGTTTGTCGAAGACGCAACTCATTTTCTTTGAGACATAATTGATCTGTTCATTCCAGAAAAGAGCATACTCGTTACCCTCGATGTTGTGTCCTTATACACCAAGATACTCACTCGGATGGGATCAGAGCAGTCGTTAACGGTTACAGAAATTCCCAAGTTGAAAGCCTAATCGACGGCACTACTCTTGAAGCGCTGCTGCATTTGGTGCTGGAAATGAATAACTGAATTTGACGGCGACCACTATGTGCAAATTAGTGGCACATCAATGGGCACTAAAGTAGGTCCTTATTATGCCAATATATCCATGGCCATTCCCGAAACCGAATTCCTTTAGAGCTGCCTCTTCAGGCCTCTTTTTTATAGGATGTTTATAGATGACATATTGCCACACTACTAACTCCTCTAGTGGCACCGTACAGCGGCTAAACTGCATTTCCTGGCAGTTGGCAAGCCTTGAGCCATCTCCGGGCCAGATGCTTCGTCTTCATCATCTCTCGTGCTGCCTGTCGTCTTGCGCGTCTAAGTAAAGCAAGTAATCCAGCCCTGCTGTCGTCAACCGTTTCTCGGTGACATATTTGGTGGAGCAGCTGGGTAACGGCCCATGTATGCTGACCTCTAGGACACCTTTGACGTCAGCTCTCAACGCGTGGCTACAACACCAGTTCACAAGGCGAGCCGCCGCCTACAACCCGAGTTCGACCAACTGACAACACTGGTAAGGGCCATGACATCCACCGCGGCTAGCCAGACAAGTCAGCACTCCGGGAATGCCCCGCCATTTGTCCTTCACGCACCTCGGTCGCCGCCACCGTTCCAAGGGGACAGGTTCGAGGACGTTGAAGACTGGTTGGCCAGCTTTGACCGAGTGGCGGGTTTCAATGAGTGGGACGGCGAGCGCAAGCTGCGCAACGTCTACTTTGCGCTGCAGGACTCGGCCAAAACGTGGTTCGAGAAACGCGAAACTTCCTTTACCACCTGGGAGGTTTTTCGTCGAGAGCTGCTGGCGACATTTACCAGCAACGAAAGAAAAGAGAAGGCTGAAATCGCCCTGCGCTCGAGATCATAGCAGCCGAACGAGTGCGTCGCGATGTTCATCGAGGACATGACGCGACTATTCAATCGGGCCGACCCTGCTATGCCCGAAGCCCAGAAGGTACGCCACTTACTGCGTGGCGTAAAAGAGCAGCTGTTTACCGGACTGGTCCATGACCCGCCACGAACAGTGTCCGACTTCACCAAGGAAGCAATGGGTATCGAGCGCTCTCTGCAGGAACGGGGCGCCCACTACGGACGTCAGGCTACAGTAGCAGCCGCTTCCCAGTCCCAGTACGCGCCTACGTCGCTGCCTCCGAGGAGCTTCGGGAGCTTGTAAGAAGCGTTGTGCGCGAGGAACTGGCGAAAATTCGCTTTGAAGCTCCACAGGTCCGCGTCGCTGCCGTAACGGACGTGGTCCGCGATGAAATCCGACGAGTTGTGCAGCCACCCCCAGCTCCACAGCCGGCGCCCTCCGTTATGACGTACAGCGAGGCGCTACGAAGGCCCGGGCCAGCGATGCAAGCCTTTTCCCCATTGCTCCTGTGCCATACCTGCAGGAGCCAATCGCAGCAGCACCCTCCGTGCCGCAGGAGTTCAAGCCCCCCGTGAGCAAAGCGCACGTTTGGCGTACGCCAAACAATCGGCCGCTCTGTTACCACTGCGGAGAGCCCGGCCACATCCTCCGCCACTGCCCCTACCACAAAATGCGTTTAAGGGGGTTTTCACCTGACGCACCTCGACCACGCTACAGTGAAAGACCACGGGATATCGAACAGTACTTCGCTGTTAACCTTTCAATCTTCGTCCTCGCAGCGACGCCAGTCCCGATCGCCATCCCCAAGGTGGTTCTCTTCGCCCGGCCGCCCGTCGTCCTCTGGCCAGTTCAGAGGTACGTCCTCACGTCGCGAAAACTGAAGACAGCGTCCTCCGGGGGTAGGGCTGCCGCTACTGGACCGAGTCAAGAGCCTCCACCCGACGATTTGCCGCGACGCTCCGACCGACGACGACCTGACCCGACGACCTCGACGACGCGCTGCGACCGACTGGCCTCCGCCGAAATTTCGGTATCCGCCGACAACCACGACGTTACCGCACTCGTGGATACCGGCGCCGATTTTTCGGTAATGAGCAGACGGTTAGCCAGGGCCTTGAGGAAGATTCTGACCCTTGGTCTGGGCCGCAGATCCGGACAGCTGGTGGCCACGTGGTAACTCCAATCGGTATCTGCACTTCACCAATCCAGATCCACTGTGTTACTTTCCCTGGTTGCTTTGCTGTGTTACCCGAGTGCTCCAAAGACCTCATACTCGGTTTGGATTTACTTCAGGAGTACGGTGCCGTTATCAACCTCCAGGAGCTAAAGGTGTCGTTTTCCATCCAAGGCCCTGTCGACGACGATACCGAGCCACGCAGGGCTACGTTATGCGTCTGTGACGACCACGTTTTGATCCCATCAAGATCCAGCTTGTTTGTTACTGTAGATTGCGATAACAGTACCGAAATTCGTGGCATCGCTGGAACCAACATGTCGCTGCTCCTTGGTCGGCAAGTATGTGTTGCGACTGCTTTGCCTCGACCTCCAAGGTTAGGCAGACACCGCTCACAAAGCACCGAATTATAGTTGACGCCAACCAATGGCCGTTATGTCAGCCGCCTTACCGGATCTCTTCGAAGGAGCGCGATGCCATTCGCCGCCAAGTTCAAGAAATGCTCAAGGACGACGTGATGCAGCCGTCGACGAGCCCGTGGACGTCACCTGTTGTTCAAGTGGCAAAGATGGAGCCCTGCGGTTCTGCGTTCATTACAGACGTTTAAACAAAGACACTAAAACAAATATGTTTATCCTCTCCCGCGTATTGATGACGCCCTGGACCTGCTGCGCCACGCCAAGTACTTCTCATCGCAAGATTTGCGAAGCTGCTATTGGCAAATCGAGGTGGACGAACGGGACCGGAAAAAGACCGCCTTTATTACACCGGACGGTCTGTACGAATTCCGGGTGCTCCCTTTCGGCCTGTGCTCGGCTCCTGCAACTTTCCAGAGGATGATGGACACCGTTCTTGCCGATCTCAAATGGCAGTCCTGTCTCGTGTACTTGGATGACGTTGTCATCTTCTCTGACACGTTCGAAGAGCACCTGAGACGCCTGCGCGCTGTGTTCGAAGCAATTCGGTCGGCCGGTCTTTCCCTGAACCCCGACAAGTGCCACTTCGCTTTCGAAGAGTTGAAGTTTGTGGGCCACATCGTGAGTGCTAAAAAGGTTAGCTCCGACCCCGATAAGACAGCCGCCATGGCTGCTTTTCCTGTGCCCACCGATAAGCGAAGCGTGCGCCGCTTTCTTGGTCTCTGCGCCTATTATCGGCGTTTTGTGCAGAACTTCTCCCAGGTCGCTGAGCCCCTCACCCGCTTGACGAAAGATTCCGAACCGTTCTTTTGGGGCCTGGAACAGCAGAAGGCTTTTGAAGACCTCCGAACTCGTCTCCAAAGTACGCCAATCCTTGGACACTTCGACGAGTCAGCCGACACTGAACTACACACAGACGCCAGCAACATCGGCCTCGGTGCGGTCCTTGTGCAGAGGCAGGATGGTCTCGAACGCGTAATCGCATACGCAAGCCGCACCTTGTCACGATCTGAGGCGAACTATTCCACCACCAAAAAAGAATGCCTGGCCATTGTGTGGGCAGTATCCAAATTCACCCGTACCTATATGGCCGCCCTTTCAGGGTCGTCAGCGGCCACCACTCGCTGTGTTGGCTGGCGAACCTCAAAGATCCCTCGGGACGGCTTGCACGCTGGAGCCTTCGACTTCAGGAATTCGATGTCGCCATCGTCTATAAGTCTGGTAGGAAGCACAGTGATGCCGACTGTTTGTCTCGTGCTCCTATCGAGGACAACCGAGCTGAACCCGACGATGATTCTGTTTTTCTTGGCGCCATCTCCACGTCCATTCTCATTCAACACCAAAGGGACGACAGCTAACTACGGCCTCTCATTGAGTATCTAGAAGGAAGTGCTCAGTCTCCCCGCGAATATTTTCGCGCGGGCTGTCGTCGTTCTGTTGACGTGACGGCGTCCTGGACAAGAAAAACTACGGTCCAACAGAAGCTGTCTATCTACTCGTCGTGCCTACGGCCCTTCGTGACAAAGTCCTGCAGGCGAGCCATGATGACCCATCTGCTGGTCACCTGGGTTTTTGTCGAACTTTGGCACGAATATGGCAAAAATACTACTGGCCCAGGGTTGCTGCAGTTGTGAAGCTGTACGTAAGAAGTTGCCGCGAGTGCCAGCGTCGCAAGACGCCGCCGACTAAGCCAGCCGGCCTACTCCAGCCTATTGTTCCGCCTCACGTCCTCTTCCACCAAGTTTGCATGTACATACTCGGTCCATTTCCGGAGTCCTCGCTGGGTAACAACTACATTGTGGTCGCTACCGACTACCTCAGCCGATACTGTGAGACTATAAACCTCTTCCCCGTGGTACTGCTGACGAAATTGCGAACTTTTTCATTCAAAACTTTGTGCTTCGTCCCGGTGCACCCACCATCGTTTTAACTGACAGGGGAACAGCGTTCACCTCGGCCCTTACGCCGGAGGTTATGCGCCTAAGCGGCACCAGTCACCGCAAAACAACCGCTTACCACCCTCAAACCAACGGCCTCACCCAACAGCTCAACAAGACGATCGCCGACATGATTTCTATGTATGTCGACGCAGACCACCGGAACTGGGACGCCATACTCCCTTACGTCACCTTTGCCTATAATACTGCGCTCCAGGAAACGACACGCTTCACTCCATTTCGTTTAGTACATGGTCGCGAAGCCACAACCATGCTGGATGCAGTGCTGCTTCCAGCTAGCGCTACCCCCTCTGTTATGGGTGCTGCCCAATTTGTTCGTTATGCTGAGGCCGCCCGCCAACTCGCTTGACAGCGCATACGGCACCAGCAATTTCTCGACGCTCGGCGCTACAACCTCCGCCACTGAAATGTGCGTTACCTGCCCGGCGAACAAGTCTGGGTGTGGAGCCCAATCCGCATGCGGGGACGCTCTGAGAAGCTTCTACGCAGATACTTTGGCCCCTACGAGGTGCTCCGCCAGCTCAGTCAAGTTACCTACGAAGTTCTCCCCCAAGGAACAGTTCGCTCTTCTAGACGGCCGACTTCCGAAATTGTCCACGTCGCTCGGATGAAACCGTTCCACGCCCGCTAGCCCCTCGCGCGTGTCCACACTACACGCCAGACACGTGCGACTACCCTTGTGAACCTGCCTACAATTGCTACTACACCGAGTCGGTGTCTTCACGGGAGGGGGAGCAATGCCACACTACTAACTCCTCTAGTGGCGCCATACAGCGGCTAAACTGCATCTCCTGGCAGTTGGCAAGCCTTGAGCCATCTCGGGGCTAGATGCTTCGTCTTCATCATCTCTCGTGCTGCCTGCTGCCTTGCGCGTCCCAACGTCTTGCGCGTCAAAGTAAAGCAAGTAACCCAGCCCTGCTTTCGGCAAGCGTTTCTCGGTGACAATATTTCTTATTTGGTGCCATGGTGAAGAAGAGCTACTCAAATTCATCACTAACTTCGATAATGCTCACAAAAGCATCTCGTTTTCCCACTCCTACTCTACCTCCATGATCAGCTTTCTTGACGTCCAACTTCAGATCTCGAAAAACCAGCTTGTCACCTCAGTGTTTAGGAAGCCCACAAACAAGCACCAATACTTGAATATTGAGAATAGCCACGTAAAACATTGCAAAAAAGGAATACCATATAGCCAGGCTCTAAGATTTAAACGCAACTGCTCTCGTGAAGAGCACTTCGATTCAAGCTGTGAGGCACTCCGCAATGATTTGGTCCGACAGCTCTTCCCAAAGCCCATCATCGACGATGCCCTTAAAAAAGCTGCATCGCAAGACCGCCGTAAAATGAAATACCACCAAGCCTGCGCAGACAAACTTCCCAACTAATCTGATAATAACCTACTCGCCATAAGCACCGAATGTTAATGCCATTCACAAAAAGCATAACCTTCTCCTTCAGAGTGACAAAATGAAGCGCCTGCTTCCCGAGCCACCCCGCGTTCTATACCGGAGGGCAAGAAATATCAAAGATGCCGTAACCTCCTCGAAAGCAGACAACGGTGAAGTGTCAGGGTGCAACCCTTGCAATAAACCGCGCTGTAAGCTCTGTCCGGTGATCATTGCGGTCACAGAAGTTCGTAGCAAAGCGTCATCTTTCTCATTAAAATTCGAGGACACTTCAACTGTGACACCAGCAACGTTGTCTACCTTCTCGAATGCGGTGTGTGCCGTGCGCAGTACATTGGGCAAACTGAAACTCCTTTCCGATTGAGAATGAATAACGACAGAGCACACATACGATCACCACCAGATCTGCCTTTTTCAAGACACGTAACCACAAAAGGCCACCCATTTGGAAGCTTCAAGGCCACCATTCTGCAATCTGGCTTCCAGACACATTACGACAGGGAAGCCTGTGAATCATGCCTAATATTTAATTTTAGCATTTTGTCTGGTGGCATTAATGAGAGTGCTGGCAAACTGCCCTGCCTTTCAGGCTAAATCTTCCTGCGATGCTTTTGCTCTCTGTTTTTCTTGGGCATTATTTTGCAACCAAACGGTTGTTCCTTAAATCTACTATGGTGACTTTTTTTATAATACATTCTTCTATGTTTCACAGTTTAACTTCCTGTCGAGGTATTGAAATTCATCTTGTGGTTAAACGCTGTCTAATTATCTGAGGCTCGTGTCCCCCACACGTGTATTCATCCTACTATTATTATTGTTGTGTTTATTTATTTATTTGTTTATTTATTTATTTATTTATTTATTTATTTATTTATTTATTTATTTATTTATTATAGATACCTCAAGGGCCCTTGAGGGCTTTACATGAGGGGTGTTTTTCCTGGCTGCTGCATTTTAGTCAACACTTGCTTTTTAACACACTTTTTATTCACACTAGTGTATTTGCGTTCATTTCTGCCTTTTATGATTCGGCTTGTCATCTGTATCTATCCTATTATTGGTGTGTTGTTGTGAGCACTAATCTCTGGGATGCAATTCCGTTCATCGGGCACTTTCTAACACTCTGGCGCTGTCTTTTCGTGGGCTTCTATGGTTTCCTGCATATCTTCTGCTCAAAGATGCTTCAGCAGGGACATATTTGTGTGTGTGTCTGGTGTGTTCTTGTCTCCTGTTTTTTCTGTTTTTTCTCTTTCTCTCAGCCATTGCTCTGCAGTTTTCTCTGCGTATTATTTCTTTTTTGCTTTCCTGTAAGCAAGCCTTTCCATGTGGTCCTCATATGGAAACCTCATCTGGTTTTAGCGGCTCACGCATCAACATGTGGGCAGTCGCAGCCTGAGCCGCCTCCTTGGGCCATCATTTGGAGCCGCAGGGGGCCGCACAAACGCGTCCAGAGGCGTACAGACGCCCACAATTGGCGGACACTTTCCTTCTTTTGGTAAGCCCACACCACGTTTTTTATTTATTTTTAATTGCTTTTCTCTCTATTTTTTTTCGAAGTAACCGCGTGCCAAACCAGCCCGGCCTCCTTCTTACACCTCGTGTGTGTGCAGCGAGTTCATGCGTACGCGACGTGGCGCCTTTCTTTCCTAACATGTGGTAGGTGTCTGTGCTGTGTTCCGCTCTCCCCTTCCTTTTTTTCTTTACTTCTTTTCTTTTAGGCCTTCTGTGTCCCATGCTATAAGAAGACGCTTCCATGCACTGTATGATCATTTTTGACAAAGACCAGTCCCTGGTCGAAATGTTGAATAAATTCGTTACGTTTTTCTATATATATATATATATATATATATATATATATATACATATATATATATATATATATATATATATATATATATATATATATATATATATATATATATATATATATATATATATATATATATATAGCAGGGAGTTCTAGCGAGCAAGAAGACGAAAAAACCTCTAGCCCCTCGAGAGCGCAAGGCATGGCAAATCCCATCTAAATCTGTTCGGCCGCGGTATGGCGCCACTGGATTGATTGGGACTGTGGCATTACTCCCTCTCCCTGAAGGGCAACGACTCGGTGCCGCAACAATGAGAAGCACGAAGACAAGGGACGGCGCATGTGTCCGGCGGCTGGTGTGGACAGGCCTGAAGTGCTAGCGGGCGTGGTACGGCTTCATCCGTGCGACATGGACGACTTCGGGGGTCGGCCGTCTAGAGGGCGAACTGTACCCTGGTGAAGAACTTCATAGTTCACCTCACTGACTTGGCGGAGAACCTCGTAGGGGCCAAAATATCGGCGTAGAAGCTTTTCAGTGCGCCCACGCATGCGTATTGGGCTCCAAACCCAGACTTGTTCGCCGGGCTGGTAACTAACAGCTCGGTGGCGGAGGTTATAGCGGCGAGCATCGATAGCTTGCTGGTGCCGGATGCGCTGTCGGGCGAGTTGGCGGGCGGCCTTGGCGTGACGAACGAATTGGGTAGCACCCATAACAGATGAGGTACTACTAGTCGGGAGCAACATGGCGTCCAGCATGGTTGTGGCTTCGCGACCATGCACTAAAGGAAATGGAGTAAGCGTGTCGTTTCTAGTAGAGCAGTGTGATAGGCAAATGTGACGTAAGGGAGTATGGCGTCCCAGTTGCGGTGGTCTGCGTCAACATACATGGATATCATGTCGGCGATCGTCTTGTTGAGCCGTTCGGTAAGGCCGTTCGTTTGAGGGTGGTAAGCGGTTGTCTTGCGGTGACTGGTGCCACTCAGGCGCATAACCTCCTGCGTAAGGGCCGAGGTGAAGGCCGTTCCTCTGTCAGTTAAAACGATGGTGGGTGCACCGTGACGAAGCACAATATTTTGAACGAAAAAGTTCGCAATTTCGTCAGCAGTACCACGGGGAAGAGCTTTAGTTTCACAGTACCGGCTGAGGTAGTCGGTGGCGACCACAATGCAGCGGTTACCAAGCGAGGACTCCGGAAATGGGCCCAGTAAGTCCATGCCGACTTGGTGGAAGGGGACTTGTGGCGGATCAATAGGCTGCAGTAGTCCGGCTGGCTTGGTCGGCGGCACCTTGCGACGTTGACACTGGCGGCAAGTTCTGACGTAATGCTGGACAATTGCAGCAACCCTGGGCCAGTAGTACTTTTGGCGTATCCGCGCCAAAGTGCGGGAACAACCCAGGTGACCAGAAGATGGGTCATCATGGCACGCCTGCAGGACTTCGTCGCGCAAGGCCGCAGGTACGACGAGCAGATACGCAGCTTCCGTCGGGTTGTAGTTTTTCTTATACAGAACGCCATCGCCCGAGCAGAATGACGACATTTCACGTGAGAAGATTCGCGGGGGTGACGCAGCGCTTCCTTCAAGATACTCAATGAGAGGCCGTAGTTCACTGTCGCCCCTTTGGTATTGAGTGAGGACGGACGTGGAGATGGCTCCGAGAAAAATAGAATCGTCGTCGGGATCAGCTCGGTTGTCCTCGATAGGAGCACGAGAAAGACAGTTGGCATCACTGTGCTTCCTTCCGGACTTATAAACGATGGTGACAACGAACTCTTGAAGTCGAAGGTTCCAGCGTGTAGCCGTCCCGAGGGATCTTTGAGGTTCGCCAGCCAACACAGCGAGTGGTGGTCACTGACGACCCTGAAAGGGCGGCCATATAAGTACGGGCGAAATTTGGTCACTGCCCACACAATGGGCAGGCATTCTTTTTCGGTGGTGGAATAGCTTGCCTCAGATCGTGACAAGATGCGGCTTGCGTATGCGATTACGCGTTCGAGACCATCCTGCCACTGCACAAGGACCGCACCGAGGCTGATGTTGCTGGCGTCTGTGTGCAGTTCAGTGGCGGCTGACTCGTCGAAGTGTCCAAGGATTGGCGTACTTTGGAGACGAGTTCGGAGGTCTTCAAAAGCCTTCTGCTGTTCCAGGCCCCAGAAGAACGGTTCGAAATCTTTCGTCAAGCTGGTGAGGGGCTCAGCGACCTGGGAGAAGTTCTGCACAAAACGCCGATAATAGGCGCAGAGACCAAGAAAGCGGCGCACGCTTCGCTTATCGGTGGGCACAGGAAAAGCAGCCATGGCGGCTGTCTTATCGGGGTCGGAGCTAACCTTTTTAGCACTCACGATGTGGCCCACAAACTTCAACTCTTCGAAAGCGAAGTGGCACTTGTCGGGGTTCAGGGAAAGACCGGCCGACCGAATTGCTTCGAACACAGCGCGCAGGCGTCCCAGGTGCTCTTCAAACGTATCAGAGATAATAATAATAATAATAATAATAATAATAATAATAATAATAATAATAATAATAATAATAAAAATAATAATAATAATAATTGGTTTTGGGGGGAAAGGAAATGGCGCAGTGTCTGTCTCATATATCGTTGGACACCTGAACCGCGCCGTAAGGGAAGGGATAAAGGAGGGAGTGAAAGAAGAAAGGAAGAAGAGGTGCCATAGTGGAGGGCTCCGGAATAATTTCGACCACCTGGGGATCTCTAACGTGCACTGACATCGCACAGCACACGGGCGCCTTAGCGTTTTTCCTCCATGAAAACGCAGCCGCCGCGGTCGGGTTCCAACCCGGGAACTCCGGATCAGTATTCGAGCGCCCTAACCACTGAGAGAAGATGACAACGTCACCAAGTACACGAGACAGGACTGCCATTTCAGATCGGCAAGAACGGTATCCATCATCCACTGGAAGGTTGCAGGAGCGTGGGAACAGGCCGAAAGGGAGCACCCGGAATTCGTACAGACCGTCCGGTATAATAAAGGTGGTCTTTTCCTGGTCGCGTTCGTCCACCTCGATTTGCCAATAGCGGCTGCGTAAATCTAGCGATGAGAAGTACTTTGAGTGGCGCAGCCGATCCAGGGAGTCATCAATTCGCGGAAGAGGATAAACATATTTGTTTTAGTGTCTTTGTTTAAACGTCGGTAATCAACGCTGAGCCGTAGGGTTCTATCTTTCTTTGCTACTAAAACAACAGGCGACGCCCACGGGCTACTCGACGGCTGTATCACGTCGTCCTGGAGCATTTCTTGAACTTGGCGGCGAATGGCATCACGCTCCTTTGAAGAGATCCGGTAAGGCGGCTGACATAACGGTCGCTGGTTGGCGTCGACTATAATTCGGTGCTTAGTGAGCGGTGTCTGCCTAACCTTAGAGGTCGAGACGAAGCAGTCACAGAAAGACTGGATAACGCTTTCGAGGCAGCGCTTCGGGTTCACGTCAGTTTTTATGGGAGTGGTCGGTGCCTCCACTGATGCCGAGGCTTCGGACAAAGCGTGCTGTCCCGCGAATTCACCGAGTTCTTCGAAATACGCAATAACTGTTCTGCCAGGCAAGCACTGAGGTTCACAGCCAAGATTGGTTACCAAAAGCTCGGTTCGGCCATTGTTGAGCTCGACAATTCCGCGAGCAACACAGACTTGCCGACCAAGGAGCAGCGACATGTTGGTTTCAGCGATGCCACGAGTACTAGTGATGTCGCAATCTACGGTAACAAACATGCTAGCTCTTGACGGGATTAATACGTGGTCGTCAAAGGCGCGTAACTTATTCCCGCGTGGCTTGGGATCGCCGTCAACAGGGGCTTGATTGGAAAATTACACGACCAGCTCCTGAAGGTTGATGACAGCACCGTACTCCCGAAGGAAATCCAAACCAAGTATCAGGTCTTTGGAGCACTCCGGTAGCACAGCAAAGCAACCAGGGAAAGTAGCCCCGCGTATCTGGATTCGTGGCGTGCAGACGCCAAATGGCGTAACCACATGGCCGCCGGCGGTGCGGATCTGGGGTCCAGACCAAGGGGTCAGCAGCTTTCTGAGAGCCGTAGCTAGCCGACTGCTCATTACAGAAAAGTCAGCGCCGGTATCCACAAGTGCGGTCATATCACGATTATCAGCGATTACTGGTATTTCGGCAGACGCTAGTCGGTCGCAACACGTCGTTGTCATTGAGGTCGTCGGGTGAGGTCGTCGTCGGTGGGATCGTAGCCGCGAATCGTCGGGTGGAGGCTCTTGACTTGATCCAATAGCGGCGGCCCTACCCCCGGGGGACGCCGTCTTCAGTTTTACCGATGTGGGGATGCGCCTCTGAACTGGCTAGAAAAAGACGGGCGGATCGGCGAGGCAAACCGCCTTGGGGATGGCGAATGGGACTGGCGTCGCCGCGAGGTCGTTGGCTGCACGTTATCGGACAGATACTGCTTGATGTCCCGCGGCCGTTCTCCGTAGCGTGGTCGAGGTGCGTCAGGTGAAAACCCCCTTAAGCCCATTCTGCGGTAGGGGCAGTGGCGGAGGATGTGGCCGGGCTCCCCACAGTGGTAGCAGAGCGGCCTATTGTTTGGCGTACGCCAAACGCGCGCTTTGCTCATGGTGGCCAGGGGCTCCTGCGGTACGACGGGTACAGCTGCAGTTGGGTACCGCAGTGAAGGCACAGGAGTGACGGGAGAAAATGCTTGACTCACTGGCCCAGGACGACTTTGTAGTGCTTGACTGTATGTCATCACATAGGGCGCTGGCTGCGGAGCTGGTGGCGACTGAACAGCTCGCCGGACTTCCATCTCGGACCACGTCCGGTATGGCAGCGATGCTGGCCTGTGGAGCTTCGAAGCGAAGTTTCTCGAGTTCTTCGCGCACCAGGCTCCTCACAAGCTCTCGAAGCTCCTCAGTGGGTAACGACGTAGGCGTGCAGTGGTGAGCGGCTGCTACACTAGCCTGACGGCCGTAGTGCGCGCCCCGTTCCTGCAGAGAGCGCTCGATACCCTTTGCCTCCTTGGCAAAGTCGGCCACCGTTCTTGGCGGGTCACGCACCAGTCCGGCAAACAATTGCTCTTTGACGCCGCACATTAGGTGGCGTACCTTCTTGTCCTCGGGCATAGCAGGGTCGGCACGATTGAAGAGTCGCGTCATGTCCTCGATGAACATGGCGACGTTCTCGTTCGGCTGCTGCGACCTCGATTGCAAGGCGATTTCAGCCTTCTCCTTTCGTTCGCTGGTGTTGAACGTGGCTAAAAGCTCTCGGCGAAAGATCTCCCAGTTAGTGAAGGAAGCTTCGTGGTTCTCATACCACGTCTTGGCCGAGTCCTGTAGTGCGAAGTACACGTTCCTCAATTTGCGCTCGCCGTCCCACTCGTTGAAGCACGCCACACGGTCAAAGCTGGCCAACCTGTCTTCGACGTCCTCAAACCTCTCACCGTGGAATGATGGGGGCGACCGAGGCGTGTGAAGGACAAACGATGCGGCATTCCCGGAATGCTGACTTCTCTGACTAGCCGTAGCGGACGTCATTGCCCTTGCTGGTCTTGCGAGTTGGCCGAACTCTGGTTGTAGGCCTCGCAGGCGGCTGCTCGCCTTGTGGACTGGTGTTGTAGCCACGCGTTGAGAACTGACGTCAAGAGTGTCCTCGAGGTCAGCGTACATAGATCGTCACCCAGCACCTCCACCAAATGTCACCGATAAACGGTCGAAGCACTCAAAAGCAGGTTTAATTAGACGTGCTTGGCGTCCAGGACAGCAGGGAGCTCGAGCGAGGAAGAAGACGAAAAAAACCTCTAGCCCCTCGAGAGCGCAAAGCATGGCAAGTCCCATCTAAATCAGTTCGCCCGCGGTATGGCGCCACTGGATTGATTGGGACTGTGGCAATATATATATATATATATATATATATATATATATATATATATATATATATATATATATATATATATATATATATATATATATATATATATATAAGAGCAGCGGACGAGATATTCGGAGGTCGTGGGTTCGGATCCCACCAGCGGTATGGTTGTTTTTCTGCTGCTTTATAAGCAATTCTCTTTCCAAACTAATTGATTGGCACTAGATAATAATAAAAAAATAGAAACACTCACCTAGCGCACCTTGGTTTCGGTGACTGTTAGCTTCCTTAATATATATATATATATATATATATATATATATATATATATATATATATATATATATATATATATATATATATATATATATGTGTGTGTGTGTGTGTGTGTGTGTGTGTGTGTGTGTGTGTGTGTGTGTGTGTGTGTTCGCCCTTTCGATCGTGTGGGCATCGACCTATATGGGCCACTTCGATGGATCATAGTCGCCGTGGACCACCTCACTCGGTATGTTGAGACCGCTGCCCTACGTGCTTCTGCTGCTCGCGACGTCGTCTTCCTTCTTCATCACTTCGTCCTCCGTCACGGCGCTCCTCGAGAAGTTATCAGTGATCGCGGCCGTGTTTTTTTGTCAGAAGTTGCTCACGAGCTTCTAGATGCGTGCCACAGAGTCCATCGCACCACTACTGCTTGCCACCCTCAAACCAAAAGCCTCTCCGAACGCTTCAACCGGACTCTTGGGGACATGATCGCCATGTACATTCTCTCCGACCGCTCTAATTGGGATCAGGTTCTTCCGTTAGTAACCTACGCACATAACACCGCGTTTCAAGTAACCACCGGCTCTTCCCCGTTCTTCCTTTTAATCGGGCAAAAGCCTTCCTGTCTGCTGGATACGATCCTTCCCTACAACCCCGACCGCTCGGAATACTCTTCCCTTTCTGACATTACCCGCCATACTGAGCAGTGCCGCCAGTTGGCTCGCTCCTTCACCGCAGACCGTCAAGGCCTCCGCGAACACGAGTCCTCTCAAGACACGCCCGTTGTTAACTTCTCCACTGGCTCCTTGGTCTGGCTGTCTGTTCCGGCTACGTCCAACTTTTCGGCCAAGCACACCGGCCCTTACCGCATCTTAGAGCGTACGTAACCTGTGAACTACATCATCGAAGCTGTTACACCTTCTTCGGACCATCGCCGCCGTGGCCGCGACGTCGTTCACGCCAGCCGACTAAAGCCATACCAAGGTAGATGTACACTGGTAGCGAAGGCTCCATAGACGCCCATTGGTCCAAAAAATGGCGGCTCGTGGGCACTTCAGCGCCCCCTGGATTTTGGGGGGGCAAACTACGCAAACGTGACGTAGAATGACGTCACGCATACGTATGCTTTTGGCGCGAATTATAAAGCGGTCTTTCTGTAGAATCCGCGTTTTCGAACCCGTACCTCTCGAAGGTTGCTGCCTTTCAGCGCGCCCCAACCTTTGCCAGTCAAATGTGCTCGAGTTCCTGCTAGTTATGGCCTTGTTGATGTGCAATTGGGACCTTGTTGGGAACGCAATGAAAGTGACTGGTAAAGGAGGGGCAGCATAGAAAGGCAGCAACACTTCCAGACACTGGCGAAGCATGCATGATTCGTAGTGCAAATACTGGTGCTAGTACTTTTGAGAACTTTTGAGTACAGCAAGGTATGATGCAAGGTATGATGCACAAAGCACTGGCTCAAGTGCACAGTTCGCAATAGAGTACGGCAAGTATGGTTTTCATAGTTTCATATTCATTGTTTATTGCAGCAACCAAACAAATACAGTCAAAAAGCACACCCTTGGCACACAAACAAAAAATACATGTCACAGGCAGCACAATCAGTATTTAAGTTGGCTAATCATCTCAATAGTCACAGTGCAGAAGGAAAAAGCCCTGAAGTGCCACGAACGTTGTCAGTTAGGAAATTGAAAAGTATAGAAAACAATGCTACGACAGCTTCAATTGAAGCAAACATAACATGACATAAGTAGGCGCATCAACACAGACCATAGAGCACACTGGGATTATTCTTCACATTTAATTTTTTCAGCTGAAAGAATATAGCAGGTGCGTTTACATCTGCAAGGCAATGTTAAAGCCAGCTTTAGAACCCTCAAACGTGCTCAACGTAGGAGCAAATACCATACATTGAAAAAGACATGAAGCCAAGTACGCACGAACGGGTTACAGCTATGAAACACGAGCGAACAGCCCGGCGAAACCATATCGAAGCTATCGCGCATACCTAGAGCAGACGACACACCTGTGAAAGTCCAGCGGGAATCGGTGTAGCGTGACACCAATGGTACTATCCACGCTGTCGCAGTGTACCACGGAGCATCATTTCTTCACATGCCGCAAGCTCATCTTGAAATGAAGCGCTAAGCGCTTCAAAAGAAGAGCGCGAAGCGTGCAAAGACGGAAAAAGACTTCGCACTGGCCGCACGCCGAAGGAAACGACAAAACCGAGAAAACTGCCGCAGCGGTGCAGCGGGGTGCAAATCTTACCGAACGGTGACAAAGAAGCGACGTGCAAGGACGACGAAAACTTAGCAAAAGGAGCATTTTGAGACCGGCGAGCTAAATTTATACGCTTTACCAGGCGCGCCATCGCAGACAGCTGGCGATAAGAAATCGCCACTGTGGCCGGGTTAGCCGGGTATCGAAACAAGGCCTGCAAAGACGCGCTGTAATGCACCGCACACTCATGAATAGGGGGCAGGTCAAGAGTGTTGCAAAAATACAAAATTTGCCAGGTTTTAATAAAATGACTTACCTC